>NC_064641.1:575336681-575644300 GCF_023864345.2 Schistocerca serialis cubense | reverse complement strand
CAATTAGCATGGATACAGCAATTTATTTTTGAATTTTCACCGGCATTTCCTGTAACGCAAAAGCTAAAATGTATTTGCAGCGCGTAATTGACCTCAGGGGATCCATTACGCTTTAATGAGTATGTGCATAGCGTGCACAGGGCCCTGAGCCGTAGTAGTGCTGTTTCATCTTTAGTTTTCTGCACTGCTGCCTTCTCTTCTACTATCCTTTATATCTATCAAAACAGCTCTTTAACTATTGCTCTATCTAGGATTAAGAAAGTGTAAAGAAAACCCGATATGACAAATTTTACCGAAAGTGACAGTTCTCTTTAGACACTCCCGAAATGACAACTATCGACGTAATTTTAATAACAGATAAAATTGTAATCATCAGTATGTGTAAAATTATCAGCAACAGCAAACACATTTTTAGTAACAATAGAGGTTTTTCCCAACAACAGCAACGAAACCGACCGGTTAGCATACGTAACCAACAATGTAATGTGCAAGGTCAACCAAACTAAATGTTTCGCCGCGTGCGCGTATAGTCTCAGCTCCAACAAATAGTAACGCACAGCAATAAGGAAATCACTACGTACAGAAAACACACTACTTCAATTCCTATCGGAATGCACCGTATAGAAATGACTATCACGACAGACGTAAAAAATAATGCGCACAATTTTCAGCGTACATTTAATAACAGTAGGTCTTATCAGCAGCAAGAACATCAGCAACAACAAATAATCATGAATGAACCAGACAGTAGGTATCATCCAGAACGTAAGATGTCAGGAAGAAATAACAGAACAGTTCAAATAGTGGAAATGCCACAGCATCCTCCCGAAAATAATAACACGCCAGATAGAATTTGATTAAATACAGTACAGGTTGCATATTCCAGTAACGCAAGCAATACTTTTGACACGCAGAATCTTGTTCACGAAAACGTTATTTGAAACATGCTTTGCTGAATTCACCACTTTTATCGCACCCAGATCTTACCAGAAATTTTTCCATTGCCACTGACAGTTCTAACACCGCTTTAGGCGTACATATTTTTCAGGAAATTGAAGAAGATGGTTGTACAGTAATTAAAAACATCGCTTTTGCAAGTCGCATTCTGTCACCTGCTGAACGAAATTATTCTGTTACAGAACTTCAAACATTATGTGTTGTATGGGCTTTTACCAGATTTAGGCATTCTCTTTATGGAAGACATACGACCGTTTACACAGACCACAGAGCGATACAATTTTTACTTTCAGCAAAATTTACACACGACAGATTAAGTACATGGAAACTTTATCTACAGGAATTTAATTTTACAATTGTTCACATTCCCGGCACACAAAATATTGTAGCAGATGCACTATCCCGTTCTCTCAGCAACAATCAGCAAGACATCGCAACCAACTTCTGCAAAACAAATTTCAGCGTCATGTACATTCGACAAGTTTCATTTGAAAATTTCATTTCGTCGTCATTACAAGACAAAGCACAAGAGCAGAATAAAGACAACGTATGGAAGGAAATCAAACACCTTTGGCAAGATAGGAATAATGTTACCATTAGAAACCATTACACTGTACGCAATGACATTCTGTTTCGCCGCTCTCATCCTGACAGCAACAATTGGTTATTATGCATTCCTGACGAACTTGTTAACAAATTAATCTGGTATACTCATTTAAGTTACGCGCATTACGGAGCCAGAAAATGTTTTCTTATACTGAGACGGAACTGTTATTTTACCAACATGGAGAAACGTATACGACGAGTTTTAGCGTCATGTAAAATCTGCCAGAAAGCTAAATCAGATACGACTTCACATATTCCTCCATTACATCCCATTGTACCTGTTAAATTGAGACATATGGCCGCTGTAGATATTTTTGGTCCGATTCTCAGAACTAATAGAGGTTTTTGCTACATCTTTGTCGCTGTTGAACTCACTTCAAAATTTGTTACCTTTACTCCGTTACGCAAAGCTACTGCTAAAACTGTTTCGAAAGCATTTGTAAAACATTTTTTATTTCATGTAGGGCATGTGTTGAAAGTAATTTCCGACAATGGACCACAGTTTCGATCTGCTATATGGACACGTATGTTACGAGCTAGAAACATTTCTCCGATATATATATCCAGGTACCATGCTTCTTCGAACCCTTGTGAACGATTAATGAAAGAAATTGGTAAACTGTGGAGAATTTACTGCCATAAAAAACATATTGATTGGCACACACACATACTCTCATTCCAAGATGTAATTAATTCCATACCAAATGAATCTACTATGCTATCTCCGTCTGTTATACTGAAAAATGTTGAACCACCTAACAAAATTAAAGAATTAGTAACATTTCCTACATCTCGTCGACTACGACACCATGAAATAATTGACATTGCGCTGAACAACATCAAACGTGCCGCAGAGCGCCGGAGAAGACAGCAAAAACAGGTTTCTATGCGTCGTGAATTTCACATTGGACAGAAGATATTAGTACGTACACACTATTTATCCAACAAAGGAAAGAGCAGATGCAGTAAATTTGAACTACTATACGCAGGTCCATATCGGATTCGCAGCATTCCTCACCCCAATGTAGTACACGTCGAAACTTTGAGAACCAGAAAAACCAAAGGGAACCACCACGTGTCGAACGTCAAACCTTTTATTGAATGAAAATACTTTATGATTTATCACACTCTAATGCCATTTCCTAATTTTTTATGACCGCTTATGCAATTATATTCACATGGACATTTACTGATGATTATCGTAATTTTTTCTTGGCAAGTGCCCGGCAAGGTAAGGTTAGCAGGTCGCTTTTCTTGTCGTTACACACCAGACCGTGCATATTTTTCCAAATGAACTTACACATTTTATGACCACTTATGCAATTATATTAATGTGACTACTTACTCACGATTATCGCATTTTTTCTTGGTAAGTGCCCGGCAAGGTAAGGTTAGCAGATCGCTTTTCTTGTCGTTGCACATTAGACAGTGCACATTTTCCAGATAAAATTACGTATCTTACGAATAATTAAGCAATTCTATCTAGTGATATATTAATTTTATCAAATTTTCTCTCTATTAAAGTCTTCAATTCTCGCCTCTATTAACTACACAACATACAAGCTGTACACAGAGAAGATCACATTTCTTGTCGTTATACACCCTAGACCGTGCATATTTTCCATTTTTGTGTATGTATGATTGTTTTCCTGTTTTGTTTGTATGTACTATGAAATATTTAAGATATAACAAACACCAGTTGACTTTAACATTTTGCCTTATGATAGCTAAACATCGTGACTCTTTACATTTTTTTTGCTGCTACATTGTGATACACTGTGTACATTTTTGCTTCTGAACACTGTCAATGTTTTTGACATATTACGTTTTCTGTCATGCTATGCTGTATGCTCAATTATGTTACTATAAACCAGTTTTTATCTAATGGGTATATGAATTAAATGCAAGAATTAATCTATGTTCATCTTTTCAGAAAGAAATAACGTGTAATCGAAATAAATTAAGCAGAAATGAGAATTTCACCTTCGGAATGAACGAAAGAGGATGCAATACCTCGTGATGA
Organism: Schistocerca serialis cubense; assembly: GCF_023864345.2. NCBI lineage: Eukaryota > Metazoa > Arthropoda > Insecta > Orthoptera > Acrididae > Schistocerca > Schistocerca serialis. Next base: position 575,640,714 of record NC_064641.1, on the reverse strand, counting down.
AGAGTAAATGGATCAGAATTAACAAGCATTAACAAGAATATACTATACACATCGTATAATAGCAGTCTTAACTAATTTTTTCTTTCAGAATGCGAGGCGATTGATGCAGGCTGTCAGACAGAACTACACATCTTAGTTTTAGTGATGAAATATGATAGAAATAAGGAATAGTTGTATAATGAATAATGAAGTGACTCTTTTGCAGATGATAATGAATGGTGATGAATAATGATGAAGAATGTGCTACTATGGACAATGAAGTTTTTCTTTACAGGTGATGATAATAATGGAGTTATGGTGATATGGATAATGAAGTTTTTCTTTGCAAATGAAAATAATGATGAAGTTTATATATTTGCTGCTAGTTAAGAGATGCTATGTAGTTATTTAAGTATTTGTTGCAGTTCGTTTTGACAGTATGTTTTATATCGCATGGTATGATGACTGAAGGTTTTGGAAAGGACAGCTAGAGAACACATATATTTTTATACACATTTCACTACCTGTTAATTCGAAGTTCACTACTTTTCAGCATAATATGCGTTTCTTCTTTCAGTTTCATAATCCATTTTGTATATTTTGCAGGAGAAATTATTCGTGAAATTAATGTGCTATAAGCAGTTGTTTGTTAAACCTATGTCGTTTATGAATGTGATCACATATACTCTACTTGTTTCATAACCTTGCTACAGCTGACTCATGACGAATGACGTTACACATCTTCATTTGCAGCAATAACTCAAAAGCAAACAAAATAATTACCAGTCCCAAATAATGCTACCAGTTTAAGAGAGTTCTGAATAATACTGATCAGCTCTGAATAGTATGTCACTTCAATAATGACTTCTGAATAATACAACAACAACAAAAAAATGCTTTGTAGCTGGCCAATGAATGCCACTATTTACTGTAATAAGATTAACTATGATGCCAATGATTACTATAATTAGACTAATTATGTATAAATTCTATGCCAATAATTAACTCATTTTGAGTAATGACTTCTGAATAATACAAAAAAAATGCTTTGTAACTGGCCAATGAATGCCACTGTTTATTGTAATAAGATTACCTATGATGCCATTGATTACTATAACTAAGTGAATTACGTTAATACTATGCCATTCATTAACTTCTGTTTTGAATGATGACTTCTGATGGTTTGTAACTGGGCAATAAGTGCCAATAATTACTATATTCAGATAATTTTATGAACATTTTTCTGTAATACTACATACAAGGTACAGAAATGTTCAGTAACTGGGCGATGAGTGCCACCAATTACTCAAATCAGTTGTTAGACTAGTGTAATTCTCAATGAAGACTACTATGTGACTTAATGTCCTTCACCTTCTGACCTAATTACCAGAAATTACTGCAATATCCATTTGTCCTGTCTATCCTCATGATCATGGAGCACTGTATTTGGTTTTTGCACTAATTCTACGTTGGTCTACTTTACAAGAACATGGTGTTGACACGACATGCTGTCCACCACCTTGAGCGATGGAGATGTTATTATGGTCCCACTGTTTGGTGTACCTAGTATACTACCAAAATGATAGAATGGAATATTATTACGACATTTCAGTGTCTTGGCTACACTGATTAATACTTCAAGGAAAAGAGCTTCAGATTGTCTCACTTGGTGTTGTGCTCCTGTAGAAAGATATGGACTTTCAGTGCAGCTGCGTGCAACCTAAAGTGCTACAACCATGACGCAATCCTTCCCATTCCTTTCCTAATTCTTGTAAAATGATAAAGACATATACTGTGCGTGTGCACTTCCTTTCATTTGTTAACAAGATCAGTTGTCCTGAAAATACTAAAGACTTCTATAGTGCATGTGCACTTTATTTCACTCCTTGATATGTTTATTTGTTGTAAAAAAATGATAGAGAGTTTTACAGTGCGTGAGCACTTTATGCCATTTGTACTCATTACGTATACATTTTTTTTTTTTTTTTGATTCCCAGATATGTTCTGTATTACAGTGCGTGTGCACTTTTGCCATTTGTTAATATGTTTTGTACTCATTGTGTACACATTTTGTGATTCCCAGATATGTTCTGAACTTCACTGCGTGTGCACTTTTGTCATTTGTCAATATGATTTGTACTCATTAGGTTTATTTGTTGTAAAAATATTAGAGAGTTTTACAGTGCGTGTGCACTTTATGCCATTTGTACTCATTACGTATACATTTTGTGATTCCCAGATATGTTTTTTATTACAGTGCGTGTGCACTTTCGTCATTTTGTTAACATGATTTGTATTCATTGCATTTTGTGATTTGCTGATATATTCTGAACTACAGTGCGTGTGCACTTTATGTCATTTCATTTGTACTCATTGTGTATACATTTTGCCATTGCTTGATATGTCTCTACTCAGTGCGTGTGCACTATATTTTATTTCATGTTCTGCACCCATATATATGTACATATTCTGTGATTGTAAAGTTAATTAATTATGAAAAATTTGTTGCTCATGGCAAGTCCAATTGACTCACCATTGCTGCCAAATTTTTGCCCCCCCCCCCAGTGGAGGGTTATGTAAGGTGTATGCTTCGCCGGCGATGGGCGAGGCATGACAGAATCTCTGACCAGAGAGTAGTTTATCGTTAGTTCTTGCTTGTCACGAGTCTGCGCGAGTCTGCAGTAGTAGTCAGTCGGATACGGTAGTAGGGAGTCGGCATGCGTCGGCTGTGTGCTCTGGTCGCGACTCTGGTCAGGACTCTGGATGATGAGTATTGTTGTAGAAGGTAAAGAAGCAGCATTGCGCATATTTAATAATGTATGTTAATTGTAATTTAATTTGTTCAGAAAAAATGCCCCAATAATAATTTTTGTATAAAGTAACTCTTTTAAAGCAAAGTATTCATTTCAATTTATTGAATTTTTCCACTCTTTTGAAGAAAAAGCATTCATTACAATTTAAAGAATTTTTCCTATGCATTCCTTCCAAGAATTTTATATATATATATATATATATATATATATACATATATATATATATATATATACGCCAGCATTGCACGAAGCTGTGTCGAGAAAAAAGAGCAGATATAGTTGCAGTTTTTATTGATGTAAGAATTTTGCTTTTGTTATTCAGAATACAGGGCCGAAGGTCAGCGCTGCTGTCCTTGTAAAATTTGCCAGATATTATTATTTCTGTTAGGAGGTTACATTTGGTTCATGGTTCATTATTTAATTAATATTATTGTTGGTTCATTTTCAATTATCATTCCTTAAATTTTTGTGGGGAGGTTACACATGGTTCAATTTCAAATTTTTATTTAACAAAATTTCTGCGGAGAGGTTACATTGGTACGCCGTGTAATCTACCGCACGCAAATGTCTAGCTTTGTCACTCTAGCTAAGGCTCCAAATTGTCTGTGCAAGAGAGCTCAAAGAGGCATTTACACTTTCGACGTCTCAGAGAGACCTCTAGCTAGGATAACTCTACCGAAAAAATCGTTGGCTTAGATGCGTGTTAACGAAACCCATACCTCATTACGCAGTGTTATCTATATATGCGACCAGCGTTTCCTAGGAGTAACAGAAAAGTTGCCCATAGCCACTACGGTAACGATGCGTGTCGACTTGTTTCGCCCTTGCGGAGGAGTGTGGTGTCCTCGTAGCGTCCGGCACCGTTCGCCTTTTGGAGACCGTGAGCAGATTTCGCCAGAAGAAAACACGCTCGCGGCAGGTAAAAACAGGTTGTTTCTCCGCGCATTCCGCCAGCCGGACGTCAGTGACTCGATCACAATGGCCGAGAACTGGTTCCAGAAGCTGCGTCCGACAAGGTGCCTCTCATCGTGAGCCCCGTCGCCCCGTCGGTTTTTTTGAAAATCGCTTGGAGACGCCCGCACTCGAAGATGTTTTTCGTAGCCTTTCAGAAAAGAAAGAAGAACACCTCATCGGCTTCGAGGTCATTATAGTTACAGCTGGACAAGGAGCTACCCGAAAAATCGCTTGATATAATTTAGATATCCTTATGTCACCCTTGATTGATTGTGATTATGGAAAAGCCACTGTTTAGGACAATATAAAGATAAATAAAAACAATTATCCGCGCCAGTCAAATCTTATTTTCTCCTACGACGCGTTTCTAGACTTTACACCTTCATTTGCAGGTGTGTCAGTAGATTATATCGTACTATACACTGCCGGAAAAAAATTAGTACACCATTTTAGAGGATTCCACTTCGCTCAAGATTTATTGTTGCAACAGTGCATATGGAGTACATGAAACGATTACCTTTACAGACCAGTAGCACAAGCGGTTCTGAGGTACTAGGTCTCGACCCGTGTTAAAGCACCATGCTAGTACATGGTGTAGCCTCCATGGGCGGCAATGCAAACGCTGACTCTGGCGTCCAGATGACGAATACTCCCTGGGATACGCTATGCCACGCCTCCTCGACCTCTTCAAGTGGTTCTGTACGAGTTGATGGTGGACGTGTTGCGCGAGTCACTTCTCGTCCCATCACATCCGACGAGTGTTCGATTAGAGACAAGTCTAGAGATAGTGCTGGCCAAGAAAGTTTCTGCATTTCTTATAGAGCACGTTGAGTTTCATGGGCAGTGTGAGCGCTAGCATTACCCTCTTGCAACAACACCATCGCCTTCCTGTTGCAAGAACGGAAAAAGAAAGTGTCTGCATGTTCCGACCGCTGGTTAGTGTCTCCACCAGAAACACGAAAGGTGAAAGACAGTTTTAGGTTACCGTATCCCAGACATAAGCCCTGGGGTGGAGCCAATATGTCTTGGACGAATGCAGACAGCACTCACCAGGTCTACGTCGTACATGCAATCGAACACCACTTGCAAATGGTTCTGATGACTCTGAGCACTATGCGACGTAACATCTGAGGCCATCAGTCCCCTAGAACCTAGAACTACGTAAACCTAATTAACCAAAGGACATCACACACACCCATGCCCCAGGCAGGATTCGAACCTGCGATCTTAGCGGTCGCGCGGTTCCAGACTGAAGCACCTAGAACCGCTCGGCCACTCCGGCCGGCACCAGTTGCATGCAGGTATAATCTGCTTTCATCGCTGAAGATCACGGCAGGCCATTCCATCTTCCGAATAACCCTCTGAAGGCATAACTCGAGCCGTACACGTCGATGCTATGGCGTGAGTGATTGACGGGCCAGAGGTGAGCGTGCCCGTACTTCCACTGCTAATAACCGGTTCACACAGCTCGTGTTGACACGTCTGGACTCACAAGCCCTCTTATCTGTGCTGTGGTAGCTGTACGATCTGTCACTGCTGCCCTTAGAATACGACGATTCCGGCGGGCGTCTGTGCTACGTGGATGTTCAGGTCCTCCTCTACGGGTGTGAGAATGTTCACGTGACCTTTGATACTAGCACCTTTGTACAACTGGCGCAGCACGTCCAACTTGTGTGACAATTCTTAGAAAGAACCATCCCGCGTCCCGGAAGGCCACAACTTGACCCTTTCAAACTCGCTCAGTTGGCTGTAGGATGCACGAGTGCATCTTCGTGACATGGTTTCCTGCTTGCTTCTCACTTCTGTACCACACTGACCCTTCTAGCAACGGGCATTAAAGGACAGACACAGATGGCGCTCTCGTAACTATGCCACTATGCTATCTGTTGGCGGACTACGATGAAAACATTATCAGTACATCTACAATCTCCCAGTTGGTATATCCCGCCGTCGGCTTCAAATGGACGTCATCTTTCCAGGTGCACTACCTTTTTTTCTGGCAGTGTACTTTCGTTTGCTGGATGTAGCCAGTTGACTGTATCGAGTTTCATTTCGCCACAAATAAGGCGCGAGCACTACTTATTGACGTAATATGTCACTAGGATTACACATTTTAAGGAATAAGAAAGCTCCAGAATGAGATTTTCACTCTGCAGCGGAGTGTGCGCTGATAAGAAAGTGACTTGCAATATGTTCCAGAAGAAAGAAACCCTGAGATCCGCCATAGACATACATTTTCATCTTCAGTTGTCAAACAAACAAGAAACAATAACATAAACAGTCTAGAGGGGTAGTACAGATGTAGAAATACCGTGCCTTGTTAGTCAAGAGCATTCATTACTAGCTTATTTTGCGAATCAGAGGTACAGGTAACAAATATACAGAAGAACTTGGTGTTTTCTGGAAGAGTCAGATTAGGTGATTTCTATCCTTCGAGTGGCGCTCCCAAGCAGGAAACGTATGATCTCGTTCAAAAAGTTCCGATGATGTTCTGTAGCGAGTCCATTTCGTTTCCAGACACTGTGTGGGTTACGACTCAGAAAAAATGTTTTTCGAAGGTTGTCAAAATTTTCGGAGATAGTTTTCCAAATTATGCAATAATTTATGAAAATTTACACTTTCTATGAAAACTGTGAGATAAATTAAGTAAAAGAATAATAGATCGTTATGTACAGCTCGACTTTTGGTTATGGATACAGTTGGTTCAGTTGTTACGTTGTCAAACCCAAGAAGGCATGTTGGGCAATATGGAATATTTGGTATTCCATAAAATCTTCCTCGACTGTGCAGATGTTGAGAAATAAGATTAGATTTGTGACTTATGCAAATAAATTAAGGTAAACGAATTACTTCTGATAAATAAACAAATAATTGAAACTTGCACGCAGATTAAATCTGTGTGCCGGACCGAGACTCGAACTCGGGACCTTTGCCTTTCGCGGGCAAGTGCTCTTGCCCACGAAAGGCAAAGGTCCCGAGTTCGAGTCTCGGTCTGGCACAGAGTTTTAATCTGCCTGCAAGTTTCATATCAGCGCACATTGCGCTGCAGAGTGAAAATCTCATTCTGGAAACAAATAATTGTTTCAGAGTTCTGTTTTGTAATTGATAAACTTAATAGAATTGGTATCAGACAAAAATATTCTTTCTGATACTGATAAGTAAATCTTTTACGAGTTTAAGTTTAGAGAAATCTCAAAACACTATTTTGTTTACATAACATAAGTTTTTTCCCAAATTAACACGATTATTTGCATTTTACAACCCTTTTTCCATATTTTCCAACCATTTCATGTTAGCCCTCAAGTGCAATATTGTTGTAAAACTTTTTTCTGGCACAACCACTAGCACGCAAGATTCATCTAAGTGTTCAACTCTTTACAATGTTTTCCGTTAGGAATATCATAATTGCAAAAATATAAAAAGGTATGAACCTACTTCTCAGCATATGTATTTATTACCGTTGCAGTTTCATGATTTGGAATTTGTTTTATTATTTAGATCACTCAGAAACAGATAGTATCAATAATTACTGTACATTGTGTAGTGTTCATTAGAATCTTCTAAACCAGAACATTCAAATCTAATAATGAAAGCAAAACACTGAAAACATCAAACCGTAAGCTAACACTTGGCAATAGCAACTAAGGCAGATAAGGGCAATTTGTTAGCGGTTGTATGTTAGCAAATTTTCACTGACAAACGTTAGAAATATTCAAGAAAAATAATGCTGTATAGATGGCGAAAGGTACAAAAGTCAAATTTCAGGCTGATCTCAATTCACTAATAAAGAAAATTTACTTCATACTTACTGAGAAAGAGAAAACCCAAAATCACCATAACTGTGGTCGCAACTAAAGAGTCAGGGCTGTCCTGTTATGTCTACTGTTAAGTCTAGAAATACCACAGCCTCTAATTTGACATACAAACTAAATGAAAATCTAAGGAAAATTTATACATTTGAACAAAGCTACACTGAAGGAAAGAGCAATGCTGTATTACATGAGCTATAAAAGATACTTTTTTCTAACAAGTTCCAAATGTTATCATTAGAGGTCACCAATCTGCACACAAAGAACCATACAGATGACGCAGTGTAAGATAATAAACACAGTTTTATAAAACATAAAAATCTTTCAATGGCTGAAACTACTGAATTTATTGACTTGCTTGAAATGATATTAAATTACAACTAATTCACTTTCATTGATAAAGTGTACAAGCAACTAAATGGCCTGGCAATGGCCTACAGTATATCTGGGACCATAGTTGACATTTCGTAACCCACCTTTAGCAAAAAATTATTTAACAGTAACATATCACGTTTACAAGACATTAAGTTCTACAGAAGATGTGTGAATAACACGTTATTAATAATAGAGGGGGAAACGAACAAGAAACTGATGCACTCATTCAAGCTTTCAACAGCATGCACAGGGACATTCAGTTCACATGTGAATATGAATGCCGGAATTCAATACTATTTCTTGGCCTCATTATCACTAGAAAAAAACTGTGAAAATATTATGATCATTTAAAGAAAATTCACTAGTATTGATAAAAACATCCTTCCTTCTTCATGCCACCCTCGCACGCAGATACTATTAACAGCATATAGATCAATGTCACACAGAGCACGCAAAATGCCACTGAACAATGATATGCTTCAAAATGAAATAAGAACACCAATCGTACAGACACGATGGTCCGCATACCCTACTATGGCGCCATTTCACAGGAAATGTACAAAAAGCTGAGACAGTGGCAATGAACCTTTTAGAAGCCTCTCAGGTATGCTAGATAATGTACAATAACTTTTGCTACAATCTGTTTTTGAGTGACCTACATCATAAAACAATTTCCAGATCCACGAAATAAAAACATTAACAAATGAATATGCTGAAATACAGCTTTATTAGCGTTTTATTTTCATAATTTTATTTTTTACAGTACTGATACTCTTACGTGAAAGTTTGTAAAAAGTTAAACTCTTATATATTTGTCATCGGAATACTTGATCTGCAATTAAGATGGTAATAAATTAATGCTTTTTGACTTACTGTATTTCTGCATCAGTACAACTTGTGTACTGTGTATGTTGTTGTTTCGTGTCTGTGTTACCTCTAAATACGAAACTGTATATTTACGATGAATCTTGAGATTTCTCTCTGCTGGAACATACTGTAAGTAGCTTTCTTATTGTTTAAAATTTTCAATCTTGTTTCCATATTACGTAAGCATGTTCTTATTGTACGGTGTTTGAAGCTAAATGAATCTTTAAACACACAACTGGCTACAATCAGCAAACAAAAATATAATGTAGTCCGCTGATCGACCTGAAGATTGGAATGTAATCCTTAGAAACGAGTCGTGGGAGAGAATGAAAAGTAACTGCCACAGATAATAAATTTAATTTATCTTTTATTCATCTGAGTAAGTCACGAAAACCAAAATCGGGACTGATGGCCGAAGATTTAAAGCTCGATGTTCTTGACTATGTCTTAACGAGTAAATCACTTCGCTCGGTACCATACAACATCTCTGTACACTTGAAATTCCTGAAATGTGAAATATCTCAGATTACTGGTTGGTGTCTTGGCAACTGCCCATGCCTCTTCGACGGTGGCCATGTACTGTAGGGAATCACTCAACTTCTAATCATATTTCGAGATTAAACTTCCTGGCAGATTAAAACAGTGTGCCGGATCGAGACTCGAACTCGGGACCTTTGCCTTTCGCGGGCAAGTGCTCTACCAACTGAGCTACCCAAGCACGACTCACGCCCCGTCCTCACAGCTTTATTTCTGCCAGTATCTCGTCTCCTACCTTCCAAACTTTACAGAAACTCTCCTGCAGGAATCACGGAAAACCTAGACCTGGAACCTGGATGACCGAATACGGATTTGAACAGTCGTCCTCCCGAATGCAAGTCCACGGCAAAGTCCGTGGCAATTCGAACTTTCCTGTGTTGGATGCAATTGAACACATAGAATCGCGTATCTAAAATACAAAAGCACAGCTCTAGATAAAAATCTAGTGTGTATTCAAAATTAAAAAAATGATCTATCAGTTTGGCTGAGCATGGGTAAAGTCAATTGGTCGTGTCCTAACACAGGATAGAGGGAAGACAGAGAGTTACATGCCATTCTGCAATTTCCGAACAGTTAGGAGCAAATGCAGAAAGACAAACGTCCAGCGAAGGTGTGGTTGGGTGTATGTATCAGCGCCAAACACTATCACGGGGCACCTAGGAAAGGCGCGGATTTTGGTACTCAATAGGATGCTTGCAGCAGCAGACTCAAGGGTACTCTAGGATTTCCAGTCAGACTTATTACTGAACTGAGGGCTAATTCTAAACATTACAGCAAGCGAAGGATGCAACTGGTTGCACAACAAAAGTCAGTGTCTGAGTTGGTGGGGTGAGAGCTAAAAGAAATAGCAATCACTAACATCAGTGTAAACAACTAACTTCGAGAGCAGCACTCCAAGTGGGAAAAACAGACATGTCGGAGTTACCTGAGGCTGGCGATGAGCTACACAGAGTTGGCGTCCCAACGATCTGAGAACCCTCGCTAATACAAAGAACATGGATTTTTTGAAGGATTATGGCGGTGCAATATTCCTCCCTTTCAATAGTCGGCCCGCCAATCCACCTGAACTTCAGACTTCTGATGAGTGGTTCTGCACATCCAGGACGCCTCTGGCCAACCACATTCAGATTCGCCCCCCCCCCCCCCTCCTTCTCTTTCTCCATAGATAGGGATGTTTCTGGCCTTTTCATTAACGAACTCCAAGTTTGGTAGCAACAGCATTCAGCTGAAGGCTAAAAAACATTACCCTATCTATTATGGCTAGCAGCAACAGTGTTATAAGTCACTTGGCCCTGCGTTGAGGCATCTCGTGATTGGGGACCGCTGTTGTAGCACTATAACAACCGTAAACCCTCTGACGTTGTGGTTCTCAGAGGCAAGTATCAAGCTTGCCGCCTCTGCTAAGACGTGTCTTATTATGACCATATTCTATTGTGATGTCTCACAACAGCGTCTAGGTGGCGGATGGAGCTACCAGTTAATTCTCTGAAGTTAATTCTCCCCTGGGACAGTTGCCCAGAGCGTCTGCAATTCGCAGTGCTCTAGAGTTGCTATTTAACGCTGACACCTTGCCTGCTCTCTATATCATGTCTCTGATTTGGTATCCTGGAGTGCCCTAGCTACCTTTTAGAAACCTTAAGCTTAACAATTCATCAGTATATGACAACTTAGGAACATGAGTTCGTCAAGCAGCGACACAACGGAAACGACGCTGTGTGGTATTGACTGACACGGCGTATGTGAGAGCCTCATGGAATGAGCGTCTTTCTCCTTGGAAAGCTGCTCTCAGCGGTGGAAGGGACTGGGAATTAGGGCTATGAGCACGCCTTGTGTTTCAGGTCGCTAGTCACTAGATACAGCTGGTTATTGAATTCGGTGTGATTTTATTTCAGATATTCGCCCACAATACGCATCCAGTGTGGTTGACTATTGTCTCTTTGTAGGATATCACCATCTACTAGACAGATTTGAAGAACGTACGTAAACATAAAAACTACCATCTCTAGAGAATTGCATGTACCGGGTGATCAAAAAGCCAGTATAAATTTCAAAGCTTAATAAACCACGGAATAATGTAGATAGAGAGGTAAAAATTGACACACATGCTTGGAATGACATGGGGTTTTATTAGAACCAAAAAAAACAAAGTTCACAATATGTCCGACAGATAGCGCTGGACAGCAAAACGTCAGTGACTGCGCATGACAATCGTGTATAAAAGGAGCTGTAATGAGAGAGAGAATCAGATGCGCCAGCAGTCGCAGCATGTTGACGTTACCTGAAAAGGTGCTCTTAGTGAAGCTGTATTATCAGAATGTGGAATGTGCTAGTTCAGCGTTATGATCCTATGGCCATAGGAAGGGGATTCGAACGGGTAAAGGTCCGTTGACAAATGCAGCTGTGGCGAGAATGATTTCGAAGGTCGAAGCCACGGGTTGTTTAGACGATAGACCCCGTAGTGGCCGACCGAGCACAAGGCGTAATGCTGCTGAGACAGTTCAGGAAGAAACGGAGACAGTAGCAGGTTCGTACATGCACGGGGAAGTCAGCGCTCGTTCAGTCGCACGTCGCACCGGCATTCCATACACTACTGTTTGGTTGGCACTTAGGCGTACCCTCCGATGCTATCCGTACAAAATCCATCGGCATCATGAACTGTTACCTGGCGATTTAGTGAAGCGGAGGGCAATTGCGGTGTGGGCTTCTCAAAAGGTGGCGGAAGATGACGATTGGTTGAGTAACATGTTGTGCACCGACGAAGCTCATTTCACGCTCCGAGGGTCTGTCAACGCCCACAACTGCAGAATTTGGGCTACCGAAAATCCTAGAACTGTCGCGGAAACTCCATTGCACGACGAGAAAGTCACGGTTTGGTTTGGATTTACCACATCTACCGTTTCGGGCCTTTTTTCTTCGAGGAAATGCGTGATTCTGGTTTTGTAACCGCTACCGTGACGGGTGAGAGGTACGTCGATATGTTACAGAATCGCATCATCCCCAGCCTGGCTGATAAACACCTGCTGGAACGTACGATGTTTATGCAGGATGGCGCTCCACCCCATATTGCTCGACGCGTCGTTTGGTGATGATCGTGTGCTTAGCCGCCACTTTCGTCATGCTCGGCCTCCCAGGTCCCCAGACCTCAGTCCGTGCGATTATTGGCTTTGGGGTTACCCTAAGTCGCAAGTGTATCGTGATCGACCGACATCTCTAGGGATGCTGAAAGACAACATCCGACGCCAGTGCCTCACCATAACTCCGGACATGCTTTACAGTGCTGTTCACAACATTATTCCTCGACTACAGCTATTGTTGAAGAATAATGGTGGATATATTGAGTATTTCCTCTAAAGAACATCATCTTTGCTTTGTCTTACTTTGTTATGCTAATTATTGCTATTCTGATCAGATGAAACGCCATCTGGCGGACATTTTTTTGAACTTTTGTATTTTTTTAGTTCTAATAAAACCCCATGTCATTCCAAGCATGTGTGTCAATTTGTACCTCTCTATCTACATTATTCCGTGATTTATTCAGTTTTCAAATTTATACTGACTTTTTGATCACCCGGTATATAATTCTACTTGGAAAAAATGCAGCTACGTGCGTCCGCCAAATGAAAAGACACTCATATAAAGGCGCCTCTGCCGGTAATTAATCTATGTATCTAACGATGGTTAAATAGTTAAATCGTTAGACTGAAACTGGTTTTAAAACGGGAGTTTGTTTCACAGCTGAATAATTTTGTGCGTCAAACAGTTCAGGCAGTTATGTAGTATTATCGTAGTAGCGCTCACTTTTAGCAGTGGTTTGCACACTGCCGGAAAAAAAGTTTGACACCCTAAAGGACTGGGTTCAGTGGTATCAGTTCTAATATGTGCATACACAGGGATTGTAGTGTTAGTGATTCATTTGTCTCTGCCATCAGCGATCAGATGGCGCTCAGTTTTGACTCTGCAGGCAGCAGCTGTGCTGCGTTTAGAGGCGAACAGTATTCGTAATATTCGCCGTAGGGTACTACCTTGCCTCAGCGGAAAGTACGTACTCCTGTTCAACAGCTTCAGCGATTTGAATGCGGTCGCATTTTGAGCCTGCGGTAATGTGGATGGACGTATCGATGGATTGCTGCACATGTGGGGTGAATCTGTGAGCATTTTGATTTGTTCGCAGGAAACTGACAAAGAGAAAATGTCGACGTTGCGTATAACTTACCGCTATAAAGTTTTCGATATTGTAACAATTAAATTTAAGAAATTTGCTCGTATAATTAGCTTCAAAAAATTCGTTTAGCATTATTAGTGCAACATAATATTAATCTACATGTACATCTACATGATTACTCTGGTAGGCGAAAGTGCGTAAGGAAATTAGAAAACCTGCGGTAAAATTATAAATTCACATATTCACGAATATGAATGTTCTTTCCGTGCTGATTTATAACCCAAAAGTACAGAACTACTAACAGACAATATTTTTAAACAGTACACATTTGCAGTAAGATATATTCGTAGTATTCTTGTTTTTTTGAGCATACTTATACGCTGTGCAAGCCTTACGCATGATTTCGAAAAGAAATTCGGCTGTTGCGTATCTCAGAAGTTCGTACACGTACTACCTCGCTTTTAAAACAATCCCTGAATGCCGAGTGACTAAAAGACGAATCCACAGCCGCTTTCGACTGACTGTTGGCTGAACTCGGAACTTGGTCATAGGTCGTCCTTCGCTCGATGCATTTGAGGCGATTAATCGTTTTCGTTGTTTCCACATTATAACCAGGGCCGGTTCGCGAACATTTTTCTACACAAGCGACTTTTTCATTTGACGCGCCCCCTCCCCTTTTCCTTCGTACAGTTCCACCCCTGACAGTCTTCGCCACTATTTGTGATACGCAGTGTACACAAGTCTTTCAATTGCTCGATGCCCTCTCAGCTTGGCGCCCCAAACGGCTGCAACTAATTGTGATGCAACCTGCATAGGAACCTCACATTTGCGGCGACTCTGATGCCCCTCCGAGCCTGGTGCCCCAGAAGGCGGCTTGTGTCGCTCCTGGCTTAAACGGACCTTGATTATGACTTGCGCGTCATGACAGTATGCTGTTTGAAGGCAGCGGTACACTGAAGATTTATCCTGTAAGTAGGCTGTTTAGGTTTTCTTAGCGCTCTGTATGAAAATCACTGGCTGTGCTGTGTGCAGTCTGTGGCTGGTTGGCATTGTTGTAATACTCGCCATTGTAGCATTGGGCAGTTGGCTGTTAACAGCGCGTAGCGTTGCGCAGTTGGAGGTGAGCCGCCAGCAGTGGTGGATGTGGGGAGAGAAATGGCGGAGTTGTGAGAGGTTGTGAGAGCGGATGATCTGGACGTGTGTCCATAAGAGACAGTACATTTGTAAGACTGGATGTCATGAACTGCTATATATATTATGACTTTTGATGACTATTAAGGTAAATACATTGTTCTCTATAAAAATCTTTCATTTGCTAACTATGCCCATCAGTAGTTAGTGCCTTCCGTAGTTTGAATCTTTTATTTAGCTGGCAGTAGTGGCCCTCGCTGTATTGCAGTAGTTCGAGTAACCAAGATTTTTGTGAGGTAAGTGATTTGTGAAACGTATAGGTTAATGTTAGTCAGGGCCATTCTTTTGTAGGGATTTTTTGAAAGTCAGATTGCGTTGCGCTAAAAATATTGTGTGTCAGTTTAAGCACAGTCATGTATAATTGTTTTAAGGGGACGTATCAACTCTTCCATTCACAATTAGGTGCCTGGTAAAGGGTTCATCAAACCACCTGCTAGCTACTTCTGTACCGTTCCACTCTCGAACAGCAGCGGGAAAAAAGAACACTTGACTTTCTGTGTGACCTCTGATTTATTTTATTATGATGATCACCCTCCTTACGTAGATGGGTGCCAACAAAATTTTTCACTCTCTGAGCAGAAAGTTGGTGATGAAATTTCATGAGAAAGACCTGCAGCAGCCGAAAACGCCTTTTTTTAATGACTGCCACCTCAATTCGTGTATCATATGCGTGGCAGTCCCTCCCGTACTTCTCGATAATACATAACGAACTGCCCTTCTTTGAACTTTTTCGATGTCCTCCGTCAATCATATCTTATGTGGATCCCTCACCGCACAGTAGTGCTCCAGAAGAGCGTGGATATGATGAAATTTCTAAGCTTTCTTTGCCCTAAGTTTTTAATTGAGAACTGTTTTCTGCTGCAGTATAGCGACAGAAAGACTTTATGGAAAGTGTAGCACATGTGAACAGCTTTCAGCTGTAACAATTAATATAAAATGGGATCATAGATTACATGAATGTGCACCCTTATAAAATGTATCAAAGCCAAAAAGTAAGAAGCAAACTGAAAATAAAAGTAGAAATGCAGAGATTACAAAAAAATTGGTCATAGTAAAGTATTTTCCAACGAAGCTGAAAACGAACTGGAAAAGCGTATCTTTGGACCTGAAGACATATTACGTTTATATATGTCGTACGTAGGAAAAATTCCTTTCGACATTGTAGAAAGAAACGGATTGGTCCATGATTTCAACGCAGAAATAGCCGTGGTAGGCAAAAGGTACTGCGGAGCCGTCGAGATGAATAGTAGCCTGCGAGAAAAAAAAAAGAGCTAAATGCAGCAAAAGAGAATATATCTAGAACTGCAGCTCACCTGCGAAAAGGAAGTGATCTGGAGACTCTGGGGGAAGCCACCACAGAAACTCATCCGCAAAAGAGAGGAATAGTATTGTGAGAGTTACGAGGAAGACTGCATGGGAAAAGTAATCAGATGCATGAAACGCAAGTTGTGAATTCATCGAAAATGTGCACGAGTGGTGAAAGGAGTGAGAATCTGTATTGTAATGTCTACAAATAGTGATGTAAGAAGTAAAATATGGAACATTTCCTTAAACTTAGACCAGTGAATATCTTCAGGCTCAGGGACATAGTTGACAGGAGCGGTACAATTCATGTACCCACTGGTACAAATTAGGAAGCCAGAATCCTAATTCGTACCACAGGCAGATGGTTAGAAAATCAAGGGTATTGTATTAATTTTTCTCAGAAATTCTATTCTTTAAATCAGATACCAAGAACAAAGTCCTCACTTGAGAATGACATTCATTACATAATTTTGTAAGTTACTGTTTAGTAATAAATAAAATCTCAAAAATGGTACAATTTAGGCAACTCTCAGTACTCATAAGTCACTCAAAAGACCACTACGGCTAAGAGACTGATGCTGTACAAATGTTTTTCACCGCTATGATAAATAATTTGTAACTAATAGCCAAATAGTACAGTGTAATTGAATAATTATCCAGTAATGAATAAAAGTACAGAATGACCATGCTAAATGTGTGCCTGGAAGGACAATGTTATATTTCTATATAACTTCATGTACGGTACATCCACTGCGTATTTGTTCATTACGTCTCTCATTCTTTTGCATTCCCTGTCTGGGAGCTAGAATAACGCTTCGTATTATACTTGGTTCACCACTTTTCATGTGCGCTCAGAAAACCAATAATTCAGCCGTTTCCATAAAAAAAAAAAAGCAGTACAGTGCAGTGCAGATCTCATTGCTAGACACACATAGTTTGCTTGGCTCGGCTAAACGACCGCTATGCACGTTTGTACATAATACCATAGAAAATACAGGGAATAATTTCGTTCTAATTTTGGTTAGAAATTTCGTAGCTAACATTTACTAAGCATAACGCTTTAGGGAACAATCTAGTTAAATGATATCTTCAATGTTAACAGTGTCTACTCCTGCTGCGTTACTTTTTCCATTACTGCGTCCGCATTACTCTGGTTACGGATTTTGATCGTTTGCATTTAGAGTACAATTTGTTTGGTAAGAGCACGAGTACTTTGTAAGTCACCTCACTCGCAATGAAGTACCACGTAAAGGCCGAAGACTTCACTAAACGAGGACAGCGAGGTCGTTTTACTTCATCTAAGTATGGTTTCTGCAGTAGACTGCGTTACATTAAGACCTGCGCTCAGACAACGTATTAACATCTGTGTACAGATGCCGGCGACAGCGGGAGCGGCAATAAATTGCCGCCCGACTGGGATTTCCTAAGAGGACCTTTACGGAATGCTGTTCTCCTTACGTAGACTAGTAGCTCTGTTTCTGGGTCAAGTCGAGTCGGGACCATTTCGAAACGTTTCCTGCTTAGAATAAACAACCAGTGGCATTTAAAACTAGTACGTAGTGGCAAAACATATTGACTACTTGGGCATCGACATCGGTCAGAGAACATTGGGAAGTTGCACGTACCTTAAGTAGATAACAAGGATGTGTTATAGGCCCTCTGGCGTTCCTAATCTGCATAAACGATTTACGAAACAATCTGAGCTGCCCTCTTAGATTGTTTGCAGATGATGCTGTCGTTTCCATCAAGTAAAGTCAATGGATGATCAGAACCAATTGCAAAATGATTTAGAGAAAATATCTGCATGGTGCTAAAAGTGTCAATTGACTCCAAATAATAAAAGAAGTGTGACGTGATCCACATGAGTACTGTAGAAATTCCGTTAAATTTCAGAGCCGGCCGAAGTGGCCGTGCGGTTAAAGGCGCTGCAGTCTGGAACCGCATGACCGCTACGGTCGCAGGTTCGAATCCTGCCTCGGGCATGGATGTTTGTGATGTCATTAGGTTAGTTAGGTTTAACTAGTTCTAAGTTCTAGGGGACTAATGACCTCAGCAGTTGAGTCCCATAGTGCTCAGAGCCGTTTAAATTTCAGTTACACGATAAATAACACAAATCTGTCAGTTCTACTAAATACCTAGGGTTAAAATTACGAACAGCTTACACTGGAGCGATCACATATGGTATCCTTACCAGATAGGATTGACGGAGGGCATCGAAAAAGTTCACAGGAGGGCAGTTCGTTTTGTACATCGCGAAATCGGGGGAGAGAACGTCACTGATATGATACTTGAGTCTTTGTCGCAATCATTAAAACATAAGTGTTTTCCGTTGCGACAGAATCTTTTCACGAAGTTTCAATCACCAACTTCCTCCAACGAATGAGAAAATATCTTGTTGACACTTTTTTATGATCACCATGATAAAGTAAGAGAAATTAGTCGCGCGGAATGATTTAAATGATCGTTTTCCCATGCTCCGGTTGTGAGTGGAATGGTAGAGCAATATTCTGAAGTTGGTTCTATGAACTCTCGACCAAGCACTCAAGTGGAAATTGTGGAGTAGTCATGCAGATTACTTTTTCTACTAATTTCAGTTTCTTGGTATATCCTAAAAATATATATCCGTTTCCGAGGCTTGTGCACTCGCATTTAACATGAAAATATTCGATTCGAAACCTATTGGTGGGAGACACTTTCTTCAGTACAGTTTGGAGCTGTTTTAGGAGAGCAGCATATGCACTGGCACAAGGTTTGTACCCTGTGCAAAACTCTGTCAAGAGACTACTCCTTTCATTCCTTTACCATTCATGCATAGCAACATATGAAATATAATAACACCACCATCAGTCATGGATACTTGTGTATTATCGTAAGTAGCTATCCACGTCCTCCCCTGGGAACTTAAGGCTGAGAATGGCGTTATAAATAGCGTCGCCAAATGGTCATCTACGCGAGAGCTTTGTGCCTCATCGTCGTCCTCAGGGACTTGGCTAGTCCTCATATATCTCCTCCTTACATACCGCCGGTATTTCTAAAAAAATGTGATAATTTCAAGCGTATAAGCGTATATATATATATATATATATATAGAGACAGACATGTTATTTATGTACAACCTCATTGGTTGCCGGTGGACTGGTCTCATTTGTGTTAGGCATAGTGCTTTCATGCACATCCATAAGACTTGCAATGTTCAAAAATCCTGGAAAAGAACAAATCTCCAGATAATCGTTGTATGCAAGTACAAATTATTTTCAACATGTATATAAATAGTGGTAGCTATGAGCAGACATCACGGCTTAGCGATGGTAGTTCTGTCGTACGAAACCAACCATCTGTCTCTGGAGTGCCTATCATCTCCACCAAAAGGATTAGCGCGTCGTCACCCATCAGTGGTGATGGTATGCTGTCATCTGTAACATCAAAAAATGTTACTAGATCATACCCACAAATGCACGTGAAATGATTTCATACATACTTGCAATTTTGCCATCCAGATGAGGATGCCAAAAGCCCTCATCACGATGTCCAAAGCAGTCTTGACAACGTTGCGTCATGGCTGATAGTCAGCCTAATACTTAACGTGCATTCAGCTGGACCAGCTGTGACATACACACACTCACCTAGGAGTCACTGGATGGGGATGGAGGATGCATACACAGCTGCTTTGCGTTGGCAGGGCCAAATCCCATGCATCCAGGCAACAGGATAAAAGCTTGCCACTTTTCCAGTCAATAGGAGATGAAACCTAAAAGGATGAGGGGAGGGGGGGGGGAGGAGGGAGGATGCTGATACATCTGTCTTGCAATCTGTGCCTACAGGATGTTTACCAGACACTAAATTTCCCTACTTCTTCAACACCTCTGTCAGAGTTTGTAAAAGAGCCTCTTTGTGTATTGAAGCAAACAAAGTCTCGTACAAATTATTGATTATGATTGTCCCTTAGCATGGCAGAAATACAGTGTGTGCTCACTGTCTGGATGTTACATAGATACATTTTAGTGCATACTATTTCAGATGGCTGACAACAAAAATTTGCTCAAATCCGCTATGTTTTTTTCAATATCTCCGTAAGTGTTTGTTGTGATGGTCCATTAAAATGTCAAAGATATAGAACGAATGCAGCCGCTGTCTAGAAGGTAGATGTACACATTATGGTGTCTATTTATTCAGGTGACTGAAGTGACTGTACAGGAATGTTTCAGGGCAGAATGGATAGATAAGCGAGTTTACGTGTCTTCAGAGCAGGCGCGTGGTGAGTTGGCAGCAGCACCTGTGATGCGCTCCCCCCTCAGATTTAGTGATAAAACCAACCAGTAGACAGCCTGTAAAAAACTGGATACATGCCGAGCATGAAAACAGGAGGAATCTGTAGTGAACTGTGAAAAAAGAAGCAAAACATAAACAGTGAACGCTCCACGCTCAATATGTGCAACATCAAGCGAGTTTTGGTTATGTGGCCACGGTGTTCGGGCTTCTTTTAAATGAACCGTTACAATGGAGAAGTAGAGGATTCTTTAACGGTTTCAGACCGTCGCACAGGATTGCGTAAATATTTTTGTGCATTACCTTGTTTGCAAATAACACTTCCTCTTCGGCAGTGTTGTTTTTCTCATAGACTATGTAATATCTCCCATCTTTCACTAGATGGCATTACTCTTCGAGAGGCTGGTTTACTAAAAGGAATATAATTTATTACTTTGTAAAACAGATTTTTTTTAAATACCTAGATACTTTGAAAAATGTAGTAGTTAGTTCATGTACGATTATTTCGTACTTTTTTTCATTTTAATTTGTCATTACTTCAACGCAGATTATAATATGTTGGCGCAAAAAAGATAAATATTCCATGATTCAGCTTTTAATTATGGCAGCGGCTCGCAACATGTGGCGCGTTCTGTAGTAGTTTATGCGAACACGAGATGCTACGCATTTGGTTCGACATTTACCTTTGCTCACTACTCAAAAGTATTTCATTCTTACAGTTTCAATGGACATTTTAATTATAATTACTGCATGTGACTTAGCTGGTTAGCTCGTGATTCATGTAAGGTGTTGTAATTAAAGTAACCAAGTAAATAACGGTTTCATTTTTCGGTTGGGAAAGAGATAAATATTACACAAGTAGCAGAGAAATGCGGCATTCCCAAGGTATTTATTTATAGCTGCACTCGTCGTTTCATACGCATGGAATTTATCTTTGCCTTATGAAACTTCTTTGTATACAACGTTTGAAGTGGTGTGATTAATAACGTGGACGACGAGCTTGCTAGCTTCACTAACATGGGAGAGAGCGACGTACAGCTGGCTCAATTCACACTCAGGTCCTCGCTCACCAGGATAGCCTCTGGTCTTCTCATTGGTTTACGGTCTTGCCAAAATGTAAGTTCACCAGAAAATGTACACATTTAAAGCAAAATTGTAAATTGTTAATAATAAGTGGGATCCCAGGTATAAAAATTCGATAGCTGTGTCATCCCATTAAAATTTCCGCTTCTATGACGTTACGTTGGAAAGAAGTAACTTGAAGCCTCTGTGAGTGAAGGCTTCTGAGGAGTGAGGCTCTCGATCAGATTTATATCGATCTCACTTTCAGGAGTTTCCAAACAGCAAGTGAAAGCCTGATGTTCTCGAGCCACAGCAAATCTCGTCTTTTATGGTCTTCATTGAGTATTTGAGGCCACATAGTCCTCAGACTTTTACCAGTTGTGGTGTATTCAGAAAGTCTCGACCGATTTATAAAATTCGTGTGCTATTGAAGAACATAAATATAATTTATCGAATGAAGTTAAGCAAAGTTGTTAAGTTTTCATGCACAAAGTGAAATCAGTAAATCTATATATTCTAGACAACTAAATTCGCTGTTATTTAGTATTCGTAAATATTGCGTTGTTTAATTCTGTCTCCGACATAAACTTTCACAAATGCATCTGTCAATGAGTTAAAAAAATTGACAGCACCATCCGTTGGTTCATTGGTAAATTCTGTGAAACTAAAAGAGGCATCTGTTGATCCTTCAGTGTATTATGCCGTGATGGTGAAACATCCAAACTACTAAGCTGAGCAGGTGGTTTTAGATAATAAATCACGAAACCTTCTTTTCTTGTTTTGATTAAATGAAGCCTATCTATGTCCCCCAGCTGCGCTGACGTTACCTTTGAAAAGCCCATGAAAATTCGTCTAGTAGTTTCGGAGATTAGTATGTTCAAACACACAGACAAACACTACGATTTCACAGATTTATTATTAGTACAGACTGAGCTTTTTACTATAACTATCAGCTCGCAACATGTGATAACTGACATACACACTGTAGCTTGTGCTACGCGTTTCGGTCAGTGTTTGCCTCTGCCTAGTAGCCAAACATATTTCACTTTTAAGTTTCGATGGACATTTTAATTATAAATACTGCATGTGCCTTGAACTGGTTAGCTCGTGATTCATATAAAATGTTATGACTAATGTACCCAAGCAAGTTATTGTTTGCACCAGCGTCCTGAATGCGGTTCTGTTTACACATGAACCACACTTTCCTAAAATTCTCCCAATAAACCGAAGTCGACCATTCGCTTTCCCTGCCACATTCCTCACATGTTCGCTGCAGTTCATGTCGCTTAGCCGCTTTACGCCCAGATATTTAAACGACGTGACTGTGTCAAGCAGGACACTACTAATGCTGTATCCGAACATTGCGGGTTTGCTTTTCCTACTCATCCGCGTTAACATACATTTTTCTACATTAAGAACCAGATGTCATTCATCATACCAACTAATAATTTTGTTTAGGTCATCTTGTATCAACTTAAGGTCACTTATCTTCGACACCTTCCTGTAGTACACCACAGCATCAACAGCGAACAACTGCAGATTGGTGCCCACCCTGTCCGCCAGATCATTTATGTATATAGAAAATAGCAACGGTCCTGTCACACTTCCCTGGTGCACTCGTGATGTTGCCCCTGTCTCCGATGAACATTCGCTGTCGAGGACAACGTGGTGGGTTCTATTACTTAAGAAGTCTTCGAGCCAGTCACATATCTGGTAACCTATTCAGTATGCAAGGAACCTTCCTTAACAGTATGCAGTGGGATACAGTGTTGAATGCTTTCCAGAAATCTATAAACATCGAATCTGCCTGTTGCCTTCATCCATAGTTCGCAGTGTATCACGTAAGAAAAGAGCAAACTGGTTTTCGCACGAGCGACGCATTCTGAAGCCGTACTGATTCGTGGACATGGGCTTTTCGGTCTCTAGGAAATTGATTGCATTCAGATTCACAATATGCTCTAGAATTCTGCAGCAAACCGATGTTAAGGATATTGGCTTGTAGTTTTGCTGGTCCGTTCTTTTACCCTCCTTATATACAGGAGTCATCAACGCTTTTTTTCAGTCGCTTGGCACCTTGCGCTGGTCGAGATATTCGCGATAAACGCTGAGTAAGGGGCCAGTGACGTAGATGTCTTTGTACGAGTAAAACCGAATTGGAATTCCATCCGTCCATCTGGCCCTGGCTTCTTATCTATCTACATCTCTTTCAGTTGTTCCTCAACGCAAGGGATCCTTATTACCAAGTCATCCTTACGGAACTCTGTGCGATGGTCAAACAACTTCACGTTTTCCCGATTCTCCTGCGTGAACGATTTATGAAAAGCGGAATTTTCAAATAAAACATCGGCCTTTATTTTGCTGGGGTATGTTCATTCGTAAATCGACATGACACAATAGATCATTAACACACTTACTAAACAAAACAAAACTAATTCTCGCTATTAATTTACCATACCGCGAAGTTGCATACGGGAAACGAGCATGTTATCATTTCTGTATATGATCATGTCGAGTACTGCGAGTATTGTTGGGATACTGGGGCAAGGAAGACATGCACACGTATTGGGTAATTATTTTGGGTAATTACTCCATTATCGTTATACGATATGTACGATGATGGCTTGATAGTTCCGGTAAATAGTTGTGAAAGTATGGAATATTTTTTTGCGCCTTCATGGTTGATAAGCTTGTTTATTGTAAGTGTTGTATAAAGAATTTCGAAAATGTACTGCATACAGTTCATTGTTGACAGCCGTCTGAATTGGTCAGCTTGTCGACTGCAATTGTAAGTGGAGGAAAACGAGTTTCGTGCAATTATTTAACATTTTCATTTGATGGACTGGACTGCCACACAAATCAAAACAGAACTGGATGAAGTTCACATGCACTCTGCACCTTCACTGAAGACCATTTATGAATAAGGAATTAAAACGTGGTCGAACAAGCACTGAAGACGAAGCGCGCTCCTGCCGTCCAATTGACGTCAATACAAATGAAACCACTGACAAAATAATATCGTAATGCAAGGCCGCTTAATAGCTGAGACTGTAGGCATCTCACTTGAACGAGTGCATAATATCTGCACGGATAATTGGCTGCGAAGAAGCTGTGTGAGAGGTGGGTGCCACTGTTACTCACAGTCGACCAAAAGCGCATCCGGCACAACATTTAGCACAGTGTCTGGCAATGTTGACTCGCAGTTCCGCTAGATTTTTTGCCCCGATTTGTGACTGTTGATGTAACCTGGATCCATCATTACACAGCACAGTCAAAACAGCAGTCAAAATAATGGACAATGGCTAGTGAAAGTGCACAAAAGAAGGCAAAGCCGATTTCGTCAGCGGGTAAGTTGATAGTCACTGTTTTTTGGGATTTCCAAGAATGACCCTCACAAATTACTTAGAAAAAGGTAGAACCATAATTGGAACGTACTTCGCTTCATTGCTGGGTAGTCTGAAACAAACATTGGCTGAAAAAAGACAATGGTTGGCACTCAAAAAAGAACTCTCTCACCAGGATAACGAACCATCCCACACATCGATAAAAATGGCGAAAGTGGATGAACTGCGATTTGAATTGGTTGTTCATCCTCCTCATTCACTAGACTTAGTCCCAAGTGACCTCTTCCTGTTCTCTAACTTGAAACTTCGGCTTGCTGGGGAGAAATTTTCGTAAATGAGGAAGTGATAGTTGCAGTCAACGAGAATTTTGCTGAGTTTAACAGAACCCAATTTTCTTATGGGATGAAAAAGCTGGAGGATCGCAGAAACAAGTGAATATGCCTCAAAGAAAACTATGTCGAGAAGTAAGGTGAGTTGTTTACGAAACAAACGTTTTTTCTTGCTTTTTTACCAGACTTATCAAACGACCCTCGTGAGGAGAGGATTGTTTACCCTATAATTATAGCCTTAGTTTTAGAGGGATTAATCTTGAGGAGCCACAGGTTGCACCAGGATGTGAAGTAAAGAGGATGTTCATCTTAGGTAGAAGAGGAAAAGAAAGGTCTGAGAAGTTAAGAGAGTAGCGTGTACAGAGAAGCGTTGTTTGCACTGACAAAAGTAAGGCGAGCACGTTGTGAGCAATTCAAGCAGATAGCGACCCCTTACGAGAAGAGCTGCAAAAGTGAAAAAGAGAGAGACGTTTGACGAAATCCATCGCGGTCTGCGTTTCCCGCCGAGCGACGGAGCCCTGCTGTCCGCTGCGGTGTGAAGGCCCTCGATATGGAGTCAGTCGCCTCAGCTTCGGCCTTCATTGCCACCAGCCACCAGCTGCGGCGGGCACGGCTTCCGCTCTGGGCCCTACCGGCTTCCAAGACTGCTGCTGTGGCCACTGTCTTCTTCCGCCGCTGCGAATACTTTCCGCAGAGTGGTCAAACCTTCGACAGAGCGCATCTCGCAAGGCCAGATGTCGCCGTGTCGGCGCTGCGCCTGTGTCTGCCTAGACGTCCAGCCTCTCTCCCCGTGACCTGCTTTTTCCCGCCGTATAAGGCCGTGTTTGTCTGGCGTTTTCCAGTCGTAAAGCTTCACCAGCCGATGGTGCTGCGGCCACTTACTAAGTGTTCCAACAGACGAACGGTAGCTATACCAATGAAAAACGCACCAAAGTTCCATCAGCACTGCACATGCTCGTCTCTTTCTCCTCCTCAACCCATGATCACAACGCAAATTCCAGGCGTTTCCAGTGCATTCCTTGTTGGTTTAAGACATTGTACAAAATTTGTATTCTGGTTATATATTGAAAATACACTACTGGCCATTAAAATTGCTACACCACAAAGATGACGTGCTACAGACGCGAAATTTAACCGACAGGAAGAAGATGCTATGATATGCAAATGATTAGCTTTTCACAGCATTCGCACAAGGTGGGCGCCACCTACAACGTGCTGAAATGAGGAACGTTTCCAACCGATTTCTCATACACAAACAGCAGTTGACCGGCGTTGCCTGGTGAAAAGTTGTTGTGATGCCTCGTGTGAGGAGGAGAAACGCGTACCATCACGTTTCCGACTTTGATAAATGTCAGATTGTAGCCTATCGCGATTGCGGTTTATCGTATCGCGACATTGCTGCTCGCGTTGGTCGAGATCCAATTTCTGTTAGCAGAATATGGAATCGGTGGGTTCAGGAGGGTAATACGGAACGCCGTGCTGGATCCCAACGGCCTCGTATCACTAGCAGTCGAGATGACAGGCATCTTATCCGCATGGCTGTAACGGGTCGTGCGGCCACGTCTCGATCCCTGAGTCAACAGATGGGGACGTTTGCAAGACAACAACCAACTATACGAACAGTTCGACGACGTTTGCAGCAGCATGGATTATCAGCTCGGAGACCATGGCTGCCGTTACCCTTGACGCTGCATCACAGACAGGAGCGCCTACGATGGTGTACTCAACGACGAACCTGGGAGCACGAATGGCAAAACGTCATATTTCGGACGAAACCAGGTTCTGTTTACAGCTTCATCATGGTCGCATCCGTGTTTGGCGACATCGCGGTGAACGCACATTGGAAGCGTGTATTCGTCATCGCCATACTGGCGTATCACCCGGCGTGATGGTATGGGGTGCCATTGGCTACACGTCTCGGTCACCTCTTGTTGGCACATTGAACAGTGGACGTTACATTTCAGATATGTTACGACCCGTGGCTCTGCCCTTCATTCGATCCCTGCGAAACCCTACATTTCAGCAGGATAATGCACGACCGCATGTTGCAGGTCCTGTACGGGCCTTTCTGGATACAGAAAATGTTCGACTGCTGGCCTGGGCGGCACATTCTCCAGATCTCTCACCAATTGAAAACGTCTGGTCAATGGTGGCGAGCAACTGGCTTGTCACAATACGCCAGTCACTGCTCCTGATGAACTGTGGTATCGTGTTGAAGCTGCATGGCTGCTGTACCTGTACACCCCATGTAAGCTCTGATTCAATGCCCAAGTGTGTCAAGGCCGTTATTACGGCCAGAGGTAGTTGTTCGGGTACTGATTTCTCAGGATCTATGCACCCAAATTGCGTGAAAATGTAATCACATGTCAGTTCTAGTATAATATATTTGTCCAATGAATACCCGTTTATCATATGCATTTCTTCTTGGTGTAGCAATTTTCATGCCAGTAGTGTGTAGAAAGCTCAGAATACAAAATAGTACCCAGCATAAAAAAACTTGAATATGGTTATAATATGATTCGCAAATTATTGCACACGTTTTCATTTCGCTGTTTTTTTTATTTTATTTATTTATTTCGGGTGTCATGAGCAATTTACAGGGCCCAGTCACATTAATGAGACAACCTATCAGAAACCTTAATAACCACTTTTTGCAGTTCGGAAGTACATGAAGAGAGTCAGTGAGGTTGTGGATGGCTCTGACAGGAATGTGGACCCGAGGCGACACCAGTGCAGTGACCAGCTTCACTAGGGTTCTGGGCCGAGGATCCACAGCGCGAACTGCTCGACCGAGGTAGTCCCACAGATTCTTGATTGGGTTTAAATCTGGGGAGTCTGATGGCCAGGGAAGTACGGCAAGGTCATCCTGGCGCTGTTTGAACCACACAGTAGAGTGCTAGCTGTCTGACACGTTGCATTTGGCTTGCTCATAGAAGTCAGCAGTGCCTAGGAAAAAACAAACTGCACGTAGGGGTGGGCTTAGTCCCCAAGGGCAGACACTTGCTTTTGTTGATCCATTGTGACTTCCAGAATGATGAGATCAACCAGGGAATGACACAAAAACATTCCCCAGGTCATTATGCTCCCTCCTCTGGCCTAGACCCTTACGAATATTGTTGCATGGCCATACGTGCCAACGGCCTTCTATCTGATGGAGCGCAAAACGTGATTTATTCAGAAAGATCAGCTGTGGCCACATAGTGGACGTCCAGTTGCGGTACTGGCGTGCAAATTCCAGGCTTCGTTGCATATGAACAGCAGTGAGCATCGCTGCGTGAACTAGACGCCTGCTGCAGAGGCCGATACTCAGCAACGTTCGGTGAACGGTTGTTAAGGAGACACTGCTGGTAACCCCTTAGTTCAACTGAGTGGTCAGTTACTCAACAACTGCACGTCTATTCGCCAGCACACATATCGGCAGACGTCCTTCAGCACTGTCGTCTATGGTCCATGGCGAACCAAAGTTGCCTCGGTGCCGGTTTTGGATAGCGCCATTTTGCTGTACACGTTATGCCTTAACCATGGCGGCATGCGGATAGTTTACAAACTTAGCCATTGGGAAACGTTTCCACCCTTGGCCCGAAAGCCGATGATCACGCCATTTCAGACATCAGGTAAATCGCTCCATTTTCGCATTGCGGCAACGACTACACTTTCAAATAACTTCCGGGAATTCAGCCAGGTAACACTTTCAGCGAACGCCGATATTTCGGCGACGTACATGCAAATTTAAAACCTCGGTTCTCGGACTGATGCAGGAAAGATAACACGCACAATTGGACACTACTGCCACCAAAGACGACCAATGTCAGAGATATCGATAGTGAGACTACGAACCTGCAGGTAGCTTGGATTCTGTCCCTCTGTTTTTTGACAAGGGAGAGAGTCGGATTCTGAACAGAGTTTAAACAAAAACCTCCATCCCTGTTAACGGGGTTGCTCGCTAATTTAATCTCAACTGCCTCCTTATTAACACTGTCCCAATAGCTGGACGTGCAATGCTACCTACCTGCGAGTTCGTAGTCTCACTATCGATAACTCTGACTTTGGTCATCTTTGGTGGCACTAGTGTTCAGTGTGTCTGTTACCTTTCCTGCATCAGCCCGAGAACTGAGGTTTTACATTTGATTGTATATCGCCTACCCGTTGCAGTCTGTCTTGAAAATGGCGGGGTGTCCTCCCGCCGAAATATCGCCGGTCGCTGAAAGTGTTACCTGGCTGAATTCCCGGAAGTTAATTGAAAGTTGTATACGCAAGGAGAAACTCTGGTCTCAACGACTACACTGTTTCCCGTGTCCCCCAACACGCTTTATATACCCTCCACTACTAGTGCTGCAACCTGCTGTATGGCAAAGTTTATTGCCTGATGGCGTCGAACATAGCCGGTTAATGTGATTGGGCCAGGTATCAATGTTGGACTATCCATCTACTTACGTCTCCTAAAGCGGAAACAGTGTAAGTATGTTATTCAAGCGCCCACTGTAATATTATTATTCTAGATACCTGACAAAACTGATCAACTAGCTATGAAATCTTTTTTATTTAGGGGGACGGCTCGTACTACTGGGGTAATTCCTCCACTTGACGGGCACTATTACATGCCTTGCTTTACGGTATCAAATCGGCATATAAATTCTGATCATTATAAAAGCGTAATAGACAGGGTGTAAACGACAACAGTTTACAACAAACCACAGTAGTATAGGGAAAGTCGAGACGAAATAATTGATGCACGACACATGTGGTCTCTCAGGCTAATAATCAACCTCCAATTTGCCTTAAAAAAGCCTCCTGGGCAACAGGACATTTGCGCCGTGCTACGTTTTTCCCCGAAATCTCTTGTTCTTGCATTTACTAACTGTAAAATAGACATCTGCGTAAATCTTACCTCAAAATATTGTGAAATTTAATAACGTAAATTTAACAACTCAATCGTTTTGTTTGTCTGGCCTCCTTGCTACGAAGCTACTGTGTTCGTAAGGGCAAAGTCTGGGTCGAATCGTAAACATAATTAAAATCTGCATAATGTCTACAATATTATATTTTCTTTGGTTACGCTCACGGGAAAATTTAAATTAATGATGTTAACGGAGTAGCCGACTAAGCCTATGACGGAATACCGCGACAAGATACTCAAAATTTCGCGTTTCTCGCATACGTTGTAGCTTGGTTGGCTTTCGTAGGCCAATTTGAAGTTGTTTCTGGGCTTCATAGACCACTAATGCCTTTATCAATTTCCTCTACGCCACTGTGGTAGCCTACTTTGCAAACTGTTATCGTTTACACCCTTAATTGTTACCTAATGGGTAAAAAGAAAAGTATGCTTACAATGTATTTCTGAGGTTAAGCGTAAGACAAACCTTTCAGGTTTAATTATTTATTCGTATTTTCTACTGTCAGTCAATATTATTTGTTTTATGTTTAATTTAAAGTATTGCTACGGGGTTCTAGTGAGTTCTGCCTCTCTTCAGGCACTTATGCATAAAAAATTGTTACCTTAAATTAAACTGTCTTAACTAAATTAACATAGAACATTTTGTTTGCTGTTCACTGCTTGAGGAACTGTCGGTGTGTTTGGGAGAAGATTGATGTCCAGCAATGTCTTCCGCTGGTGTGCAGCTGTGTCTCGTTGTTTATTATGATAGAAGCAACAGTCTGTGTAGGATGCAGATAGTTTTGCATTAGGTATTTTGTTGCTAAAATTGCGTGATACACTTTTTATATTATTGTTCACTTAGAATTTTGGCGTCCCAAACCTCCTTGGTACACTTTTGGAGCTGTCGTGCAACGTTGCACTAACGTACTATTTATTTTGTCACTTTTTTGGACGTAATTCACTGCACAAATTTTTCTATATAGAAGTAAACACTGCACACTTAATACAATGTGCTTATAAACAATCTGATTGTGTTCCTCCAATATAGGCTGTACACATTGCAGTACGCTGAATCATCATAGTTACATTCATTAATCGATGCGCTCGCAGAATATACTGAAAAAATAATAGTTCACGCTTGCATCTCGGCATGTGCAAAAGCGGCGCGTTTCGTTTTTTTCAATCGTTCGACTCCGCTTTACAATTTCCCTGGATGTAACTGACTTATTGCGATGCAGCCAGCGCCACTCTTTTCGTGATTTTTCATAATACTCATTACGTAAGAAATACTATCAAGTCTATATTTAAATAAAACATAAATTTGCGTTAAAAATAATATTTTCTTACGTTCAAGGGTGTCTCACAGTATTTACTTTCTGGGTCCCTACCTTACATTCATATCCATGACAGTCGTTTTTCAATATCTATTGTTGTTCAAGAGATATTTGAACTGAAACGTTTAAGTGGAACGCCCATACACAAAGGGTGTTCATTTTAACTGAAGAATTTGAAATATCTCGAAAACTACATATGGGATCAAAAAAAGTTATAATTCCAATTTGTTTGTCTGTGAGTGGGACTTCCAATGATACCAAAACAGGACCCGCCAACCCTCCCCACGCGTGGCGGCGGGGGCAACTTTGAAATCATCAATAAGAACCCTCTTTTTCATTGCAGATAACGATTCAACGGCAAAAATCTACATGCGTTTTGTCTGGAGCATTTTCTTCATTATGCCAAAGACGGCGCTGTAATCGGAGGAATACAAGTAGGTATACAATCGTAATTTATGACATGCTACTCAGTGGCCTTGAGTATCCAATGGAGCGTGGGACCCCACCTCCTTGCTGCGAGGGTAGGACGGGCCAGTATTTTATAACTTCTAATTAGAAATCCCATTCCCAACGGTGTTTTCCTCCGACATATCGAACAGGAGACTACTTGAAGCGCCACTGTAGCCGTGGCTCGAGGCGAACGCTACTCTACTTTTCCAATTAGGGTAAGTGTTCAAACGTGATACCTCCAACATCAGTACACTTAGTCATCCGCTTTCCCAGTGACCGTACACAGAACAGAAGCATATCTGCGGGAATGTCAGCACAGGCGTTTTCGATCATGTCTTCACGACCTTGCTAGTGCACGTTATCTTTTAAATGTTGCCACAGAAAGAAATCAGGCGACGTCAAATCCGGCGACCTAAAACAGGGCCACCTCTACCAACCCACCGACCAGTGCAAACACGGTCTAATAACTCTCGTGCCTCAATTGCGTAATGTGCTGGGCAACCATCTTGCTGAAATCACGAACGCTGTCGAACGTGGTAACATCCTGCAGTAGTTTGAAATTTGAGTCCATACAACGTGCCGTCGATAAAATATGGACCAATGAGTTTGTTCCCCACAATGCCACGCCACACGTTAACCGACGAAGGACGTCGATGGTCACCTTGCCGTAACCAGTGTGGATTGTCTACAGGCGGGCGCGGTGGTCTCGCGGTTCTAGGCGCGCAGTCAGGAACCGTGCGACTGCTACGGTCGCAGGTTCGAATCCTGCCTCGGGCATGGATGTGTGTGATGTCCTTAGGTTAGTTAGGTTTAAGTAGTTCTAAGTTCTAGGGGACTGATGACCACAGCAGTTGAGTCCCATAGTGCTCAGAGCCATTTGAACCATTTGATTGTCTACACTCCAGTAATGTATGCTATGCCAGTTAACGCTACCATAGTTTGTGAATGTAGACTCATCGGAGAACATTACCTTGGCAGAGAACGTAAGGGTCATTTGTATTTGTCGACGTGCCCACTCACAAAACACTACCCGGTTATGGAAAGCGGCTCCATTAAGTTCTTGATGTAGTGACAAGTGGTCTGGATAATACTTATGACGATGCAGTATTGTGACAATACTACCTGCGGACGTACCGGAATCGCTATGTAATTGGCGGGTGCTTATCCGTGGGTTGTGGTGCACTACTGTTAGTACAGCTATTTCAGTAGCTTCTCCTGTAACACGTTTGCTTCTTTCCTCTTGCCGGTCTGTACGCTACCATCAGACGTAAAGGTGTTCACAACCTTGTAAAAGAACGAACGACAGCGAGCTTTCTCTGGAAAACACTCGGTCTACAAGACAACATCAGCCTCAACACTTCTCCGTAGATCATGTTCATTTCAATTCTTTCTTTTGTGGTTGCTACATTTATCGTCCACTTGCATGCCTGTTCTCCAATTAATAGGTAGGTGTGCAGGCAATAAACACTGCGCAAGTATTGTAATGCTTAGAGCCGCTATCTGTTCTATGTCTGCACGATACGTGACTTCCGGTCGCAGTGTACTGCCTCTTAAAATAGGTCGTAGTTCGCTACACGCCCACGGTGGAGCGTCGATACGTCGGAGGAATACAACGTTGTGAATGGGGTCTCAAATTAGAAGTTATGAAATACTGGCCTGTCCTACCCTCGCAACATGGAGGTGGGATCCCACGTGCCATTGGATTCTCAGGGGCAACTGAGTAGCATGTCGTAATTTTTTTCCTTTCTCGAAATACGTACCCTCAAGTCATGCATAGCACAATACTAACACCTCTTCCTCTTTCTGAGCTCACCATCTCACTCATTATGGAAGGATGCTGACTCAGTTTTCAGGATAGCAAAAGGGAATTTGCGGTACAGAAAATGTCCCAGAGATCATCAGTGTGTGTGTGTGTGTGTGTGTGTGTGTGAAGTGAGTGAAGTGTTATGAAACAAGGTGTGTATAGTGTGTGCAGTGACTGATAGTGAGACCTGAGTGAACAGTGTGCCATTACATTATTTAATAAGTTATTTGTAAAAAAAAGTATTGTATACCAGGAGAAAATCTAATGACTGTAACTAGAAGTCTGTAAATATATGTGTATACGAATTAGCTTATTTTAAATTGATCTAAACTTGTAAATACTTTGACATGTCCTATATACTTGTAAAAAGAGGTCTACGGATGAATAAAGCTACTAGTTCTACTACTACGATTGTGTACCCATATCTATTTCTCCGATTACAGCGCCATCTGTGGCGAAACGAAGAAAATGCTTCAGACAAAACGTATGTAAATTTTGCCGTATATGGTAACCTGCAATAAAAAACCAGATTCCCATCGAAGATTTCAACGTTATTCCGCGCAACCTCCGCCCCCTTCGAGGCAAACAAATTGGAGTTAGAACTTTTTTCGATCCGATGTGTAGTTTCCGAGATACCTCAGTTAAAACGAACACCCTTTGATACGTGTGAGTGTGTGTGTATGCGTGTATGTGTTGGTAAGAGCTTGATTATGTTTAGATACTACTTGAAAATGAGTCATGATAAAAACCAATAGCATTAAATACAAAATATATAAAAATAAGCAGCTCTGGTGAACTATCATTACAAGGCATTTCATGCAATTTGTAGCTGCGGGAAACCATATAAAACAAATATTTAAAATGTATTTCATTTTTCCTTTTATTTCTTATTAAAATATTCGTAACTGGAATTTCTGTTTTATTTGTTAGACAATGTAAATATTAACGTACAGATCTGGATGGTCAGGCTATTTCATTTCTTATCCTTGTAGACAGTTCCAATTTTACGTTTATACGTACCAGAAAACAAAAGAAGTGCCACTCCTTTCGGGACGCGGCGGCTAGAGCTCTATCGAGTCCCACAAAATCATTGGACTTCACACAGAAAGCAGAATGTGCCAAACGAAAGTATCCTAGTAAACGGGGAACCAAAGCCGTATGTTGTGATCTGAGCTTCCCCAACAATTTATTTTTTACTTTTTTCGAAGTCAACGCAGAAACGGGTTTCAAAAATGGTTCAAATGGCTCTAAGCACTATGGGACTTAACATCTGAGGTCATTAGTTCCCTAGACTTAGAACTACTTAAACCTAACTAACCTAAGGACATCACAAACATCCATGCCCGAGGCAGGATTCTAACCTGCAACAGTAGCAGCAGCGCGGTTGCGGACTGACGCGCCTAGAACCGCTCGACCACAACGGCCGGCGAGAAACGGGTTTCACTCGAATTTAAGATTAGGAGCGACTTGAGAACTGCTCAAGAAACGTTTTCCATCGTTTGTGAGCGTTTTTCATCAGAAACCCCTTTCTCAATACTCTTTTGATCATAGGAAATGGCTGGGTACAGCCATCTGTGTAACAGAGGTAAAAAAGAACTGCATACTCATTGACGTTCAGTAGAGCGCGGCGCGACTCCAAGTATGAATGGGCCCTACAGTTAGTCAACAAGCCTTGAAGGGTCATTTCAAACTAGACGGTGCAGGAAGTTTCACTTTGCGGCAAGAAGCGTTGTCAGTCTCCGGATTGTCGTTCAACCAGAGCGACGTAATTCCAAGTTTCAGGTGCTACCGTCAGACATAATACATTGAAGATACGGCTGGCAATGACCACCCGTAGCCAACAACAACAACACCTGATGACCACAAATTGTGGCAGCTCCAAGGAAAAAAACACTGCCTGGCCAAAACAAAGCGAAGCACCCAAAGGGGAGGAGGAAACGAAACTGAAGCTTCACGGATTAGGTGAGTATGTGATGTTACTTCAGCGATTACAAACGCGAGTCAAATTTACGAAAAACTTGGCAGTATGAGCCCACTAATCGGTATGATGTTGCATCCCCTCTGCCCTGGACGAATCCACTTATATGGAATGGTGTCATAAAGCCGTTGTATCCTCTCCCGAAGCAATCTGGCTCACAAATGTTGTAACTGGTTCTTGATATGAGACCTGAGTTTCTCCTGGCGTATACAACTTTCAAATAACTTCCGGGAATTCAGCCAGGTAACACTTTCAGCGACCGCCGATATTTCGGCGGGAGAACACCCCGCCATTTTCAAGGCAAACTGCAACGGACAGGCGACGTACATGCAAATTTAATACCTCGGTTCTCGGACCCAAGCAGGAAATATAACACACACACACTGAACACTAGTGCCACCAAAGATGGCCAAAGTCAGAGCTATCGATAGTGAGACTATGAATTCGCAGGCGGTCGCTGAAAGTGTTACCTGGCTGAATTCCCGGAAGTTATTTGACAGTTGTATACGCCAGGAGAAACTCAGGTCTCACATTGTTTACCGCTACGGGGAGGAAATGTATCGGTGTTTACGTAAGTTGGATAAACTTCGTAGCTGTCGAGTTAGACTGCAATGTGCTTTGTCGTTTTTATTGAGGTGTCGTGATGAAAATCATGTCCCAACATTTGCTAAGGTTGTGCACCATATTAATTCTCCTGCCGCCAACCGAATTAAGCAACGTGCTGGCTTGGCTCTTGTTCGCGAAAGGATTCGTTTTACTCGTCGACGTTTGGATTCTGTTTCCAAATAATTGTATCGTTTTCATTTAATGGTTGCATCTGAAGTGTCTGATTTCACTTGGGATTGGTTGGACGGTGCCTCATGGACCCAAGCTGACTGGGAGTACAACTCCGTTACTGCCCGGCATTTGGCAAAGTTTGAACGTTTTCATCGCGCGGAGTCGGATGTTATATCTCGACGTTCTGTGATAAATCTCACAGAGAAATCTTTTGACGACGCAACCTTATCCGTGCTAGGGAAAGGATTAAATTTTGCACCCACTCCGAAGAATTTGCCGGTAGTTGATTTTATTAGTTCAATTGAACAGGCAGTTTGCAAACTACCTCCTGACGCTGCAGAGGAAGTTAGGAGGGAGGCATGCCGTGTTTTGACTAGGGCTCGTCCACCCAAGAGTAATGTAACAGCAGCAGAGAGGGCTGCTTTACGCTCTCTCAAGGTTGATCCCAGTATTGTTATTTTACCTGCTCACAAGGGCAATGCCACCGTTGTTTTAAATAAACATGATTATGTACAAAAGATGCAACGTTTACTATCTGATTCAACGTATCGCAGAATCGATGCTGACCCCACGAAAAGTGTTGAGAGAAAGACCAACAGCCTCCTGAAGAAAAGTGGTTTGTCGCAGGACACAATCAAGAGGCTTAACACCTATAGTGCGGTTCCCCCTAGGTTATATGGCCTTCCAAAGGTTCATAAGGAAGGGGTTCCTTTCCGTCCTATAGTGAGTAACATCGGCGCCCCGACATATCGTGTATCCAAGCATCTTGCATCTCTGTTGAGTCCACAAGTAGGACGGTGTGAACATCATATCAGGAACTCAGCTGATTTTTTACGTCGTTTGGAGGGACTGAGGCTGAATGACTCTGATATTTTAGTGAGTTTCGATGTGGTCTCTCTCTTCACTCGTGTTCCTCTGTCTGATTCGTTGCGGTTAATTGAAGCCAGGTTTGGTGCTGATTTAACTAATCTCTTTAGGCATGTGTTGACATCCACTTACTTTTTATTTAATGACCAGTATTACGAGCAGACAGATGGAGTTGCGATGGGTAGTCCGTTGTCTCCTGTGATCGCAAATTTGTTTATGGAAGACTTCGAGGAACGTGCATTGGAGTCGGCGCCTTTAAAACCCGCCTGTTTCTATAGATACGTTGACGATACCTTCGTTGTTTGGCCTCACGGTAGGGAGAATTTGAATGTCTTTCTAGAACATCTGAACTTGATCCACCCGAACATTCGTTTTACGATGGAGGTGGAAAAGGATGGTTGCCTTCCCTTTCTCGACGTGTTGGTTAGGAGGAAGGATGATGGATCATTGGGACATGCAGTCTACAGGAAACGTACTCACACCGACTTGTACTTACAAGCTAATAGTTGTCACCATTCGGCTCAGCGTGAAGGGGTACTTCGTACCTTGGTACACAGGGCACATATCGTTTCTGACGCTGAGACTTTGCCAGCTGAGCTGTCCCATCTTGAAGTTACATTTCGTCAAAATGGTTACAGTGATAGACAGATTGAACGTGCGTTGCGCTATCGACCAACTGTACATCAGGTGATTGATGATAATTCTGAGTCAACACCTAAGTCTGCTGCCTTCTTGCCTTACGTAGGAAACACGTCCAATAAGATCGGTCGTATTTTACGGAAATACGATGTGAAATGTGTTTTCCGACCTCCATCTAAAATTAGAGCACTTTTGAGTTCCGTTAAGGATGATCTTGGACTGCGTAAGGCGGGTGTATATCGTGTCCCTTGTAGCTGCGGCATGGCATATATTGGTCAAACTATCAGGACCGTGGAGGACAGATGTACTGAGCATAAACGGCACACACGATTACAGCAGCCAAATAGATCTGCTATTGCCGAACATTGCTTGGATACTGGTCACTCCATGTTATATAATAACACCGAGATATTGGCATGCACGTCCAGCTATTGGGACAGTGTGATTCGGGAGGCAGTTGAGATTAAATTAGCGAGCAACCTTGTTAACAGGGATGGAGGTTTCTGTTTAAACTCTGTTTGGAATCCGGCTCTCTCCCTTGTCAAGAAACAGAGGGACAGACTCAATGCTACCTCACCTGCGAATTCATAGTCTCACTATCGATAGCTCTGACTTTGGCCATCTTTGGTGGCACTAGTGTTCAGTGTGTGTGTGTTATCTTTCCTGCTTGGGTCCGAGAACCGAGGTATTAAATTTGCATGTACGTCGCCTGTCCGTTGCAGTTTGCCTTGAAAATGGCGGGGTGTTCTCCCGCCGAAATATCGGCGGTCGCTGAAAGTGTTACCTGGCTGAATTCCCGGAAGTTATTTGGATGGTTCTTGATATCTTGGATACTGGAACTGGGAACGGAGCTGACGTCCAAGCTGGTCCCCCATACCCTCCATTGGGGCAGATCTGAGATCTTGCTGATCGCGGGAGTACCTCAAACACAGCCGTGCGTATTGTGCTGTTCGGTTGCTGCTCATCCCTGATGAGTGGAGGGGGTGACGCAGAATGTTGCAGGGAGTCCATTACTTTCTCGCAGATGACAGGCTTAGATGTGAATTGTTATGATGTGCTTGGTGCACAATTCGGCGATCCTTCCTCATGGTGGTCAGACGTACCTTGAAGATGAGTGGACCTGCCCACATATTCCCATACAGTCCAACATCAGGCCACCGTTACATGTGAGTGCGCGACTAATCTGGATATTGCACGATTCTAGCAGCTGGCCAAATGGAGACCACAGTGACGCCCCTTTCATACTATCAGGTGCTGATAACGCTGTTTCACATGAGTACACTGCACCTCACAGTGATCGTTCAATATCTGACATCGTTCACTCCACAAATGGTAACATTAAACATGAACGACACTAATACACGCTGTTGGCTGTTGTACCCGTCATAAATAATTGGAACTCTAATCATTTTGATAAGCCCCGATGGTGTGTATTTGTACGGAGTTACATTGACATCCAAACAGTTCTTCTTGGTGTTCCACGTTTTCGTCAAACTCTTTACAGAAGAACTACATACAGCCAGTTTGAACATAAGTGGGAGGCCTACATTGAACAAGGCGGTACGCAACCGTCCCCAGATGATCAACTTGGCCTCTAGACCCCTCTTACGAAAACCAGATCAAACTCTCCAGCCCGAAGAAGGTGGGTAAAGGAACATCTGGAATGTACCTTGGATAAATGGCGACTGTTTCTCTTCAGTGACGAGTGCAGGACTTGTATGATGTTTGATGATTGTTGTAGAAGAGTGTGAAGGCGACCAGGTACCAATGTACATCTCATATCTGCAGATGCAATGTTCCAGCATAGAGATGAATCAGTTATGTTCTGGATCGGTATATTTTATGGGTATCGGATGCCTCTCTTCGAGGGTAATTTGAGAGCTGTGAAATACTGGTACAAAATCCTCCAGTTTCTTGACCCGCCCCTCAGTCAACATTTCAGAGGCAGGTTCATCTTTAAAGGCGACAATGCAAGAGCACGCTTCGCCCAGCTAGTGAACGTATTTCCTCTAGGAGGCAGGGAGCAGCGAACTGGAATAGCCCATGGTATCTGCTGACATGAACTGGGTTGAGCACGTTTTGGAGCAGCTGAAACTTGCGCTATGTAAATAGGAACTGTCCCCTCACATTAAATCATGTTAGCACCGCCACCGTCGATGAGTAGGACAGATAGTGCAGGAACGTCTCTATCACCTTGTGGACGGCATACTAATGAGGGTCCGAGCGTGTTACACCGTAGGGAACAAATCAACACGGTACTGAGTGGTATCCAAAAGCAGATATTTATTTCGAAAATGTGAAAGTGTTCACCTCGCAGCAGACTGCCTGTACTTTTGGTTACAGGTTTGCTTCTGTTTCACAGAAGTGTTATTTTTTGATTTCATGAGGCTTATTGTTTCACTTCCTGCTGCCCAGAGATGTCTACGAGTATGCAGACGACACAGAACTCGTTTTGAGCAGTTTATACGAAGCGCGTTTTTAAAGAAAGTACCGTTTTGCAATATACGAATAGCTGTTGGGGCATTACGGTCGCCGTACTGCACATGCTCACAAAGTACCTTCAACTGTTGGCTACCTCCACGTGCCATTGCGGTAGCTTTACGTTTATTTGTACCTGTTTACGAATGGCGCAGCTGGTTGAAAATGCTGTCGATTGTGAAATACGTGCTGTTGTATGTTTCTTAACTTCAGCAGGCCTGAAAGCTGCCGAATTTTCATCGGAAGATTAGCGAAGTGCATTTAGAAAGCGCTGTGAACGCTCTAATGATTAGAAAATGGTGTAATGCATTGGAAGAAGCAAGCATCAAACTGAACGACGAGAAATAGAGTGAGAATATGGATAAAAAATTTAGAAGACAGACGCAGCACGATTTCAATTTTATCTCACGGCTTTCCTCACATTTCAGGAAGTGTTCTGTACGAGACTGTCACAGAACGCTTATAGTATCGGAAGTTGCACACAGGGTGCGTCGTATAATACTGATCGTTTATGACTTACCTCCAGAGGTACTGTGGTGAAGGGGGTACGTTTCGAAGTCAAATTCTCACTGACGATGATAATATGGGTTGCCCACATTGCACTGGAATAAAAAGAAAAACAATCCTTGTAATTGAGGCATTCAACCTCCTCCATGGCATGAAGTACCAACAAACAGTTTAGCCAGTAAAATTATGTTACCGTTTTTGCTTCAATTTTTTGTCTCGGAGTAGCACAGCCGAAGCAGATAGTTATTGTGAGCTGTTGGAAGAAACTGCGCCGTGCAATCCGAAGCAAAAGGCGTGACGTGCTCAGTAGAGGCATCGCTGCACGTCAACGGCTGTCCCCATGTGGCTCATCACACTCAAGATCCCATCACGCCATATGGTTGGGAACAATTTCATCAGCAACCTTACAGCCCTGACGTAGCACACCGTGACTGTCACTTTGTCCTGTGCTAAAAGAAAACGTCTTGCCGGTACGAGGAAGACGATGATATCAAAACGTCACACTAAAAACAGTACCTGCCGATCAGCGGTACCAGGAATTTGTCGATGTCAAAACGTCACACTAATAGAAGAATATTGCCGGTCATTGACACAAGGAAAGATACATATACATTACTAAGTATGATTCTGTTCCTATTTCGAATTGTAATGATTCTGCTTTGTCATTCAACGTTCCTTTGCGCAGGTGGGCCGAACGTACTAGTGTTATAGATTATACGGATCCATTTTTAGTAAATAATTGGTCCCGTATTCGATTTATAGAGAAATATTTTGATTCATTCCAGGCAAATCGTGTGGTCGTTAAGTGCCTGACGGAGTGTCATTTGAATTACAATGGCTGGGCGGGCCGCGTTGTACGGTGGTATAATAAGGCCTTTCGGTCCACGGAGGTACGGAAAAAGCAGTTATATCTTTATGGAGATACAAATATAGGCAAGTCTACATTAATTGAGAAAATACTGTCACGGAAGCAGCATGTATACCTTCCATTTTGTTCCGATTTCGGATTTGGTGGATACGATGCCCGCGTTCATAATGTAATTGTTTTTGAGGAATTTGAGTGGTCCAGGTGGAGGCCGTATGCGTCGATTTTGAAGCGTATAGTTGAAAGACGGCCTGTTACAGTTAATGTAAAGAATAAACCAGGGATGGTTATCAAACACCGTGCCAGTCAGCTGTACGAGGAAGCACCTTGCCAGTAAGCTGTAAGAGGATGATTAGAAAGTCAAAACGTCAGTACATGATTGGTTAAAAAAGTCAGGAGTCGGATTTCAATGAGGATGAATTTAAGAAGCTGGTCATACGATTCGATAGAAACTAAAACTCCATCCTAACTGGACTCGCAAGGCCCAGCGGTACCGACTGGTCACCGTGTCATCCTCAGCCGATAGACGTCACAGGATGCGGGTATGAGAGACTTGTCGTCAACACATTGCTCTCCCGGCCATTATCAGTTTCCGTGACCGGAGCCGCAACTTCTCAGTCAAGCAGCTCCTCAGTTGGCCTCACAGAAGCTGAGTGCACTGTGCTTGCCAACAGCACTCAGCAGAGCCGGACGGTCACCCTGCCAACTGTTTGTTTCTTTTATTTTTGTTATTCTTACTTTAACAACACTCTTCGTACCGTTTAAGTCCAAAAGTTTCGTGACTGGACTAACTTTATCGTTTTCAGGCAGCTTCCTACTGCCAACACCAATTCTTGTCACCCTTGAAGACCTTTTTCCAGAAAGAGATTGTCCGCGTTTTGCATTTCAGTCAAATCACGCAGGAGTCCACGCGTCGTTGATTTTGTTAGGGAGCAAACTTTGCACACACTATTCTCTGGTTCAAAACAGTCATGAACACTTGATTGCTTCATTGCGACTTGCGACACAACGACGATCACACTCTACGGCCGTACGTCCACTACTTAACACTGCCTGATAAGAACTGGCTGGTCGAATGCACGGCTGCCGATTACAGCTGTTAGTTCATGCTGCCACAGCAGTTACCGTACTGACGTCGTTTCTACGCCAAGAATGAAATCAGTCTGGAAACTTTTTGGACAGACAGTGTATACCGTTCGAGAATGATTTTACGATTTTAAATTTTATTTTTTTCTTTATTATTATTTTGTGCCTATGTGAAAAGCACATAACTTGTCAATATGAATCGGTCCTCCTCTGACGTCTCGGAGTTTCTGCAGCGCCTGGTGAAGCCCTGTCGCGGGCGAGGCTGGAGTCCTCGGACTCTTAGCGCTGTGCGGCGTAGGAGACAAATAACGAGACGTATTGCTCCATAGATTTCTTCCCAGACGTTTGTTGGCGGACCTGGATTATTTCTGTTTCCTGATACACATGTGATATCAAACTAAATAAGGGTCGGAAACCTCGTTTTGATCGCCTGAGGCCAACTGACTACTTTCAACAGCTGCCAAGTCCGATCCCCGGCTTGGACAAGACCGTCATCAGTCACTAGACCGTCACCAGCCTATTTCTCCCATCTCTTCAGTAAAAAACACAGGAACACAACCTAATGCCACAGACGGTGAGAAAATACACTTCATATTTCTATTGAAAGAAAACTAAGTTTATTCTTCTTCTAATAACCTTCGCCAAGTCCGCTCCGTTCGTTATACAGCCTCCAGCTACCCAGTTTCTCCACACTCTGCTAGGTGGCCTCTTATTTAGCAGTGCGTATAGCTCGCTAACATGAAGATCCACCTCGAAAACCAGCAATAGAGATGACGTTTCCCACACGCGCTAAATGGAAGTCGCTTCCGAACAATTATGAGCTTTCCTCATCTAGAGAACAACCTTACTTCTCCCAGACTACGAACTTCTTAAATACGCCTCCAGACCACGTTCAAACCAGAGGGCTCAAATTCATCTCCTGCACGCTACCACTGCCACCGACTGACTCCTGGATTTCGCGAGCTGACCACAGCTCTACGATATTATTTTCACATGCCGAAACTTCGGCCAATCAGCGTCCAGAACAGAAGGCAGTCATTGCGATTTGCCATTTCCTGCTAACGCTCAGAGTATGTCTGCTCCCTGCTACCACTTTTAGAAGTTTGTTTGCCAAAGGATACAGGAAAACGCCACCATTCTGTGGGAAAAACATTAGGCTTTGAAGACCATCCAGTCGCGCCACACCAGCACCCTTTAGCCGGATTGGTGGAGCCCAGCCTGTTACTTCAAACTGGAGAATACCCGCAGTGCCACGGACACTGACAAACCGGCGCTGTCACGGTAGTGGTCACCTCTTACCTATGGTCACGGCTCGTAAATGATCCGTTACAAATATATTGCAATTGTCTCACAGTGGTACTGTACGACATATCGTAGACACCAAATGGAACATGCCACGTAATTTTGTAGTCTGAATGAGTGTTAGAGAAAAACTGGCTTTGACCGACCGATCATGAACGTAGCAAGTGGGGAGCGGTGCGGTTCCACTGGGCGCCTCACAACAGCCCACAGGGAACGGAGAGTTTGCTTCGGCGCGGCGCCGCCGTGACCGACTTGTGCGGCTTCCCCGGCGCCTGGGCCGGCCGGCTGCCGCGAGGGCGTCGCCACGTGCGGCAGCCGCTCCCACTTCTCATACTGCATGCGGCCCAGCCTGCCAATGACGACGATGGTGATGATGATTATGGTTTTATGGTGCTAAACTGCCTTATATAAAATACATACACTCGA
Organism: Schistocerca serialis cubense; assembly: GCF_023864345.2. NCBI lineage: Eukaryota > Metazoa > Arthropoda > Insecta > Orthoptera > Acrididae > Schistocerca > Schistocerca serialis. The sequence continues at coordinate 575,596,335 of NC_064641.1, read as the reverse complement.
ATGAGCTTACAATCGATTAAACCAACAATGGGCAACAATATGAAAAGGTCTATCAGATACCTCTGCTAGCAACAAAACTTGATCGAGTACCCAAATTATTTCATGAATGAACACGTTTCGAGGTATAAACCTCATCTTCAGGCTGCAGTGTCAATACAAAAAAACACTTAAGAGAAGTAAACATGACGTTAGCGGCAGAAATATACTAACCGGAAGTGCCATTGGTTGTAACATATGAAGTGTCTGTCTCTTCATGATCTTTGCGTACGCTAGGAAATAAACAGCCGAACACCTACACTGACTATATACCTCTTTTTAAACACTCAAATACGATGGGTGTTTAATAAGTAATGCAACATATTTTTTTGCTCGGCCAATTTCGCTTGAAAAAATGCGGTATTAGTTGAAGGGGACATCGTGGAACATTCCAGCTTCACTTTCTACAGTTACATGAATTTCCGATAGGTGGCGAAGCTATACGTAGCCTTCAGAATGGCGTCTGCAGCGGAGGTGCGTTCCGAGCAGAGAGCTCTCACTGAGTTTCTTTTGGAGGGAAACCACAGCATTGTAGATATTGATAGGTGCGTGAAAAATGTCTATGTTTGATTTAACTGGACTTCATCACGAATTCAAAAGTTTAACAGTAATAACGTGCACGGTCTTCTCCCCGCGCTTGAAATGCTCAGTACAAACTTGAATAACGTTCTAAATCGTATCTAATGGATACAGTTACAGAAAAGATTATTGCGTTACAAATCTATTCAAAAAACAGAAATGTATCAGAGAAGCAGTACTGACATTACGCTTGATAACTGAAGGAAGCCTTTCGAAAAATCGAACTTTTTGATAGAGAAAAATATTTTGATAATGCGAAGTATTCCGAGATGTTAGAATTTTAAATGATGAAAACCACAACAGCTGCGTCAATATGATTTATTAATGAAGACTCGTTTCATGACATTGTAATCACATCTTCAGGTAACAGACTGTTGACTTTTCAATGCATAATGTCAACAGTTTGTTACCTGAAGCTGTGACTATAGTATCATGAAATTAGTCGTGATCAATAAATCAAACTGACACAGCTATTACAGTTTTCATCATTTGAAATGTATCGACACAACTGTGGGTGCTGCTCATACCGAGTATGGTTTGAAGTTGTTTAAAATCCTCAGAAAAATGGGTACTCTCTGAAGGGCAAGATGTGGAAATACACAACTGGCCATTAAAATTGCTACACCAAGAAGATATGCAGATGATAAACGGGTATTCATTGGACAAATATATTACACTAGAACTGATATGAGATTACATTTGCACTCAATTTGGGTGCATAGATCCTGAGAAATCAGTACCCAGAACAACCACCTCTGGGCGTAATAACGGCCTTGATGCGCCTGCGCATTGAGTCAGACAGAACTTGGATGGCGTGTACAGGTACAGCTGCCCATGCAGCTTCAACACGATACCACAGTTCATCAAGAGTAGTGACTGGCGTATTGTGACGAGCCAGTTGCTCGGTCACCATTCACCAGACGTTTTCAGTTGGTGAGAGATCTGGAGAATATGATAGCCAGGGCAGCAGCCGAACATTTTCTGTATCCAGAAAGGCCCGTACAGGACCTGCAACATGCGGTCGTGCATTATCCTGCTGAAATGTAGGGTTTCGCAGGGATCGAATGAAATGTAACGTCCACCGTTCGAAGTGCCGTCAATGCGAACAAGAGGTGACCGAGACGTGTAACCAATGGCACCCCATACCAACACACCGGGTGATACGCCAGTATGGAGATGACGAATACACGCTTCCAATGTGCGTTCACCACGATGTCGCCAAACACGGATGCGACCATCATGATGCTGTAAACAGAACCTGGATTCATCCGAAAAAATGACGTTTTGCCATTCGTACACTCAGGTTCGTCGTTGAGTACACCATCGCAGGCGCTCCTGTCTGTGATGCAGCGTCAAGGGCAACCGCAGCCACGGTCTCCGAGCTGATAGTCCATGCTTCTGCAAACGTCGTCGAACTGTTCGTGCAGATGGTTGTTGTGTTGCAAACGTCCCCATCTGTTGACTCAGGGACCAGGACGTGGCTGCACGAACTGTTAGAGCCACGCAGATAAGATGCCTGTCATCTCGACTGCTAGTGACACGAGGCCGTTGGGATCCAGCACGGCATTCCGTATTACCCTCCTGAACCCACCGATTCCATATTCTGCTAATAGTCATTGGATCTCGACCAACGCGAGCAGCAATGTCGCGATACGATAAACCGCAATCGCGATAGGCTACAATCCGACCTTTATCAAAGTAGGAAACGTGATGGAACGCATTTCTCCTCCTTACACGAGGCATCACAACAACGTTTCACCAGGCAACGCCGGTCAACTGCTGTTTGTGTATGAGAAATCGGTTGGAAACTTTCCTCGTGTCAGCACGTTGTAGGTATCGCCACCGGCGCCAACCTTGTGTGAATGCTCTGAAAAGCTAATCATTTGCATATCACAGCATCTTCTTCCTGTCGCATAAATTTCGCGTCTGTAGCACGTCATCTTGGCGGTGTAGCAATTTTAATGGCCAGTAGTGTATAATACACTGAAGGAGAAAAAAATTAGTACACTTGGAAAAGCTACGTCGACTTTGATCCGATAACATATGCCACCTGTGGGATGGTAGATGGTTTCAACGTCATCCACCAACAGATACCGTAGTGGCGAAGCTACCGGAGCGCCATCTGTGTCCTTTAACAAGGAATGCTCACAGCCAGAAGGCTCAGTGTGGTGCAAACGAGTGAAGCAATCACGCAGACATACCACGGAGACGCACTCGGTGCTTCCTGCAGCCAACTGAGCGAGTTTGAAAGGAGTCGAATTGTGACCTTCCAAGTGGCGGGATAGTCCTTTCGGAGAACTGTCACATAAGTTGGACGTGCTGCGTCAGTTGTGCAACAATGCTAGGGTCAATGGTCTCGTGAACATTGTCACACCCGTAGACGAGGCTCTGGACGTCCGCGCAGCACAAACGCCCGCCAGGATCGTTGTAATGTAGCAGATCGCACAGTTACCACAGCACAGATAAGAGGGCTTGTGATCCCAGACGTGTCAACAGGAACTGTTGGGAACCGGTTATTAACAGTGGGATTACGGGCTCGCAGACCTCTGGCCCGTCTTCCACTCACGTCACAGCATCGATGTGCCGTCAGAGGATCTCTTGGAAGATGGCTTGGCGCACACTGCTCTTCAGATATGACAGCTGATTCTGCCTACACGCAACTGATAGTCGTTTGCGCGTATGACGTATACCTGGTGAACCCTGTCTAGCAAAATGCATTCGTCCAAGAGGCTCTGTCCCAACCCATAGGCCTTGTGGTCAGAGATGCGATAAGCTACAATTTTCGTTCACCTTTGGTTTTTCTGGAGGGGAAATTATCAGCGCTCAGTAGGTGCAGAATATTGTTAGACCTGTACTTTAGCCATTCTTGCTACAGGAAACTGTTTTGTATGTGAACCTTCAACATCGCAGCGCGTCAGAAATCGTTGGTTAATATATTAAAAAACTAAAAACGCGCCTCGATTGCGAAAAAAGCACCTAGTGTTAAGTGTTAACCCAGGTTTCGGCATGGATAACTACACCTTCTTCAGAACAACAATAAAACCCACAAGTGCCTAAGAAGACCTTTGTCAATGATTAATTGAACACCATAGCTATACATATATATTATTTTTATTTATTTTCTTGTTATACATCTGTCTTACCAACTGAGGCCTATAGCCATTACTTATAGCAATATTCTCAAGTGTGACCGGTTCAGTTTCTACCGCATCTGGTGCAAGAGGGATAGCTGTAACTCGATTAATATTAGAATGAAAAAATGCCATTTTATGGGCGTACGGATGGGCCGAGTCTGCATGTATAATATTGTCGGAAAACGTGTTTTTCCGAAAAATATTAAATTCAATGCGGTTGTCAACCACAGTTAAAGTGAGGCCCAAAAAATTTAAGAACCTAGCATCGGATTCTCGCTCAATTGTAAAACTGATATTATGGTGAAGCTCACTAAAAATCGAAAAAATATGGTCTACATCATTTTGAGAACCATCAGTGATTAATGGAATGTCGTCAACATATCTTTTGTAAAATTTTATTCTCCTAAGAATCTTTCTGTCACTGGCAAAAAAAATCAGACTCTAAGTAGTTCAAAAAATTTCTGATTAAATCCCAGCTAGGGGACTTCCCATAGCCAAACCTGCTGGTTGTAAGTAAAATCTCCCATTAAATGTAAAGTAGTTGTGTTATAACGCGATCCGTAGCAGCAGCATCAACTCATTGACCTCTTTATCCAAAAGTTTTTTATGGGGACGTAAATTGCACTCTAGTATTTGCAGTGTGTGGTCAACCGGTACATTAGTGTATAAACTTGTTACGTCAAACGATACTAGTTTAGAATATTCAGAACAAGATACCTCGCGTAAACTGGTAGCTAAATGAATGGAATATTTAACGGAATAGTTTTTGCTATAGTGTTTACTATAGTTTTTTAATATGTTGTTTTTGTTCCAAAAGGATCATACTCGCCCACACACTGCCCGTGAAACTCAGTGTGATCTGCAAGACGTGTATGTGTGTGGTATGACTCGACAAGGAGGGACTAGTGCGACTCGTCAACCATCAACCCTTACACAACTACGTGAACAGTTCGAGCAAGCGTGGCATAACGTATCTGTACGATCGACTGGATGCCAAATTCAGCGCCTGCAGTGCCATCTAGAGGCTACACCACGTACCAATACGGGTTTTTCAGCGTGGGTCGATACCTGATACCTCAGAACCGCTTGTGCTATGAATCGGTAAATGTAATCATTTTATGTACTCCATATTAACTGTGGCAACAATTAATCTTCAGTGTATTGGGAGCCTCTAAAAGGGTGTACTCTTTTTTCCGGCAGTATATACAATACACAACAGGGAATAATAACACTGTAAGACCAAGAGACAAGGATTCAGATCAGAAAGAGCAGAAGGCAAGAAAAGAAGACATAACAGAAATAAAGAAAAGAGCAATAATACTGTTGATGGAACGAACGGTCTACTCAGCATAGGGTTTGGATTTAGAGTAAACCAAAGAAAGACGAATGTACTAAGGGGCAGCAGAAATGAGATTAGGAAAAAACCTGTAATCAAATTCGGGGTCACGCAATCAATGAATTCTGCTATCTTCTAAGAAAAATAACTCATGAAGCTCTAGGCAAGGACGACATAAAGAGCAGACTAGCACAGGCAAACGAGCATTTCTCGACGAAAGAAGTAGATCTCACCTCGAAAAAAGAACAATTTTGATTAACTACTTCTGGAACATAGAACTGTATAACTGTGATTTCTGGAATTTGGAAAAATCAGAATAAATCGATTTCAGTTGTAGTTGTACTGAAAGATGGACTGATGTGATAAGAAATGAGAAAGTCTCCACAGAATCGACGAGGAATGCAGTATGTTAAAACACTAACTACGAGCGCGTGCTGAAAAGTAGTGCCTCCGAATTCTATCTGAGAAAGCTCTTAAAACGTTTTCAGTTATTAACGTACTACATCATTATTCTTCATGTTTACATATTTATTTCTCAACATAGTCACCCTGGCGAAGAATACGTTTCTCCCAGCGCGAGACCAGTTTCTTAATACCCTCACCTCTGCTTGCACCGCTTCGTCACTATCAAACTGAACTCCTCAAAGGTGTTCTATAAGTTTTGGAAACAGATGAAAGTGAGATGGGGAAAAGTCGAGCCTGCACGGAGGATGATCGATGACAGTGAACCCAAGGCTTCGGATTGTTGCAGATGTCGGAGCGCTAGTGTGTGTTTTGGCATCGTTATGCAGAAGGGGAGGGTGCTCCATGTGTGGAAGAACTCTTCGGATTCGAAAGTCGATTACAGCACGCTGTTTCTGACGCACTGATATAGTTACATTGCACACCGCCATGTTACACGCTACAATTCGGAGCCCTCTAGCGGCAGCGAACTCCAAATGTGTAGACATGAATATTAAATGTAGAGACTGTTAACAATGTGTGTTTTATTTAAAAAATTTTAGGAGTTTTGAAACAAAAAATTCGGAGGCATTACTTTCAGCAAGCCCTCGTAGGAGAAGGAATCGTGAATGGACTGGATGATGGGACATCTGCTAAGAGATGAGGGAATAGCTTTCACGGCACTAGAGAGAGCCGAAAAGAGCAAAAATCGAACTTGTGATGGGAATATACACGAGGTGAACCCAGCTACCCGACAAAAAGTCTCGGAGGTTCTTCAGGGCGATTTTCTATTGTCGCATTAGGCATCCGAGTTCTTCAGTGGCTCGTTAGACTGATAATCATGAAATACTCGGGTACTACCTACAGTAACCTTTATTTCTGCAAAAATGCCTTCACAGCACTGATAAGACTATAATATGCAGTCACATACAACACGAAACACGGTGTAACGTAGCAAACCACATGTTCTATGGTACTGTGATCTGGTTGCGATCGCTGCAGGAACATCTCACCATAGCGTCGTTGTGCCACTCTTTCATTACATTCGGTGAGCCCCTTACGCAAGGTGCTTATCGGTCAACTTTTCATCAGTGGACCTATCCCCACTTCTGCGGGCGTCGACTGTTATAGACCTGCAAGAGAGAGACTTGTTCTCCCGCAGCTCTACTCTCCTCGCGGTCGCCTATCTTTCACTTCGCTGTTTACTCTCGCGACCGACCGCCACGTTGAAGTATTACCACCACACAGAGGTGACAAAAGTCATGGGATACCTCCTAATATCGTGTCGAACCTCCCTGTGCCCTGCTTGTGCAGCAAACCGACGTGCCGTGGACTCGACAAGTCTTTGGATGTCCCCAGCAGAAATATTGAGCCATGCTGCCTCTGTAACTGCCCATTACAAAGTGTTGTCGGTGCAAGCTGCTGCGCAGGAACTGACCACTGGATTATGTCCCATAAATGTTCGATGGAATTCATGTCGAGCGACTTGGGTGGTCAAGTCATTCACTCGAATTGTCCAGAATGTTCTTCAAACCAGTAGCAAACAATTGTGACCCGGTAGCATGACATCGATGTTTGGAAACATGAAGTCCATGAATAGCTGAAAATAGTCCAACTAGTTGAATGCAGCCATTTCAAGCCAATGATGAGTTCAGTTGGACAAGAGGACCCAGTCCATTCCATCAAACACACCCCACACCATTATGGAGCCAGCACAAGCTTGAACTGTTCATTGTTGAAAACTTGAGTCCATGGCTTCGTGGGATCTGCACCATATTCGAAGCCTACCATCAACTCTTACCAACTCTTACACATCAGACCAGGCCCCCATTTTCAGTCGTCTAGGGTCCAACCGATATCGTCACGAGCCCAGAAGAAGCACTGAAGGCGAAGTCTTCCTGTTGGTAAAGGCACTTGAATCGGTCGTCCGCTGGCATAGCTCATTAACGCTAATTTTCACCGTACTGTCCTAATATATACTTGCGTTCCATATTGATTTCCGCGATTATTTCATGCAGTGTTGCTTGTCCGTTACCTCTAACAACTGTATTCAAACGCTGTTGCCCTCGGTCGTTAAGTGAAGACTTCTGCCACTGCTTTGTCCGTGGTGAGAGGAAATTCTTGAAATTTGGTATTCTCAGCACACTATTGACACTGTACATCTCGAAATATTAAAGTCCCTAACAGCTTCCGAAATGGAATGTCCCATGCGTCTAGCTTCAACTATCATTCCTCGTTCAAAGTCTGTTGATTCCCGTCGTGCGGCCATAATCATGTCGGAAACCTTTTTACATGAATCACCCGGGTGAAAATGACAGATCCGCCAATGCACTACCCTTTTATACCCCGTGCACGCGATACCATCGCGATTTGTACGACTTTTGTCACCTCCGCTTATATTACTGTTAACGAACGACTAACACTGAACGAAAAAAAAGAGCAGTACTAAAATCAAGCTTGAGAGCAAAGAGTAGACTGGGAATTAATAACATAAATAGAAAGTACCGTAAACGAATGGAATACGTTTGATTTCAAGTAAGACATACAGAGCATGTTCTCGTCATTTGCAGTGTTGTGCGGACTTATACAGTGCAATATAGATATTAATACAAATGCGGGTAAGAAATCAAACTAAATGCAATTATATTGTAACGAGCTACGGGAGACTAGGGACATCTACACCAAAATACTCAAGAAACACCCCTCGATAACCTTCAACATTTTATCGGTAAAGTTTGGGCTCGGCTGTTGCGGCAAATAATTAATGTCCGGGCTATTGTAAGATGAGATTGGAACAAGAGAAGAAATCGTGGCGGACGGCATCTAACGAGGCAGAAGACTAATGCAGCAAAAGTTTTAAAAAATATTGAAGTAGCTGTTCTCACCATTTTGTGACATCTTTATGTGTCAGATCGTAGACATAGTTGTGCAGTAACGATTTTTGTTGAAGTTATTAGAAACTTCGATACATATCTAGTTAAACTGAGTAATTTCGTGGCAGCTCATAATCCTCTTCTACGAAGAAAGTATAGCGAATGGTCTCGTAATGAGACTCGATATTGGCAGCAGCCCCTACGCCACTCCATATATGCAACCCAACGCACCGCCACGAAATCTGTGTAGTCGATACGGCCGGCGTCAGATATGAATCGTTTAGTAATACAGTATGAAGAGCCTAGCAAACGCTGTCGGAAAAACATTACTACACCTGGAAAGACGACGTCGATTTTGATCCGATGACGGCATATTCCACCTGGGGGTTAGTAGATCTAATGATAATAGTTCCAATGTCGTTCACCAACAGATAGTGTAGTGGCATAGCTGCTAGAGCTCCATCTGTGTCTATCATTTAATAGGGAATGCTCCCAGCCAGAAGGCTCAGTGTTGCGCAAACATTTGAAGCAAGCGGGTAACCATGCCACTCAGACGCTCTCGGTGCTTCCTACACCCAACTGAGCGAGTTTGAAAGGGTCAAATTGTGGCCCTCTGAGTGACAGGTTGGTTCTTTCAGAGAACTGCCACACAAGTTGGACGTACTGCATCAGTTGTGCAACGATACTGGTATCAATGGTCACGTGAACATTGTCACACCAGCAGACGAGATTCTGGACGTCCACGCAGCACAGACGCCTGCCAGGATCGTTACAATGTAAGGGCAGGAATGGCAGATCGTACAGCTACCACAGCACAGATAAGAGGGCTTGTGACTGCACAGCAGGAACTGTTGTTAACCGGTTATTGGCAGTGGGACTACGGCCACGCACACCTTAAGCCCATCTTTCACTCACGCCACAGCATAGACGTGCATGTCTTGACCGTTGCAGTTCTGGCTTTTTACAAAGACTATTACAGTTCTAGTATCATGTTCATTTATCATCTTCTTTAAATACACGATGTAGTTGCCATTTCTGTGAGGAAAACTTGTTACTTCCTTTTCACCACTTGTAGAGTGGAAATACGGCATGTTGTTACTTCCTTTTTACCACTTGTAGGGTGTAAATACTGTCAGAGTAAAATCTACCATTCCATGTTGTGCAACGCGATGGCGTGATAACTTGAAGGTACATGGCTAGATTTCACTGGTTTTAGTTAGTGTTAGACTCTGAGTTACGTTAAATATTTGTAGAATACGAGTGTTGAGAGTACGGAAGTAGAATTGTGTGAGCTATCTTCGAACTTGCGGATCTACATTTAAAAAGTAGACAGGATAAGTTTTCATAATTTCCTGCAACCTTCCCTCAATTGAGTTTTTTTATTGCTTTGTTAGTCTTGTCTTCAGGATAGGGACTATTAATTTTTTTATTTTTCTTTAGCTCTTTGTGAGTGTCTTCCAGTTCTTGCAAGACGATCTTTTTTAAATGTAGATCAACCACGACTGTTGTTCGTGGTTTTTGATGTGGCGAACTACCTCAGAGGCTCCTATTGGCTTTGCCTTTCCCAACCACCATAAAAGAGTGTAGCCAAATTTTTCTGCCATTGCTTTCCATCCAGATTTCTGAGACTCGCCTATTGCATTCAGTATGTGTTCAGCTATGTGTGGAATATCTGTTCGTTGATTATCCTTGTGTAAGTTTGCTGTATCTCGATACCAATAAGGAGCTAATGACTCTATATTTGTGAGGAATATTTTTCTTACTGCATCATTTACTAAGCCTAAGAAATAATTGTTATTTTCTGTTATTTGTGTTCCCATCGTAAAGTAGAGTCAACTTCTTGTACAGCACTACCAGTCTGCTTTTCTTGGTTTCTGAATTTCTGAATGGCCGTGAATTACAATGTTGAATAGAAATGGTAGGTGCGGAATGCGTGGGAAACTAGATAATATGTTTTTTCGGTGGAGATTGGAATTCTCAACCGTAACATTGCATAGATCCCAGCTCGCGTCTCTGAAATTTGTTAATATTTTGCTAAAAAAGTTGTCACCCCTATCAGCGAGCCGGTCGGGGTGGCCGAGCGGTTCTAGGCGCTACAGTCTGGAACCGCGCGACCACTACAGTCGCAGGTTCGAATCCTGCCTCGGGCATGGGTGTGTGTGATGTCCTTAGGTTAGTTAGGTTTAAGTAGTTCTAAGTTCTAGGGGACTGATGACCTCAGAAGTTAAGTCGCATAGTGCTCAGTGCCATTTGAACCATTTGAACCTATCAGCGTTCTCACTTTCAAGAGAGATAGTTACGATGTTCATTTCTTTTTAAAGAGATGTAGTAAATGCAGCGGAAAAGAAACTAATACCCTAACTGGTAAAAAAATCGACTGGCACGGGTAACAGATGAGATAGTGAAGTTAGTGCAAAAATGTCGAAACTGAACAGCAACAAACGAGGGAGTGCAGAAATGGAGTTACTGAAAATGTGCAAAAACCAGGGAACAAAGGATGGAGGCTAGATTAGATAGAACAGATACGTAAGTGAAACAAGGTAATATAAACAGACTAATTACTTTAGAAAGCGCAGCAGAAGAGACATAGAGATTATGGATGAAACAGGTAATGGAATAATGAAATCACAAAATAAGGTGAGAAGATGGAGAAAAATTGGTGTGGAAAGTTGTAGTTACCTAAAAGGGATTGCATTAATTGAAAAGATGATATCAGAGATTCGATCCTTATCTCTGAGTCTCAGAAACGTTGCGCAAACTCTCGAGAAACAAATGTCCCGCTGTTGGTACTGCCAGAACTGTTACTGGAATCAGTATAAAGAATAGAGCAAGGACTTGTGATATATCTATTCAACACTGATTAAACAATGACTTTTCCACAGAATGGACGTTTGTAATTATTCTGGATGGAGTTGGATTGAAGCGTATATTCATTTTACTAAAACATAGTTTCTACTTAGGTGGTTGTCTTGAAGTTTGTTCCGTTGTCTTCTTGTAGATGTATAAAAATCCCGCAAGTCTGCTTTGTGCAAAGAACATCCACTGATGCTATGATTCTGAAAGTCTGGTGGAATACGAATTGAAAAATATTTGCAATCTGAATATTCGTATTTCAGCTCTTCAAATACTGAAATAACAAAATGTAGCATTCATTCACTTCCATGAGCTATCAATTCTAAGCACAAAGTCTACTTTATACTGCATCACAAAACTCCAGTTGTTACCAAGCGTTCACAAAAAGGAGTACAAAGATAACATGTGAAGCAAAGAACTTTACATCGTTGTCAAAAACATTAACTGATAAACATTTAGTAAAATTGGGTAGATTTAAATATACAGATTTTCATGTTAAATCTTCAAAATTTATTCTAAAAACAGAAGATGTAAATAAGTATGTATAAATAACGAATTTTAGTGGTTATAGTTTTAGACGAACATTTAAATTTATAAAATGAAACTACCGATAGTCGACATTACCGAAGGACTGTGAATATGTCTCATGCTCGATTGCTTCACAAACTATACAAGCTCATGAAAGAAATTCATGAAACTGGAAAATTGCATCATATTTAGTAAAGAATGTAATTACTACGCTTTCAAAGACAGCAAGAGGAGCTACATATGGAAATAGCTGTACAGTCATACTAGTATCACATTTATATACTCACATGTCATATTAGAAAAGTTCTTCAACGAGTAATGGTAGAAAAAACTGAATGTTGATTAGGAGAGGACCATTGTCTTTTTAGAAGCAGTAGAGGCGTTTGAGGAGCAGTTTTAGGAATAACAAGGAAACATACATGACATTCACTGATTTTGAGAAAATTTTTGATAACCTGAAATGGAATAGAATGTTTTGCGTTGTCAGATATTGTGGTATCACCTTCAGTAGCAGAAGAGCAATTACCCTTCAACTCTAACAGAATGGTAGACAGGACAAAGTGACAACAGGAATAAGACAAGATTGCTCGTAGTTACTGTCCATTATTAATTTGCATACTGAAGAGGCAATGAGGAAAGGTAAAGGGCTATTTCGGTATGGGAGTTGTTTGTCAGAAAGAATATCGGAATGCCACTGTAAGTTGATGTCCGCCTCCGTAGCTCACTGTCGGACGGGGGACTTGCATTCGATTCCCGGTACTGCCAGGAATTATTCGTTGGTGGGAGAACTGGTACGGGGTGAATTCAGCCTCTTGAGACCAGCTGAAGAGCTACTCTATCGATCAGTAACGGTTCCAAGATCAAGAAACTCGACAATGACTGGGAGAGCGGTGTGCCAACTACATGCCGCTCCTTACCGCATCTGACGACGCCACTGGCCAAGGATGACACGGCGGTCGGTAGGGCCCGATTTGCGCATCTAGGGCCAGAACTCGGAACTTTACCTTTACTTTACTGTTAGCTGATAATGAAGCAGAGGCATAGCAAGCGAGAACTAATAGAGTCACATGTTTAATGGAGTACATGATCGCTATTATTACAATGAAAGATAACTCATTCTGTTTATTACTTTGGGTACCGACTTTGAATGTTGAACAGATCACCAGATTTTAAACTACAAAAAAAAATATGTGCAATATTTTTAAAAAACAATATAAGCGTGTGATATTAAAATAGTTACAGGCAATAATGCTGGGGAAGACAAAATGTAATGAAATAAGTCATACATAGTCCTACAAACTGCTGTTTGTCCAAAAGAGTATGGGAGTGACAATCAACTTTGGGAAAGGTACAAATAACAAGGAAAATTACCTGGTCGCGTACATGTCAACATGAGACAATGTCAGTGCCTGTATTTAAGTGAAAATGTATGCACAATATGTGCAGAACATTCGCCAAGCATTAAAAACCAAAAATTAATAACATTGAGATTAATTGTACAAATATGCAATATATGTTGTTACTACGTATGAGGTATAACATGACAAGAGTAAAAATGAACACATATAGACGAGAAACTAGCCAAGAGTAGTACATAGATAGAGCAGAATGTGCAAAATTAACCAACTCAAGTGCTTTACCTTATTTCAGCCCATCTAGTAAAACGTGACATACAAAAACATGTTATTTATGCAACTGAGAAGTACTACTAACTTTAGATGTAAAATGACAAAATACACAAGTCAAGTATACAAACTTTTCTTGAAAGAGCATGGTTCAAAAAAATTCATATACAACTTTTAGGAATCGAAATTAGATGTTAGTGATGTACTTCAAAACACGTGAGAAAAAATAGAAAAAGGCCACAATAGTGCGCCACATGCAGTAGACTGAGAATTGAACGTACCAATAGTATGTTTATGTATGCACCAGACAGCTGTCCATGCAGACCACCATCAATATAACGTTGCTTTAAATGCGAAAGTGCAAAAAAGTGGCGATTCTGACAAGTATGCATTTTGTTATGGCAAAACCTGTAATGTGTGACAGTGTAGGAGAAAATACTTGATCCATTACTCCAAAAGCTTAAAAGAAACCTTCCGTGGGACGATACAGCAATAAAAGTGGCACTTTTACGATTTTGGTAGGGTGCTTACAAAATAGCCTGGCCCATGGCTGAGCAGACGGTGTTGTAGGGAAGGGGAACTATGAGTCCTGGGGGGCTCCATTGTGAATGGCCACCGTACGGTAGGGGAAGTGAAGTTCCACAACTGAAATCTATGTACAAACATACACTTCGCATAACTTGTAAGCTTCAGATACTGAAACTGTAAATCATCAAATTAACAGGCTATGTTAGTAGGCTCAGTAATTCGACAAATACAGATTCAAAGCCAACAGTTTCTCATTGGAGTACCAAAAAAGAAATGGTTGGACAAAGAAACAATCAACTGAAACACAATACAAACTACTTGCAACTGGGAGTAAATCTCATAAAACAAAAATGGGATAAAAATGTAACGAAGCAGACAGCGCCGTTTAGTAAGATAACGACACTGTGAAATAAAGAATATGTGTCTCGTGAATATAATGTGTCAATCCCTTGGCAGTCTGTTCGTCAGTTTTAGCTAAAAACTTAAATTTTCTTTGCCTTTTCGACGACTTTCTGAAGTAATGATAATTTATTAAGTACTTGTAGCTACGATTTGCTCTCTGTACTGAGCGACTGGAATACTGCTTCCTGCAACCCCCTCAAGCACAGTTTATGATGATATTTTTGATTCCTCTTTTGCCTCTTCTGAAAAAATTTAATGGTATTGCATAGAATCAAACGTGTCTGATTACGAAGAACTTTCCCTCCACCAACAGTGCCCATAGACTGCAGTGCCATGCTATGTAGTAAAGAAATAGCAATGAGAATGCTCAAAGCGTGCATTTCTGCAGTTGAAAATCAACGAGGTGGCTACTCATTTGGAAGAACGTGATGGAATCGCCCAGCGATCACGAGGAGAATGCGTTTCTGAGCCGTTGTCACTTATTTTGGCCGAGAACAGAATAGTGACTGTGCAGCATAAGTACCACATAAGGGCTTTTGGCGCTATAGCGAAGGCCTTCAGATTACTGTAGACCCTTCAACTCTCAAAAACTGAATTTACAATCCTCTCATCTCGTTCAATTTTTTAAAAAAAGTACCCTTCCAAAATCTTTGCTCAGTCAACGAATTGTAAGTCAACTCTTAACGTCCACGAAGGTCTGAAAATTTGACTCAGAAGATAATTTTTTCAGGTGACATTTTCTTTATTTATTTTATTTGTTTTCACTTTTACACACTAGTTGCGCAAGTTCTCATTAGTTTAAGTAACAGGTGATCTTCATTTCCAATAGCTTATGATTCCTAAATATGAAAAATCATATGATTTCTGAAAAATATTATTAGATTAACTTATAATATTATTAGTAGACTTATGACATTGTTGCTCATTCAGGGACCAGAGACAGCAAAGGACTTGGGAGAACAGTTGAATGGAATGGACAGTCCCTTGAAAGTAGAATATAAGATGAAGATCAACAAAACCAAAATAAAAGTAATGGAATGAGATAGAATTAAATCAGAAGACATAGAAGGGAATTAGTTTCGGAAGTGAGACGCTAAAAGTAGTAGATGAGTTTTGACATTTGGGCAGCAAAATAACTGACGAAGGCCTAAGTAGAGAGGATAAAAAATGGAGGCTGATTATACACTCATGTTCAGAAAGGAAACAGAATAGCTTGAACGACTAGAGATAGGACGTTCATATTCACAAGATACCTACATTAGTATGTTCTGCAGAAATGATCAGCATTTGAACCGTGTCGACCCGGAGAGGATGTGATGCATCCATCCGGGAAACTGCTGCTTGTGTGCGACAAAGTGTTTCCCCAGTACAACGGGTACAGAATGGTTCGCGGAAGGTCGTAGAACACGACGAGATGGATCAGGTCGTACCACCCAAACCACCCCACGAGAAGAAAAGTACCTCATTCGAATGGCATTGCAGGATAGACCTTTGTCTTTTTCCGCTCTGGTGCAACAGTGGAACGGTGTAACCCATCGTGTACTATCAGGGGTGAAAGTTCGTCGCAGTTTACTACGGCATGGGTCACGTGTGCATTTCTCAGCCTACGTTTAACGAACGTGCAGAAAAATGCTAGACGGCAATGGTGTATGGTACGACGTCACTGGGGCAGGAATAGCATCAGATAGTGTCTTCGGAAGAAAGCAGGTTCTTTTTGTTTGAAAATGATGGCCGCATTTTGGTTCGCCGCAGACAGAGCAGCTGCATCGTAGGGACTGCATTCGCACCAGTCATACAGAGCCAACTCATGACCTTACGGTGTGATGTGTTATTGGGTACAGCCACATATCACATTTGGTGCGTGTTCAGGACACCGTGACCAGCGTGACCTACGTTAAAGGTTTCCGTCAACTGCAGCCACAGTCTTTCTTCATAACACCCCAGACGCCATTTTTCAGCAAGACAATACACAACCACATGTTGCTTCATGAACACGTGCCTTCTGGTGTCACAAAATGTCAGCCTCTGTCCTGGCCCTACAGATTACCAGATTTGTCGCCTATCGAAAATATGTGTGATATGGTGAAGCGACGGGTACAGCGCTGTGACCCAATAAACTCGGGAACCACGTGAATGCAGCCTGCGTGGCTGTATCACAGGACGCATTTCGCGCCTTATAAGCGTCGATGCCATCACGCATGGAACAAGTTATCAGGACCCATGGCAGACCTTGTGCCTGCTAGGCAACAGGACAAATGCTGAGCCGAGGCGACTGATGTGCTAATCATTTCTGCGGAACATACTACCGTACATGTCTTCTGAATGCGGACGTCCTATCTCTAGTCGTTTAAGGTGTTCTGTTTTTTTCTGAAAATGAGTACAGTATGAAAAACGCTTTTGAAAAAGACGAATTTTTCAATAATGTGTCTAATATAAATTTAAGTGTTAGAAAGTTTTTTCTGTAGCTGTCTGTCCAGATTGTAGCCTTGTACGGAAGTGGAACATAGACGATAAGCAGCTCGGACAAGAAGAAAATAGAAGCTTTTAAAAGGTGGTTCTATAGAAGAATGCTGAAAATAGATGGGTAGATCACGTAACTAACGAGGAAACACTGAATACAGTCCCAAGAAAAGAAATTTGTAGCACAATCTGACCAAAAGAAGGAATCAGTTAATATGACATTTTCTGAAACATCAAGGGATCTTAAATTTAGCATTGGAAGGAAGTGCAGAGGGAGATTGCAGTAAGCAAGTTCAAATTGATGTGGTTTGCAACAGTTATTTGAAGATGAAGAAGCTTATGCATGACCGACTAGTGTGCGGAGCAACATCAAACCAGTCTTCGGACTGAAGTCCACGACAGACACTATTATTATTATTATTGTTGTTGTTGTGGTCTTCAGTCCTGAGACTGGTTTGATGCAGCTCGCCATGCTACTCTATCCTGTGCAAGCTTTTTCATCTCGCAGTACCTACTGCAACCTACATCCTTCTGAATCTGCTTAGTGTTTTCATCTCTTGGTCTCCCTCTACGATTTTTACCCTCCACGCTGCCCTCCAATACTAAATTGGTGATCCCTTGATGCCTCAGAACATGTCCTACCAACCGATCCCTTCTTCTGGTCAAGTTGTGCCACAAACTTCTCTTCTCCCCAATCCTATTCAATACTTCCTCATTAGTTATGTGATCTACCTATCTAATCTTCAACATTCTTCTGTAGCCCCACATTTAGAAAGCTTCTATTCTCTTCTTGTCCAAACTATTTATCGTCCATGTTTCACTTCCATACATGGCTACACTCCATACGAATACTTTCAGAAATGACTTCCTGACATTTAAATCAATACTGGATGTTAACAAATTTCTCTTCTTCAGAAACGCTTTCCTTGCCATTGCCAGTCTACATTTTATATCCTCTCTACTTCGACCATCATCAGTTATTTTGCTCCCCAAATAGCAAAACTCCTTTACTACTTTAAGTGCCTCATTTCCTAATCTAATTCCCTCAGCATCACCCGACTTAATTAGACTACATTCCATTGTCCTTGTTTTGCTTTTGTTGATGTTCATCTTATATCCTCCTTTCAAGACACTGTCCATTCCATTCAACTGCTCTTCCAAGTCCTTTGCTGTCTCTGACAGAATTACAATGTCATCGGCGAACCTCAAAGTTTTTATTTCTTCTCCATGAATTTTAATACCTACTCCGAATTTTTCTTTTGTTTCCTTTACTGCTTGCTCAATATACAGATTGAACAACATCGGGGAGAGGCTACAACCCTGTCTTACTCCCTTCCCAACCACTGCTTCCCTTTCATGTCCCTCGACTCTTATAACTGCCATCTGGTTTCTGTACAAATTGTAAATAGCCTTTCGCTCCCTGTATTTTACCCCTGCCACCTTTAGAATTTGAAAGAGAGTATTCCAGTCAACATTGTCAAAAGCTTTCTCTAAGTCTACAAATGCTAGAAACGTAGGTTTGCCTTTCCTTAATCTTTCTTCTAAGATAAGTCGTAAGGTCAGTATTGCCTCACGTGTTCCGGTGTTTCTACGGAATCCAAACTGATCTTCCCCCAGGGCGGCTTCTACTAGTTTTTCCATTCGTCTGTAAAGAATTCGTGTTAGTATTTTGCAGCTGTGACCTATTAAACTGATAGTTCGGTAATTTTCACATCTGTCAACACCTGCTTTCTTTGGGACTGGAATTATTATATTCTTCTTGAAGTCTGAGGGTATTTCGCCTGTTTCATACATCTTGCTCACCAGATGGTAGAGTTTTGTCAGGACTGGCTCTCCCAAGGCCGTCAGTAGTTCCAATGGAATGTTGTCTACTCCGGGGGCCTTGTTTCGACTCAGGTCTTTCAGTGCTCTGTCAAACTCTTCACGCAGTATCATATCTCCCATTTCATCTTCATCTACATCCTCTTCCATTTCCATAATATTGTCCTCAAGTACATCGCCCTTGTATAGACCCTCTATATACTCCTTCCACCTTTCTGCTTTCCCTTCTTTGCTTAGAACTGGGTTTCCATCTGAGCTCTTGATATTCATACAAGTCGTTCTCTTATCTCCAAAGGTCTCTTTAATTTTCCTGTAGGCAGTATCTATCTTACCCCTAGTGAGATAGGCCTCTACATCCTTACATTTGTGCTCTAGCCATCCCTGCTTAGCCATTTTGCACTTCCTGTCGATCTCATTTTTGAGACGTTTGTATTCCTTTTTGCCTGCTTCATTTACTGCGTTTTTGTATTTTCTCCTTTCATCAATTAAATTCAATATTTCTTCTGTTACCCAAGGATTTCTACTAGCCCTCGTCTTTTTACCTACTTGATCCTCTGCTGCCTTCGCTACTTCGTCCCTCAAAGCTACCCATTCTTCTTCTACTGCATTTCTTTCCCCCATTCCTGTCAATTGTTCCCTTATGCTCTCCCTGAAACTCTCTACAACCTCTGGTTCTTTCAGTTTATCCAGGTCCCATCTCCTTAAATTCCCACCTTTTTGCAGTTTCTTCAGTTTTAATCTACAGGTCATAACCAATAGATTGTGGTCAGAGTCCACATCCGCCCCTGGAAATGTCTTACAATTTAAAACCTGGTTCCTAAATCTCTGTCTTACCATTATATAATCTATCTGATACCTTTTAGTATCTCCAGGGTTCTTCCATGTATACAACCTTCTTTCATGATTCTTGAACCAAGTGTTAGTTATGATTATGTTGTGCTCTGTGCAAAATTCTACCAGGCGGCTTCCTCTTTCATTTCTTAGCCCCAATCCATATTCACCTACTATTATTATTATTTGATAAATTTTAATAATGTTCCTGTTTATATAGTTTATACCCAAGTCTAAAGTTGTCCTTCAGGGATAACGTTTATTTCAAACAATCACCACCGATATGTTCCCATGTTGCACACCATTCAGAAAACGATAGCAGAATTTCGGAAACCGCTTTTCAGTGTCATATTCAACATATTCCGCCTGAGTCGAATTGCTAAGATCAATCACTTTTCGGTTTTCTGAGAGTCAGTTGGTTCATACGAATTATTTGTTCCAGTCTCTTCAGCAGAATGAAGTGCAGTATCAACGGTTCCGTAGTATTTTTAATGAGGAAAGTGTACAATTTCCTTTTGGATATCAGTAAAATTGGAAGGAAGAAGATAAGGAAGCTGCACACTTACTTTACTTTTTCGTGTCCAGAGATTTGTTTCAAAGCCTTTCAGCCCAATGTCGGGCCAAGTCCAATGTTTCTCTCTTCTCAAGCCATAGTTCGTCAAGGGTACATCTTGTGAGGCAGATGGAACACTGTAGAAGGTGTTCCATATCCTGAACTTCACCACAGTCGCATTTTTTGTCTCCTTCGTCCTTGAAGCCCCATTTGACTAGGTTTGCTTTAACTGGTGCTACGCCTGTTTGATGCGGTTCGGTGTTCTCCAAATCTTCCAGCTTGATATACTGCCGCTGGGTATTTCTCGTGAGGCAGGGTAGTCCTTCGGAGGCTCGTTCAATTCACTAGTGAGAAATCTCTTGCGGGATTTAAGTCTGCTACGTCCACATGAAGAACCATGCAGCGAGTGGCGCTCGTCGAAAATCTGTTTAAATTTTTCTGTATGTTCGTGCGCAATTCTTCGGGATTCAGGAGATGAGAATCCAGCTGCTTTGTATATTTTCCCAAGTGGAGTGTGTTTCATGCATCCTGTTGTTAGCCTGCATGTTTCATTAAGGACTGTAGCGACTTTTTTGGCATGTGTGGATCGGGACCATACAGGGCATGCATATTCTGCCGTGGAGAAGCAAAGTGCTTGAGCAGTTGTTCGTAATACAGTCGGACTAGCTCCCCATTTACTATTCGTCAGTTTTCTTAAAATATTGTTCCTGGCAGCAACTTGGCAGGTTTTTTCACAGTGATATCTGTACGTCAGTGATCTATTCAGCACGGCACCAAGGTATGTTGGTTTGTCCGTATGGTCCAGTTTGTTGCCATTCCAGGTGACGTTCAGCTTCCTGTTTGCCTGTTTTGTGCGGAGGTGGGAAGCGCTAACCTGTGTCTTAGATGGGTTTGGTTTGAGGGAGTTCTCTTTATAGTATTCAGACATTACGTGTAGCGAGCTTTCTAATTTCCCTTCTACTTCCTCGAAGCTATTTCCTTGCGCTTTAATGGCTAGATCATCGGCATACAAGAAATGGGTAGTACGTTCCGGTGTTGGTTGATCATTGATGTATAGGCTAAACAGTAGGGGGGCGAGACACTGCCCTGGGCGAGACCGTTCTTTTGTCGACGCCATCGGCTTTTTTTTCCGTCCAGCATTACATAGAACTGTCTGTTTTGCAGCAGAGATTCAATGATTTTTGTGAACTGATGATCCTTAAATGTACAGTACAGTTTTTCCATGAGCTTTCTGTGGTTGACGGTGTCGTATGCAGAACTTAAGTCCACCAATGCTACACCTGTTATTTGTTTGTTTTCAAACCCTTCCTCTATGTGTTTTCTGAGTGCTAGGATTTGACTGGTGCATGATTTCCCAGGTCTGAATCCAGCATGTTGGGGAATGAGCTTTTGGTCTGCTATATTTGCTATGCGGTTTAAGATTATTCGTTCGTACAGTTTGTACAAATGGCACAGGAGTGCTATTGGGCGGTAGTTCTTCGGTTGACCTGCGTCTTTCCCAGGTTTTAGTAGCGCCACTACCTTTGATTTCCTCCACATCTTTGGGATCTTACACGTTTTTAAGCAATGATTAAAGAGCTGCAGGATCCATTGCTTGGCACTAGGTCCGAGCTGTTTGATCTGTTCCACGCATGTATCGCCGACTCCCGCTGCTTTCCCGTTTTTCATTGAGTTCATTCCTTGATTAAGATCTTTCATGGTAAATGGTATTTCGAACATGCTTGACTCTTGACTCTGAATTCTGCTGATTTTTATTTTCTGACATTTCTTGTTGGGTTTTCCATTTAGTAGGAGCTGATGGGCAATTTGATTGGGTGTTACTGAAGAGCATTGTTTAGCTGTCCTAAAGTCACAATTAAGTACTTTTATTAAGTTCCAAGCGACTTTGGTACTATGGGTCATATCCATTCTTTCCAGAGTTTCGATCCATTTTCTTTGTCTTGATTCACTAATCATTTCCATTAGTGTTTCTCCACATTGGACTACTTCTTCACTAAAGGGGTCCTGTTCGTAAAGCATTTCGTACTCCCTCAGGATGTTCTTTGATTCGTCAGAGAGACCTGGGATGAAATGCTCTCTGCAGCCTCGGGGTATGTGTCTTCGAGAAATCTTTTGGAGGATCTCTACGAAAATTTGATAATTTTCTGGAATTGGGTGTAGATTTTTTATTTCTGCATCCAGTTCCACAGCATATTCGGTCCATTTAGCTTTTTTAAAGTTGAAGCGTCTGCGGAATGGTATTTTCGTTGTTCTCAAACAGCGTATATTTGGATTCCGATAGGTCGGTGTTGTGTTTTAGGAAGAGGTGCGTATGCAGTTTTTAAGCATCGGTCTCCCACGTTTGCGCTTACAAAACAAATATCAGGGTCGTATTCGCGCTTCCAGATTTTTCTGCTGAACGAGCATGGTAGCTTGGGATCATGGATCAGGGATAAGTTATTTATTTCCGCCCACTGCTCTAATTTATGTCCGTTGTCGTCTGTATGTTTGTAGCCCCATCATGTGCTGTGGCAGTTGAAGTCTCCTAAGATGAACTGTGTTTTCTGGTTGTTGAAGTTTGGCGGCAAAGTCAAGTTGACCTTCTCTCCGGGTGGCTTGTATACTGACGTTACGGTGAAGGTGCTACTCTCGACAGTATGTAGTTCTGTTAGTTGATATTATGGCCATCTCAGGTTTTGTGAAGACAGCGCTGCCATATTTAGGATGTGGATTTTCTATGGCTAATTTCATTCCTTCTATTTCTGGTCTTACTGCCCCTTCTTTCTTGTGTGTTTCTTGTATACACAGTATGTCCCATTTGTGCGTGCGGCAAAGTTGTGATATGATTTGTTGTTTGTTTTTGGTGATACCCTCTATGTTTAGGCTTGCAATTGTCAGAGTTGGCTCTGAGAAGAGCCCATTCTTTTTGCTTTTCCGGTGTTGGAAGGATTGGCCGTTGTCTTTTATTGCAACGTTTCCGGGGGACGCCGGCTTTATCTGACAGATGATTCTCGGTCTCTTATCTCAGATAGCGCACGCGTGGAGGCTCCTTCCTTGTCCCCCGAAACTGCACAACAAGAAATGTTCAAAAATCTCATCAATTCCAATTAATGTATTGAAATCCGCTTTATTTCATCCGATTAGATCACGCGCATTGTGGTAAAAGTGCAAAGTGAACTTTGTTGGAAGATCAATGTACTCTAGCGTTTTGGAGACTTGGAATGAATAGAAAATTTCCGAATGAATAAAGACACAATATTAGTAAATATTCTGACTCTAGCCACTGACTATGTACGATAGATTTTACTTCTAAATGATAGCCAGCTGTTCAGAATATACACTCCTGTAAATGGAAAAAAGAACACATTGACACCGGTGTGTCAGACCCACCATACTTGCTCCGGACACTGCGAGAGGGCTGTACAAGCAATGATCACACGCACGGCACAGCGGACACACCAGGAACCGCGGTGTTGGCCGTCGAATGGCGCTAGCTGCGCAGCATTTGTGCACCGCCGCCGTCAGTGTCAGCCAGTTTGCCGTGGCATACGGAGCTCCATCGCAGTCTTTAACACTGGTAGCATGCCGCGACAGCGTGGACGTGAACCGTATGTGCAGTTGACGGACTTTGAGCGAGGGCGTATAGTGGGCATGCGGGAGGCCGGGTGGACGTACCGCCGAATTGCTCAACACGTGGGGCGTGAGGTCTCCACAGTACATCGATGTTGTCGCCAGTGGTCGGCGGAAGGTGCACGTGCCCGTCGACCTGGGACCGGACCGCAGCGACGCACGGATGCACGCCAAGACCGTAGGATCCTACGCAGTGCCGTAGGGGACCGCACCGCCACTTCCCAGCAAATTAGGGACACTGTTGCTCCTGGGGTATCGGCGAGGACCATTCGCAACCGTCTCCATGAAGCTGGGCTACGGTCCCGCACACCGTTAGGCCGTCTTCCGCTCACGCCCCAACATCGTGCAGCCCGCCTCCAGTGGTGTCGCGACAGGCGTGAATGGAGGGACGAATGGAGACGTGTCGTCTTCAGCGATGAGAGTCGCTTCTGCCTTGGTGCCAATGATGGTCGTATGCGTGTTTGGCGCCGTGCAGGTGAGCGCCACAATCAGGACTGCATACGACCGAGACACACAGGGCCAACACCCGGCATCATGGTGTGGGGAGCGATCTCCTACACTGGCCGTACACCACTGGTGATCGTCGAGGGGACACTGAATAGTGCACGGTACATCCAAACCGTCATCGAACCCATCGTTCTACCATTCCTAGACCGGCAAGGGAACTTGCTGTTCCAACAGGACAATGCACGTCCACATGCATCCCGTGCCACCCAACGTGCTCTAGAAGGTGTAAGTCAACTACCCTGGCCAGCAAGATCTCCGGATCTGTCCCCCATTGAGCATGTTTGGGACTGGATGAAGCGTCGTCTCACGCGGTCTGCACGTCCAGCACGAACGCTGGTCCAACTGAGGCGCCTGGTGGAAATGGCATGGCAAGCCGTTCCACAGGACTACATCCAGCATCTCTACGATCGTCTCCATGGGAGAATAGCAACCTGCATTGCTGCGAAAGGTGGATATACACTGTACTAGTGCCGACATTGTGCATGCTCTGTTGCCTGTGTCTATGTGCCTGTGGTTCTGTCAGTGTGATCATGTGATGTATCTGACCCCAGGAATGTGTCAATAAAGTTTCCCCTTCCTGGGACAATGAATTCACGGTGTTCTTATTTCAATTTCCAGGAGTGTATATGATTGTTGCCTACCAGTTCGAATTTCAAATGCAGCAAATGTATAAACATTAATGTACATCTTACAATATTAAACGACATTCCCTCAAATCAAATAAGTTCCTGCTCATTCGAAAACCTCTTCATTTTCTTCAGTCTACATTAATGAAGATTTTTAAAAATGATTACCTGACAACGTAGGTGACAGAGCAGGATACTTTCTGGCCCAGATAACAATTTTATGTCAAGGTCGGTAAGTTCAGCGTAAACTGAAACCTGTAATGTATGAAGGCCTTCCCATTCTGCCATGCATGCCTGTCGGCCAGTTGTGTGACATAAAAATGGCGGGAAAATGAGGGTCACACCACTTCACCTCCCGTCCACCCCATTTATCCAGGCCAATACGATGACTTAAAAATTGTGTTCCTGCTCCCGCTCTACCTTGTCTCTCTGACTCAATTTGCCTTAACTGCATCATTCAAGGTCTATGTATTTTGTTGTTCCTATATCTGCAAAGTCTTGTGAAACGGAATGATTGTAATGTTAGCTATTATGAGGACTGACAATGTACATAAGTACAAAAATTGTTCTACTCACGCCCAATATTCCTCTGCCAGTCAAATATTTTATAGAGACATGTAGCCACCTCGCCACAGCTCCTAGCCAGGGGAAATACAGCTCAATGGAGAAATATCTGGCCACACACGGTATAAGCTGCTTCTACCCTGATAAGAAGGGCCAGCAGGTGTCTATTCACCTACCAGCAATGATAAAAAGTGTCCGATGCACCTGATTATGAGAGAGAAAGAGAGAGAGAGATAGAGACGATAGTGACTGCTCTTTGTCGCGACAGCTAATGTCCAAAGGTAACAGTCCTGCTGATCCAAATTTTTAATTACCTCAAGTAAGGGAGACTCTGACTCCTCCCAATGTTAGGCAAGTGCCTACACACATACCTGAGAGGTAACAGTCCCACCGATAAGATCTGCCTTGTCGATGCATCAAGCGGTCAGAATTCATTTCTCCCACGACATCATGTCATTCAAATGTCAATTCAGAGTTAATAAAGATACACATTTGTTGTGGCTCAGTGAGTTATGTGTTTGATTCTTGAACAGAAGTAGTCCCGTTACCATAATCCAAGTTGGAATAGAGTAATTTAATAGTAGGATGCCCATCAAAATGACATCATGCTTATAACAAGGTTTATACTTAGCAATAAGTGCATCACTCTTAAACACCAGTGGTAGCCAATGAAATCAGTGTGAAATATCACATACAGTGGCATCAGCCATTTAGGAAATAAATAATAGTCATTTGCATTCCTATCACGATGCCTTTTTATAAGTTTCGGATAAATGCCTAAAAGCAGCTTACACACAGTTTTAGATTTAAGCCATTAGAACAGGTAATAAGCACTAAAACTTCCCTCTTCTTTCTCATTGAGTCTATAGACCTCTAGTTGTAGCAACTTGACATATTCAGAAATAATTAGTTCCTGAATATTTAGGATGTCTGGGCTGAATATATTTCTTGAATACACGAATTCATGCAGTTATCGCTCTCCTTTAACAATTAATGGACATGTTCAAAGTACAGGCAGGTCCTTCAGCGTTCAAAACTTGCGGTACACATTTACTGCTTTCACTTACATTAGCAACTAGTACAATCTACGTTTATTGGGTTTAGTGTCAAGGATCATAATCTTATTCTTTTTTTTTTCGGTATCGTCTCCATGAGCCATAGCGATGAACTTACGGTAGAGACCAGTGTATTTTTTCTTTCAGCATGGAGCAACACACTACAGCATTTTCGGTTGATAAAGCAACTTACGTCAGACTTAAACTGTGTTTCCAACAAGTTATGAACACAGCTCGTCGTAAACTGAAGAAACAAGAGAAAAACCATGTGGGAACACAGCTCGTCGTAAACTAAAGAAACAGAAGAGAAAACCTTCGGCATTTTTTTAAAAAATAGCACCCAATCAGTGATGTCACTGGCTAAATGTGTCTTGAAGCTGAAGGGAGCAAGAAGAAGTTGGGTTAAAACGCATATGGCTCTACCAGTACCTAAGACATCCGGCAGAATTATCCCATTCATTATTCCTGCCTTTGTAGCACCCTCAGCTATTGTGTCTTTACTCAGATGGGCAGGAGCCATAAACCATACAGCAAAGAAAGTATGAAATGCAGAAGAGTAACTTCAGAAGATGCATAATAAGATGATGGAAGCTGTCACTATTGGGAAACGACTATACTTAAAACTACACAGGAAAACACTTCGACTGTTCATTGAAAAGAAAACCTCCTAGCTATACCATATGACAGACTGCTTACAATTATACATCTGCTTAAATTTGTGAAAAAAATTACATCCCAAGATTTCATGTAATGTTTATGTAGAACACGTTGCTAAAGACGTTGTGGAAACCTAAATAACATGGTACTATAAATTTAGATGTTGCAGGAGTATCTGAAACACACTTCGTTCGTAGACATAAAAAATGGGATAATATATACTACTTTGAGTCGTACAGGAATGTATATTCACCAGAAGAACTGCTCCATCACTTCATCAACAACTGCGTTTTCTACAACTTTCGATAGTACTAAGAATTTGGTATAGTTTTCTGTGGACATTTTTCTCCTGATGTCTCCATAAAAACAAACAGCATGCACATCACTGCATCAGTTGAGATTTAGGCGTGATGTCATATACTTTGACTTCGAAAGACCGATCGTACATATTATCTGTGAATTACTTTCCACCAACAGATCCAAGAAAGGAGGGATGGAGTATTGCATTGATCGATCTGGAAACGTGTAACTGCATGCCTAATGTCACTGAGAAGAATAATAAACTTCATCTGGACAATAGTAAAGCTGTGGAAGTATCCACTGTCTTATACGATATTGGTGAATTAAATGCGAAATGTCTCATTGAAAATTATGAAGAAATCGAAAAACAAATGATTGCTAGTAGTACTGACTAAGCATATAGAAAAGTCAAACAAGCTTCTGTGAAATTAAAAGGAAGACTAGTAAACTGGTAACATTAAGAGTGCAACGAAAATTCCACTGTTAAATGCAGAGGAGAGAGTGAAGAGGTGGAAAGAACACTCTGAAGGCCTCAGCGGGGCTGAAGACTTGTCTGATGACGTCATAGAAGAAGAAACAGAAGTCGATATGGAAGGGATAGGGGATCCAGTATTATAATCAGAAATTAAAAGACCTTTGGAATATTTAAGATAAAATAAGGCAGAATGGGAGAGTGGCAACGAAACGACTGTTCATGTTGGTGCGTAGGATGTCTGAGTCTGGCGATATACCATCTGAGTTTCGGAAAAACATCATCCACGCAATTCTGAAGATTGCAAGAGCTGACAAGTGCAAGAATTACCACATGATCAGCCTAACAGATCACATATCCAAGTTTCTGACAAAATAGCCCGCCGGAGTGGTCGAGCGGTTCTAGGCGCTATAGTCTGGAGCCGCGCGACCGCTACGTCCCAGGTTCGAATTCTGCCTCGGGCATGGATGTGTGTGATGTCTTTAGATCAGTTAGGTTTAAGTAGTTCTAAGTTCTAGGGCACTGATGACCTCAGATGTTAAGTACCATAGTGCTCAGAGCCATTTTTTTCTGACAAAATAATACAAAGAAGAATGGAAAAGAAAATTGAGGATGTGTTAGATGATGATCAGTTTGGCCTTACGAAAGGTAAAAGCACCAGAGAGGCAGGTCTGATATTGCGGTTGATAATGGAGCAAGACTAAAAAAATTTCAAGACACGTTCATAGGATTTGTCGACCTGCAAATAGCGTTCAGCAATGTCAATTACTGCAATATGTTCAAAATTCTAAGAAAAATATGGGTAAACTATAAGGAAAGACGGGTAATATACAATATGCATAAGAAACAAGAGGGGATAACGAGAGTGGAGACCAAGAACAAGATCAAAGAGGGTGTAAGACATAGATGTGGTGTTTCCCCCTTACAGTTCAATCTTGACACCGAAGAAACAATGCTGGAAATAAAAGAAAGGTTTAAGAGTGGAATTAAAATTCAAGGTGAAAGGATATCAATGATCATATTTACTGATGATATTGCTATCCTAAGCGGAAGTAAAGAAAAATTACATGATATGCTGAATGGAATGAACAATCT
Organism: Schistocerca serialis cubense; assembly: GCF_023864345.2. Taxonomy (NCBI): domain Eukaryota; kingdom Metazoa; phylum Arthropoda; class Insecta; order Orthoptera; family Acrididae; genus Schistocerca; species Schistocerca serialis. Next base: position 575,567,450 of record NC_064641.1, on the reverse strand, counting down.
AATGATTACAGAATATGGATTTAGAGTGAACTGAAGAAAGACGAAAGTAATGAGAAGTAGCAGAAATGTGAGCAGTGCGAAAGTTAACATCAGGATTGGTGATCACAAAGTAGATGAAGTTAAGGGAATTTGCTACCTTGGCAGCAAAATAACCTATGAGGGATGGAGCAAGGAGGACTTAAAAAGCAGACATGCACTGGCAAAAAAGGACATTCCTAGTATCAAAATAGACTTTAATTTGATGAGCGAATTTCTGAAAATGTTCGTTTGGATCACAGCATTGTATGGCAGTGAGAAATGGACGTGGGAAAACCAGAACAGAAGAGACAGAAGCATTTGGTATGTGGTTTTACAGAAGAATGTTGAAAATTAGGTGGACTGATAAGGTAAGGAATGAGGAGGTTCTCTGCAGAATCGGCGAGGCCCGGAATACACTGAGCACACTGACAAGAAGATGGCGCAGGATGGTAGGACATCTGTTACAATGTCAGGGAATAATTTCCATGGTACCAGAGAAAGCTGTAGAGGCTAAAAACTGTACAGGAAGGCAGAGATTGGAATTCATCAAGCAGATAACTGAGGATGTAAATTGCAGGTACTTCTCTGAGATGAAGAGATTGACACAGGAGAGGAGGTGGGTCGCATCAGACGAGTCATAAAATTGATGAATCAAAAAAAAAAAAAAAAAAAAAAAATTAATCTGTAAAAAGTCCGAGTTTCGTGCGGATGTTAATAGATATGGAACAGCAATAAAAACGACAACACAGACAATAGAGTTTAATGGGAAGTTTCCATAGAACCACTACTAGGTTTCTGAAGGAGTCAAGTTTTGGAGAATAATTCTAATAATATTTATATATCAGTTCATCCAGTAGATATACTGTCAGTTAGCATGATTCCAGCTGAGAGTAATATTGCACCAAATTTGTATCTCAACGACAGATTAATTCACATAATCTACAGGTGCTTCCCTTCAGTATGACCAGGATATAAACTCGTTGACGAGCCAACCAACACCACATACCTCCCTATGACTGTTCAGACATTATACCATGTCGAGTTGAATATTGTGGACCAAGATGCGAATCTAATCAATTTTTGAGGAGAGAAAGTTGTGGTAAGTGTACACCTGAAGCAGCATGGGTAAAACAATACACACAGCCATCAGTACATCACTTTGCAGTGGAAGGAGAATTACAAATTCCTTAAATCAGCGGGATTGAATCCCCGCAGTGGTATCACTCGATATAACAGCTGCAGAAATTCCGTAACAGAAGAGGAATATTCGTAATTTTCATGAGTATTGAATTCAGATATTCAGCTGCTATTAAGTTTCCACTCTTGCGAACTGTATGAATATACAATACTACGAACAACATCCAGACAGACAGAGGCCACTAAAACAGAAGTTCGACTAGACAGATTGACACCACAGCTGTGGAGGTCGAATAGAATGACTCATTCTTCACCCCATCCCAGGCCATGACACCTTTCTCCAGTGTGAGTTCATTGGATATGACGCCAGTTGTGAGGGGTAGATCATAAGTAATAGTAAATCACACTTCTTCTTCTACAATTATTATTTACAGTTGCATACAATGCTTATGACATGTTGACTGATGCATGCTAAGAGGCAACATGCCAGTAGATCGTGAAATGGAATCTATCATCACATGGGCCTGTCCACACCATAATCCATGCGCTGAGGCCAATTGACGAAGCAGTTACCTCATCATGTTAATTCACACTCACCTCAACATGGTCATCATCTTGTCTTGGACCTAGTTGTAGTAAGAATACAGCTAGCAGCAATGCACTTGCCCACCCTTTTAACAAGCATCAGATTAGTCACAGGCAAGCTTTAAAATGCTCTGTGGTTGAGGCACTTTTTGGGACCGGATCTTGTATGCCCACATAGATAACACTTTTGCATGTTACTGAGACCCTGCTACTTTTCGCAATGCATGTCTACCCATTTTGGAAGTGGAGCGTCCCAACATAGTTAACAATCCACAGTAATTCCACCACTAAGTCTAGTTCAGTTCTATGTTGCTAGCTCTGGTATCGCTGATCGTTATCTACATCTGGGAGGAAAATGGTGTGATACAGTGGAGCATTTCAGTAGATGTTCAAAACATTTTTATTGAGTGCACTACTGGGTCAGTTTTCTGAAATACAGGCAAGAGGGTCCAGTAAGACACACAGTCGTGTTCACCACCTCAACATACACTCGCAGGTTTATGATCCAGTATATGAGAAGTACAGGTTTTTTCCTCTTCTGAAGGATATTGCTGCTAAACATACCTGTATTCTTGTCCGAACTTATTATGAGGAAGGCAAATTTTGCTTTGCATGGTTGCTTCTGACTTGCGAGAGAAATTACGTGGAACATGCAGAGAGATCTAAGGTTTGTGAGTGTCATAACTTCAGTGGCATAATGGCATACTGTTCCCCATTAAACTTCAGGATACACATAAATTTGAAAGACAGAATCCCAATATAAGTGTTCATATTTATATCTGGAAGAGGATAAAAGCGTGCCAAAAGATGAGCACAGTGTGCAGAACAAAAAAGATGTAAAGTACAACATTGTCAGACCCTTCTACTTTCCCAAAGTAGCCAGTCAGCATCCCAAAAACATAGATCCATTCCTTATTCTCCAAGGGAGAGAAACATCACTACTTTTTTTTTTTGAGTCATCAGTCTTCTGACTGGTCTGATAGAGCCCACCACGAATTCTTCTTCTGTGCAAACCTCTTCGTGTCAGAGTAGCACTTGCAACCTACCTCCACAGTTATATGCTGGCTGTATTTCAATAGTAGTGAGGCTACCTTCGTTCTGGTGTATTTTGTTAGTGTGGGTTGCCTACATCAGGGGCAAGTATGCACTCAAGGGCAAACCTATTGTTCTCCTTTGATTGACAGGTACTTAACCTATTGTTCTCCTTTGATTGACATGTCCTTAGCCTATTGTTCTGTTAAGTGGTTTTCCATGTCACTGCACTTAACCTATTGTCCCCCCCACCCCCTCTCACTCCCCTCCCCACTCAGGAAGGGGGTGCTGGTGCATTTTGTTAGTGTGGATAGCCTATATCAGGGGCAGGTATGCACTCAGGGGCGAACCCATTGTTCTCCTTTGATTGACATGTACTTACCCTATTGTCCTGTTAAGTAGTTTTCCATGTCACCACCGTTAACTTATTGCTCCCCCAGCCCCCTCCCCTCTCACTGCTAGAGGTACACTTTCATATCTGAGTTATTGGAGTAGGTCCTGTCACTACTATCAATTTGATTGACTACTTAATTAAATTGATCAATTAGTTAACCTCTCTGGTGGCAAACTCCCATGCCCCCCTGCCACAACCCCAATGGTGGGAAGTTCAAATTCCACCAGGACAATGCAACCACTACTAATCTAAGAAAATTGTGGGAAGATAATTTAGGTCACATTGACTACTTAATTAAATTGATCAATTAGTTAACCTCTCTTGTGGGAAAGTACCATGCCCCCCTGGTGGGAAATTCAAATTCCATCAGGACAATGCAACCTCTTCTAACCTAAGAAAATGGTGGGAAAAAAGGGCACCTCCACTAACTTAAGTCATCCAACCACCACCTCTTCCTAGGAATTGGTGGGAAAAAGACTCAGTTGCGTTTTACATAAAAATTATTCAAATAAACCTAGTGTCCTGCACTTAGCCTGCTCCATGTCACCCATTTGGAGGGTATTCGGTTTTAGTCTATGGAATATTGTTTAAACAACTTAGAAAATGTGTGGAATATTGTTTACTTAAACAGTTTCGGGAATTCAAGTCATTGTATTGAATATACGGAAATTGGTGGAGAGGAAGGATCTCATAACAGGAAATTCAAGCGTATGTTGTTTATTTATAAGAAAAATCAGTTTGTGGGGGTTGGATTTCTCTTGCTCATCATTCCCTGCTGTCTGCAAACATGTAGGTCTTGTAAGGGGAATTACATGGAGCAAACCTGATGTATAACCTAATGTTCAGCACTATACTCTGGTTGTCTTAACCTAAAGTTTGGGCCTATGTTGGCACTTAACCTATTGTTCTGTTAAGTGGTTTCCATGTCACCCCCATTTTGCTTAAAATATTCTACCGCCATTGATACCAAATTAAGTAATTAGTTATGTCCTCCCACCATTTACTGGTACACTTTTCGAATTTCACATACTTTTGAACACCATTTCTGGTGCATTCTTCTTTGACATACACGCCCTTAAACTTATGTACTGCGTTTTACATAAAAATTATTCAAATAAACCTAGTATCCTGCACTTAGCCTGCTCCATGTCAACCACTCACACATTCCCTCCATTAACTAGTGTACCCCTAACACCACATTGATATAAAAAATTTATGCAAATTAATTAAATTGGAGTTCTTCGCATGTATGGGGTAGTTTTCTTAATTCTCAGCATTCTATTGGTTGGGGAAATCGATGGAATATAGTTTAAACAAAAGTTGCTGATAAAAAAACACATCCTGCCACTCGACACCAGACGCTGCCGCTGGTGCGAGCCACTGTCGGTTGCAAGCCAGCATTAGCCATAGCTCTCACACCACTGCAGGTGAAAGTTGGGTCTATTTTCATGTATACAGTTAGAATTCTTGGAGTGTTATACTGACATCACAGAACTCCAAGGCGTGCTCATGCTGGTCCCATACGCAATGACGCATAGCTGTGATATGGTCCAGCACTGAGAGAAATGTTCCAGTGCTTCCCAGAATAGCACAGGGTGTATTGTTCCTTGTGCAACATGAGAGATGCGTCTAACCATGCTTAAATTCCCAGCATGACTGACGCGATGCCGTCAAGTGTGTGTGTAGCTACAAACCCTCGCAAGCACATCTAACAAGGTTCTCAATCTTATACTGATGTCACATGACTATGTAAAAATAAGAATCGAGTCGACCTCGCGGAAATTGTATAGTGTCCCAAAAATAGTTAACGCACACTTTCTTGATGCCACAGTTTGTACGCACAGAAATTCTTGCCCTGAACAGAATCTGTTTACGAAAATAGCGCAGAATAACGTCGAATGCAGTCTTCCTCGTGGACCTAAGGTGGTACCCCGTCCATCATGTGTTACCCTTCCTGCTATCAACACACACAAACTCTCCCTCCGCTATGTAGAGCCTCATATATCACAGCACAAAGGATGTGAATGAATCGAGCATTATAATTGGCTCTTATCGAATTTACCTGCCAAATTACTGATGCCACTGGTATCAAACCACCATCCTCCTTTTCTTTCTTTCTGCAGACGAGACTTTCAGTGGTTATTTTACACAGATCCCCATATTGCACTGGCAATTAAATCTTTCAAACTACCATACATATCGTCAAATACAGAAAGACTCATACTCATATACACTGCTCTCCCACTGAGAACAGGAGCTAGAGTATTATAATGTGAAGCCGACCTGTGACCCATCAATATATCACCGAGTGCCCTACATAACGTCAAATACAGAAAGACTCCTACTCAATTACACTGCTCTCCCACCGAGGACAGGAGCTTGAATATTAGTGCGTGAAACCAATTTCCAATCCAGCAATATATCACCACATACCGTGTCGATGTAGTAAACATAGAATTTGTATCCTGCGCCAAACAGAATCATCCCTTCTACATCATTGGTACATATACCACAAAGACGGCAGTACTGTATATATACTCCTCTCAGGTCTAGATATTTCCCGCAGACGACGATCACAGGTCATCCACCTCCAATGCGCGATCAGAGCACCCTCAGTGAACAGAAGTTGCTCTCAGAACTGTTCTACAAATTTGGGATCGTTTCCCCTCAGCACAAACACGTTAATGTTTGTGCTCTGAACCTGCTTCCTTGCTTATTCTCTTTTCTACACACATCTCCAAACCCGGGGATTACAAGAACACACACATTTTCGCATGGTTCGCCATAATATTATACCATTTTCGCGGTACTTCTCGATATCAAGCACTAGACAGCATCCTGCCGATCGCTTATGTAACATAATTCCGAAGACATAGACTGGGAATTATTTCTATACAAACCTGCAACTTTAGCTGGTGGCGCATGCTCTAGACCGCTGAGTAACTAGAAACAAACAGATGAAAAATGATATTTCCACCCGTGCGCACCGATCTCGGTGATGTGACAGATTCGAAATCATCCCTATAATTTACAAGTTCAACTAAGGTGTTTCTCATGTCTAGAGACCCGGCAAACATGTCTTCCACATGCTAGATGCACACCCCACAATCGATCTTCTGTCGACTAAATAAAGACGCGAAATGTGCAGAAGCAGTTGACCAAACAGTTTACATGAGATGGAACAACAGTCCAGCGCAAACGCACCTCCATACACAATCTCCTCAAATTTCCCCTTAATCATGAAAGCTGCCTGCCCAACACATACGAAGTATTAGTTCGCTATTCAATCGTCTAGAGGATGACAAAGTTAACTCACATACATTTCTACACTCCAACAGGCCTCTGCATTCAGACGGCTGCTGCCATTAATGGGAAATGTGAATCATTTCCGTACAGGTCACCGCTGCTGCAGGCCGGGCACACACAGGTAGAATCAATCATCCTAAGAAATCGGTCAAATATAAATTTTATCCCTGTACTTACAACTAAATGTTACAATCGCAGTCTCAATTGAACGGCATTTGACAATGAACGAAGTATCAGAAATATACCCTGCTGAAATCTGTGGCTCTGGAAATGGAAATATCTCTACCTTCCTTGTGACTGGACATAGTCATTTCCTTTACACATGTCAGAACACAAACACATACATTATAAGCCTGATGTTCAAATTCAAACATATCACACACCCCCCACTACTACTAAGTATAATACTTGACCAATAAATGATTCCACACGATGCAAAATAATACTGACTGAAAATCAACGATGGGTGGACACGTCTTTTAGGTTTTTCTTGTGAGTGCTACCACTGTGTCTTAGAAAGAGAGATGTAATCTGCCAGATGTTAAAAAAACCGGATCGCAACATCTACTGTATGTTACCGTCACAAGCGGTCGTGGTTCTACAGGTGCACACAAGTGTCCATGTTAAAAGCTGTACCCACTTTACAAATCGAGGTATGACATTACCTTTGAATGAGGTGGTTTTTTCTGTACAAACCATGATGGTGATCGTAGGAATGTGTATTATCAGACCAACACGTAACCCACGATGCAACCTCATGATAAAATTACCGCGTTTTGAAAGTGATTCGGCTAAGGAACATGGTATGTAAGCGGTATTTGCATAGGCTAAGGACCCGTCAATCAAAGGAGAACCATAGGTTTGCCCTTGAGTTCATATCTGCCACTGATGTAGGCAACCCGCACTAACAATATGCACCAGATCGAAGGTAGCCCCATCATGGAAGTGTTTCCCTGATGTCTTAACATATGTCCTATCATCCAGTCCCTTCTCTTTGTTAGGTTTTCCACATACCTTTCTTCTCCAATTCTGTGCAGAACCTCCTCATTCCTTACCTTATCAGTCCACCTAATTTTCAATGTTTGTCTGTAGCACCATATCTCAAATGCTTCGATTCTCTTCTGTTCCAGTTTTCCCACAGTCCATGTTTCACTACCATAAAATGCTGTACTCCAGATGTACATTCTCAGAAATTTCTTCCTTAAATTAAGGCCTAGTTTGATACTAGTAGACTTCTCTTGGCCAGTCTAGGATACTAGTAGACTTTTCTTGCCTTTTTCGTCAGTGCTAATCTGCTTTTGATTTATTCCTTCCTCCATCCGTCACTGGTTTTTTTGCTGCTTAAGTAGCATAATTCCCTAACTTCATCTAGGTTGTGAGCATCAATCCTGATATCAAATTTCTGGCTGTACTCATTTCTGCAACTTCTCATTAATTTCGTCTTTCTTCCATTTACTCTCAGTCCATATTCTGTATTCATAAGGTTGTTCATTCCATTCAGCAGATCATGTAATTCTTCTTCACTTTGACTTAAGATAGCAATGTTATCAATGAATCGTGTCATTGATATCCTTTCGCCTCAAATTTTAATTCCACTCCTGAAGCTTTCTTTTATTTCCATCATTGCTTCCTCGATGTACAGATTGAACAGTAGAGGCGAAAGGCTACATCCCTGTCTTACACCCTTTTAATATGAGCATTTCGTTCTTGGTCATCCACCTTTCCTCAGTCCAATTTTTTCACTTGCATGAATGATGATGAAATGATGAGGACAACATAAACACCCAGTCATCTCGAGATAGGTGAAAGTCCCAGACCGCACTGGGAATCGAACCTGGGACCCCTTAGTGAATAATTGCTTACTGAAAGGGGACATGCACATCATACCACATGCATGTACCTATGAAGTAAAGTTTCAGCTCGTAATGACGAATGGGATGTAACGACAGACTGATATAAACGATGTAGGTCTATAACTGTGTGCATCTGTCCTGCGGCCTTTCTTGGAAATGGTAATGCCTCCGCTTTTTTTTCCAGACGCTAGGTATCCTTTCACCAATCTACAATGAATTGCTGCTAGAAGGGGATCAATTTACCTCATAATTTTTGTAGAATCTTATAGGTGACTGGCCAACGGCCTTGCCGCAGTGGTAACACCGGTTCCCGTCAGATTACTGAAGTTAAGCGCTGTCGGGCTGGGCTAGCACTTGGATGGGTGACCATCCGGTCTGCCAAGTGCTGTTAGCAAGTAGGGTGCACTCAGCCCTTGTGAGGCAAACTGAGGGGCTACTTGATTGAGAAGTAGCGGCTTCAGTCTCAGAAACAGACATACGGCTGGGAGACCAATGTGCTGATCACATGCCCCTCTATATCATCATCCGGTGACACATGTGGGCTGAGGATGACAAGGCGGCCAGTCAGTACCGTTGGGCCTTCATGGCCTGTTCTGGTGGAGTTTATAGGTGACTCATCTCGTCGTGAACCCTTTCCACTACTAAGTGAATGTAGTTGCTTCTCTACTCCATGATCACTTATCTCAATATCTGCCATTTCGAGGTTCGTACGATGATTGACAGGAGAAACAGTGTTACGATCTTCCTCACTGAAACAACTTCAGAAAACTGAATTCAGTATTTCGGCCTTCTCTCTTACCTTCCATTTTGGTGCCAGTACTGTCTGTGAGTGCATGAATAGATGATTTCGAACCACTTACTGATTTTATGTGAGACAAAAACCTCTTAGGGTTTTTACTCAGATGAAATGATAAACTTTCCTTTCAAAGTCACTGGACGATTTTCTCATTGCTCTCCTTGCACTCACTTCCGCTTAGTTCAGCTTTTGTGTGTCAGCTAGGTTTTGACTTCTCTTGAATCTCTTTGTTTCTGGAGCATTTTTCTAACACGCCTATGAAACCAGTGTGGGTCATTCACATCCTTTAAGACCTTGCCTGGAACATATTTGTGGAAGATTTATTGAACAATGCTTTTCAATTTTTTTCCATTTGTGCTCCACATCTTCGTCCTCTTCACTGAATATTTGATGCTGACTACTTAGATACTCCACATTTTGTAGCCTGTCACTTTAGAAAGCACAAAAATATATTATTACTTTTCTTAATACTCTTTGTAAGACTTTGTTGTAGATGCTATCACGACCTTTTTATCACTGATACCCTTCTCTGTATTAACGGATTCGGTAAGTTCAGGTCTAAGATGTTGTCTTAACCAGATGGATATCTAACTACCTGCTCAAAGTAATTTTCGGACAAGTTATTCAGAAAAATGTCTCTGGTACTATACCTGGCAAGTTGAAGTAACCCCCCCCCCCCCCCTCCAATCACAACAGCATGAGCAGGAAAATTATTACCATACTCTCTGAGGCGCTCTACCACTACAGCTTCTGATCTAGGTAGTCTATAAAAGCATCCAATTACCTTTTTTGATTGACTTTTGATGCTTAACTTCAGAAGATTAGTTCACATTCGGGATCCATGATAACTTTGCTAGATATTATTGAGTTGTTTATTGCAATATTGGCGACTAACCTATCCTTACGATAAATATTCCAATCTGAACTTAGGATTTCTTTGCTATTCACTTTCACGGTTTCATCCAGCTCTCTGTTCCTAAGACTGTCTGAGCATTACAACCTTCAATAGGAGATGCTAATTTTGGGACCTTACCTTGGATACTCCTGCAGTTTACTAATATCGCATTACTCTTTTCTATTTACAATGTGCGAGGACTAGCATTTTCTGAGAACATTGTGCCTGATGTAAATTCGATTTTGGCAGTCAGTTCATCTCTGATTACAAGAAGGGGTTTCTCTAACATAAGAACCCCCATGTGCAAGTCACACCTACCAATATCCCCTTCCTGCATGTGGTGCATGCCTGACCTATTATCGAGAACCCTGTATTTCTCCACCCAATAGCGGAAGTCGAAAAATTCTCATCCAATGACGTCTCACAGTTGTCTGAGCCCCTAGTCTAGCCCTTCCACCCGCTCCAAACCAGAGGACAGCGACTAACCCTGGGTATGATGCTAGACTTAGACTGTTTAGTTTGCACCCTGTGCATGTTGCTAGTTGCCTTCACCAAATCAGTCATCCGCCAAAAGGAGTTAGGATCGCCTCAGAAACCAGCGGTAGGTGTCATTTGTTTTCTGTGCCAGAGACGCTGCACCAAAATGCTGTCTCTCCACTGGCTGAAAAGTATCTGTGGCGAAGCTACTGGCAAGTTAAGTTATAGACAGTCCAACTTTTCTTGAGATATGAGATGTGCAGTATGCGGAGGAGGAAACGGTGTGAGCTTTTGAAGCTACGGAATGCTGGCTGGAACACGAGCGAGGATCTGCCTCAGTATTGATAACATCTGTTGCTAGTGTTACGTTCTGATCATTTGCTGTGATAGAAATGATGCATAGGAATAACAAGGTTTCGTCCACAGTGCCTTACAACGACATTCATTTTCGCCTGCCATATTTATTTCAATGAATATGAAATCTGAATGTAGGCCACAGTGCAAGTTCAAACAATAAGTAGTTAACTGTGTAATGGCTACTGAAGAATGACCAAGTATAGATTGGCAGTGGTATCACTGGTCACAAAACCTTCCGAATTCTATAAACGAGTTCTGAGCAGTATTATGGGGCTACGTCACTATTTGCAGTCAGATGCACCTAGTGCACTCAATAGCTGCTGTCAGAGCCTTTTCCACACCACGGACGAGATCCCTCGACAAATATATCGAGTGCACACTGGCATTCTTTCCTGCCATGCACGCTAATTCCCTTACGTTGGACCTCCCAATGAACAACATACCCACCCTCTGCATTTGTCCAGACTGGGTAGGAAAGTCACTGCTTAAGAAATTACTGCTTAAGAAATTTAATTAACATACTGAATTTTTCTTTGGGTTTGCGAGGAAATCTCTGCCTATCTCCATTCACTAGAAATTCAGTTTTATGTATCTCACTCATTTCTGATCATGCGAGCCAGTGATAAAGTCACAATGAAACTTCATAGCGTCCTGCATGTCTTATAAATGCTTTAAGATATCAAAACGAGATTTCGGCAAATAATAGGATGCAGTAAGGAGAGTCTTTTGCCATAGGGCTAACACACATAACTTTCTTATCTACGGCGATATAGCAGAGCCTGCAGCCTTTATTTTATTTTATTTTTCAGTGCCATACTGTAATTTTTTAAGAGTGATCTGAAGCTAATGAAAAGAGAATTCGCTAGTATGAAAATCAGTATGAAATTTCTTCTCTTATGGTATTACAAATTGAGAGTCCAAGCTTTTCTGTAAGCTATTTGTTTCACTGGTCATCAGCTGCTTGGTTAATAAGACACCCTGTTTCAGGATTCTATCGCAGTAACTACTGCATAGATGCCATAGTGTGATGGGATGGTGAGTTTGTGCTTATTCCTATGTATTTGCCAAAAGAGCCATAATTAAATCTGGCAACAAGAAAAATGTAGATGCTACTCATAACTGATGGTGACTATTCAAATGCTGTTGCAGTTCTGGGAGATTCCATAACCGATCATATTTTTTAATATTAAGGACTGAAGTGAAAGTTTGTCAAAGAATTTTCTCCCTGTACATCAAGGAGCTGGGATATCTGAAAATAATTCACAGCAAATAGTGTACTATCTTTTCGTTCCTATCCTCCTCAGTGTGAAGTGGGGGACTTATTCACCTTGATTATCTTTTGATGTATTAAGGAGCATTATACATATCTATAATCGATTTGCATCTTAACGGATAGCCTCAAGTTGTCCACAAAGTAACTATCATGTTTTCTTCACATTGTTATCCCCAGATAAACAGTCATCACAATTGTTAGTTCTAGTAGAATAATGCTACATTTATGCTATAGAGTAGAAATGACACAACGAAACTCTTTCGTGACACTAAATCTATGAACACACTAACAACTTACAGAACCTTGCCAACTATTCATAAAGTCAATACCGCTGATGAACTGAAATACATTTGTAGTTAAAAAATTCACTTCTTCACTCTGTACAGCGATAGGAACGGAAAGACGGTCCGCCATTTGCTGTATTTTTTCATATCTCAAAAATAATTGAATTGTAGAAAGAAAGTCCTTTGTTAGGTTTCATTCTCAGCTGTTCATTATTAAAAATACATTGCGTTACAGGATTCCCATGAAACTGAAACAGAATTGGCGCTTTATTTTCATCTGACTAGTTAAACTGTTTTTGCTCAGAAAAGTATCATCAGTGACGAGTTTTGAGTAACACACACATTTAACTAGTTCCCTTTTGTTGCAGATTCAGTGGTATCTCATAACCCAATCTGTTTCTCATAATGAACAGCTGGTACTGAAGCTTACTAAAGTATTTTCTTTCTACACTTCAAACCTCCTGAATCAGTGGTTTATTTAATGAGGAACTGAGGACAAATCAGGGCAACAACTTATGAAAAAGCACACCCTCAGTTTAAAAACAAACGTGTAATTTCTTCACTTATGTTTTGTGAAGCTACACCAATGCTCATTTCACCAGTTATTAATGACTCTTAAATAACCATGTTATTCGATTGAAAACGTCTCTAATTACTCTATGTCACAATTCATAAGAAAGCTCCACATGTTAAGCATATGGAAAAATATTCTTCTCTTTGTGTGATATCACTTGGTAAAATTTCGTTTCGATATCTCAGATCGTTTATGAGATACGAGGTATGTTATGAAGATTTTATTCTGCCTTTAACCTTGGCACAAGCTATCGGAATTTAGTGCGCCACATAAAATCTATTTCCTCAAGAAGATAGAAAGACACCTCCTTCCAAATCTCAAGAACAATTCAGTATATTAACTAAATTTCATATTCAGCAATGTATTATGTAATATTCACCAAATGCAAATCATAGGGACCTCTGTTTTTTGTTGCAATCGTTTCAAATTTGTCACAGTGTCTTATGTAAATGTGTAATATCACGATAAACATGAACATTAATGAAATGATAGGCACTTCACCATGAAGATGACATATAACGCTATAAGTACAGCGAAAATCATTTTTTACCAAGCAGTTCATGTAAAATTATACAAGAAAGGCTACAGAGCTAAGAGAGGTCGTGCAATGTCCCAGTCATAATGGCGCTGCTGCACCTTAACTAGTGGCCTAACCAGCGTTCTCTGTGTGCACCAAGAGGCGCATAGAAGTGCACTGGATAGCATGGCAAGTTGAAATGCAGATTACAGCCTTTGTGTTCTTACACTAACTGCAGAACAGTACCCAGGATAACGGTTGATAAACAGTGAGGCACACCTTCTTAATTTAGTACTAACACATTCATGTGAGATACCTATGACATGGAACTGTATCAGAACGATAAAAAGTACGGTAAACGTTTCTCGACATTCTCTGTTTCCTGGACAGTCTTTTGAAGGAAGCTGCGTATAACATTAAATTATCTGATTCAATGCTAATCTTCCTTAATGAGATGCAATGGACCGAAAAGCACGTGATAATCGAAATATAGGCATAAATGCTTTATGTAGTACCTGCAACAGGTAGGCCAGCCCAATATATTGTCAGGAGGGATGCAAAACAGCAAGTTTCTGATGTCGCCATTTATATTAAGAAACGTTTTTTAGTATACTGTGAACCTAAACAAATCAGTGCTGACAGGCACTGTGCAATACCCGCAGTGTTACAAAATAGTCAGAATGAGTCCTTTTCCAACAGACACAGCAGATGAATTCAAGGGAATAGTTGTTCCAAGAGTGACTGGAAGCCAAATCCAGCCCAGTAATATATCAGAAAAAAGAAACGAAGATTGAGCTTAATGTCCCATCGACTTCGAGGTCATACAGCTGGAACACAAGCTCAGATTGTGTCAAGGATAGGGAAGGAAATTGGTCATGCCCTTTCAAAGGAACCATCCAAGAATCTGCCTGGAGCGATTTAGTGAAATCAAGGAAAACCTAAATTTGGATGGCTGGATTGAACTGAACGTGAGTCCAGTGTGCTAACCACTGCGCCACCTGCTGAGATCTGCGTATTACTATTGAAACGTATTGTATTGCTTTACTGAAAATGTAACTAAACAAATCGATGCTTGTCTTAAACTACACAAAGAAATTATCAAAGGAATTCAGATCATTCTGCCTGAGAAAACCACTTACCTCAAATACATAATAAATACAGGCTTAACTGTGTAAATAAATTTATTTTGAAAAAGGTGACCAGTTTCGATAAATGTTTGATCATCTTCAGACTGTTACTCCTTACTGACTACTGGAGATGGAGCAAAGAGCACGAACTCCACTAGGGTGGCATGAAGAGCATCTAGCACAGTTGCTCTTTGCATCATGCTAGAGCAGTTCACAATCCTTGCCATTGTCTCTGGCAGTCAGCAACGAGTAACGATCTGAATATGGTCAAGCAATGATCGAAACTAGTCACCTTTTTTAAAAAATATTTTGTGTGAGTTAGACTATTCTTTTTATTATATTCTAACAGTGTTTTATGAGTGCCGACATTTCCAAAAGCTATGTTTAAAAAATTTTTGCCAGTAATGACTCCAGGACAAAAGAAAATTTTATAAAGATAGCATAAATATTTCTGGGTCGAAATGTAGGCAAAATGTTTCAGAATGATCATAAGATATGGCACTATCACTAGAAACCTGAGAGCAGAAACCTGCCACTATAATTGAAACTATTGATGAATGTGGCGAACAGCTATTTTCCTTTGTTAAACAAGCTTCTTATCATTTTAGCCACACTCCCAGTGTCCAGTGCAATTCCTGAAAGGTGTTTTTCCACTGAAAATAGGCTACTTACATTTAGAAAAAAAAATTGAGGTGGAAAACTTAGTGGTCTTGCTCTAATGATTCTTCATTGTAATCTGGTGGAACAACTTGGTTCTGAAGAAATTATAAATAAGTTAGCAATAAGACATAAAATGTTGAATGTATTGCCTTAAATTAAAGTCATTATTGTCATTTATTAAATTACATTAACTTATAACCTTAAGTTACAGCTAAATTCCAGAGTATCACACACTTAAGTCTAAACAAAGAATAACAAAAAACATTATAATATTGTACTAAATAATATAATTAATTATGTAATTTAATAACACATAATTACCTGAAGTTTTAGCTTTATTACTTTTCTCATAAATAAATACCTTAATACCTTTGTTTAAAATTGCTTCATTTAATTAGCATTTGCCTGCAGCTTTACTGTGTGATATGGATTTTTTAATTTCCAATTGACAGGTTTTATTGGTCTTAACAGCAATGCCTTTTTATGGTGTGAATGCCTTTTAAAGGCATATAAAAACTGTAGATACATCAGTAATGTAAACGTAAAATCCAGGATGAGAGGAACATGTGGCACGAGCCTAGAAGACGACCAAACATCTCATTTCTCAGGAACTAAATCGTGTGATTACCAACAACTGTGTTAGTGCCTTAGTGGATAAAATTGATGAAACAGAAAACTCCACTCAAGTAACAAATAAAGACAGAATTCTGGACATACAACAATAAAAAAACACTTAGGAGTCAGTTAATGAAAAAAAATTATTGTCACCTGACAGTCACTGTCGAAAATAGGCATCCTTGCTAAATGACTTTGTAAAACTCTTGTATTGTGTAGCATCTGTTATTAAACCAAATACATGCCTCAACAAAGTGACTGAGGGAGTATCCAAACTTGCTAGTGATTTCAAATGTGATGATGTTGCTACAATATTTGCAGGAATGAATGACAGACATAACTAAAACAACTTGTTCGATGATTTAGAAAAAGTGATCTCAAAACTGGATCACACATACATATTGGAATGTATCATTCTTTACTGTTATGTCATACCAGAAGTGAACCAAACAGTGTGTAAGTTTAACAGATATTTAATGAAAATATCATCAATGTTTGCTAATGTCAATATAACTGATGTCAATGTATCCTTGGAAAGAAGTGACTATACTAATCATTAGCGACACCTCAACAAAATAAGGAAGTTTGGACTTTGCTAAGACATTGAAACAATAATAGCAAACATATGGAAACAGAATCAAATAAGAAACACCTACAACTAGCTTTATCAGAAAAGTCGCTTTTTCAACTGCAGAAGCAATTCCATACCAAGGTAACAAATATGAAATGAAGAAATAGATGTATATCTGTGCCCCACGCTAACACTAGTAAGTCTAGAAATAATTGCTTACTTCCTGGATGCATGGTAAAGCCTTCTTAAAAATCTGTAGGCGTTATTGACATAACTTCAATACCATCTGCAGAAACATCAGTGCTATACGATATTTCATCCAAAGAACCTCAAGAGCTTGAAAGAATTTCTGCTGCTGCATGCACAATTGAAAAAGCTGCACCATTGCTTTGAAAGCGAGTAAGATGAGATCTAAAGACAAGCAGTGATTTTGGCTAGCATGTTCACGACCTCAGTGACATCATCTAGTGGACAAATCTTAATTTGTGACGTAGGCCACAATATAAACAACCTACCTCTAAGTGAAACAGTGAAATATTGTGCGAATATGCAAAAGGACCAACATCATGATAATGAAGGTACCTTGAACAATCTAATTACATTTCACCAAAATATCAGAGGTCTCAGACATAAAATAGTAAAATAGATTTTTCTTTCTGTTAATGCTGGGTCTTATTAAAGATGTGGATCTTATTAATCATGCACATGTTTTATGTCTTACTGAGAACCATATGACAGTTGGAATTGAGAAGCTGCAGCTTGATCAGTATGATTTAGCGACTCACTGTTGTAGAACAAGTAGAGAGAAAGGTGGTTCTGTAATTTATATTAATAACACGTTTATTTATAAACCTTTAGATTTGAACAAATATTATGCAGCTCAACATTTTGAAATTACTGCAAACGACATGTCAGTTACAATGTTTATAATTTGCAGATCTGGCAGGGAAGTTTTGTATTTTTATGAAGAAGTCAGAATCTCTTTTGGCTAAACTTTTCCAAAACCAGAAATTTAATAGTTATAGGGGACTTTAACCTTAAATTCTTCAATGAAAGCAACTGTAAGACTGACCTTGAACATTTAATGAATTCCTATAATTTGTTCACTATGACAAACTTCCACACTAGAGTTACAGAAAACTATAAAAGTCTTATATGCAATACTTCATTGACAAATCAGGACCGAATCAAACTGCACAATTGAAAGCAGAAGATGATACTTAATTATACTGATGCCCATCTTGTTTAGTGCCACAAGGATCGATTGTGGGCCTTCACTGTTTCTTTTATCCATCAGTGATCTCCCACTTTGTATGAACACTGAGAGCAAATTTACTCTTGACACTGATGACACTATTTTGTTTGAAAATCTAACAACCAGTAAACTAGAATATAAATGTAATGCTTTACTGATAGATATCTTGCGCTGGTTCTAGTTTAATGGATTGCCTCTAAATACTGAAAAAACTGAATAATACAATTTAATGCATCTTGACAAGAAAATGAACTGCAATGACCAAAAATATAACATATTGTGAATATGCCTAGTTCCTGGGCATTCTAACTGATGGCAAGTTAAATTGACAGAGGCATTCCTAGACCTTCAAAAAAGACTGTGTGTGTCAACTTATGCCCTATGTGTAATTATATGAATGGTATAAAAGCTGCTTATGTTGGCTATTTTCCCTGTATCATTCATATAGTATAATTATTTTGAGATAATCAATATTTAGCCAAAAACATCTTCATTGCACAAACTACAGCAGTTAGGTTCATGAATGGCGTTGATCCGTGATATTCTTGAAGAAATCTGTTCCTTAAGCTCCAAATATTAATGACCATATCTCAGTAATTATTTTCTTTGATATTTTTTTCTGTAATAACAATTCTCTTTTTGCATCTAATAGTGCATACCATGACCACAACACAAGGTTTAAAAATGATTTAAATGGGAATCTAACATATCTAAGTCTTGGACAAAAGGGTGTTCATTATTCTGCCACAAAAGTTTACAATTCTCTTTCATTGGATATTAAAGTCTGCATTGATGTTCTGATTACATTTAAATCTAAATTAAGAAAATCCTTTATGGGTGAGGCATTTTTCTCTGTTGACGAGTACTGGTACATGAAGATTAATCAATTGTTGTTTTTGTAAATGTGGATTGCATTTGTTTTTATGTTTTGAGACTTTCAATGTCTAATTTGGTAGCCATTATTCGTCTTCCTGGTTTACGATGGCCAGTGTACAAATATTCTTCTTTTCTGTATGTTAAGTTATTAGCAATAATTTACAGTCTTGTTATTTTACATTTATTTATTGCAGCACTAAAATGATGTTAAACTGACTCATTTCGCATCCCTGTGAATCATCACAATACAATCTATGCAAGTCGATACGTATTAATAAATAAACAAAAAATAAAGTTGTAACAGGTCTGCTGAATTTATCTCGTATTCTTTTACAGCAAACGGTCGTATTCAGTTGATCTCTCTGTTCAGCATTTCTTCCCATCAGCTACTCAGTGTTTTCGCAAGTCATTCTGTACTTTATCTTAGCAACAGCGCATCGCCTTATGTTTTCCCATAACACACAGCCTTAAAATTATGCTCACACCGAAAACTCGCTGAAAAACTGGTCACACACTGAGTCCTTCTCCCAGTGTTACGTTTCCTTGCAGCTTGAGGTACTACATCACGTGAACTGAGCCTTTGTGAGTTTAGTAGGGCAGCTGCGGACTACACACAGACGCACAATATAAGAAATAGACAAGAGAGTAAAGGTTTCTGGAGTTGTTTTGGTAAATTAAACAACACAAATTAAAATTGTTCATTCTGAAAACTTTTCATCCACAATAGACAACTTTTTGAAGAGAAGTCAATAGTGCCTGTAAATGGCAAAGATTTAGCCATACGTACTTTTTATATTGAAGACACATATTTATTTCTATGTTATATTATTCCCATTCTGTATTCCAGATGATATGCATCTTTACAACATGACTTACGTATATTATTGTTCAAAATGACAAGATGATAATATTTTATATTTAATTAAATCTGAGTAACTGTCGTCCAGGCGACAGCTTGCTCGTTAAAATTTTGTAGTGAACGTACTGTGTGAATCATATAACAACCAGTCAGCTAACATATGTGCACTATCTAGAATCTTACTGTAATATTTGTTTTACAGCTTACCGGGAAACGAAAAATTAAGTTCTATAAAGGTCAATTCTAGTTTATGGCGTTGGCAGCGCTTCACTGTACGAGGCAAAGATAATATGAAGAAAGCGGTAATTTTCGCAGTTGAAAGTTGGTTTGTTGACAGCGGAAATATTGTGTTATGTGAAAATTTGTACACTGTTCATATTCGTCAGAAATGTGTGGAAGAACGGCTTGGTATATGATGTTTTTAATTAATAATTTACTTAAATATCTGCATTGTGAGCCTTTGTGCAGTGAACTATGTCCTGTTTTCCATTACTTACTGCAATGAATTGCTGTTAAACGTAACTAGTGATGTAATTGAATCTCATTCGTGAAAAACATTTGATTTCAGTACACTTGACCCAGAATGTATATGCAAGGCAACTACTTATCGTAGGAAGGACTCGAACACTTATTGTCTTCCAGAGTGGAAACACATGGATGACAAGTACCATGTCTACAGACCATCAACAAACATTGCACCAACGGAAGTTTTACCTGCTATTATATCAGGACATCAGCTGGGCAAAACATCCGATAGAATAATTGTCCCAATGATCTGGGGAATGATACCACCATGGCACAAGGTAAATTAGGTCGAAAGTTATGTGTAACTTAGCATTTATTATCGGTCTCGGTATTGTCACTAAACTAAACATTGCAAAATGGAAGAAATTATTGGTGTTCGTAGGACACAATAATGAATGTATTATGTTTGCTACTATAGCGGCCATGGTAAGGACCAGATAGAACTGTTTAACAATTTCCTTCTTACCTTATGTCAGTGTAAAAAAAGTCCAGACAGGTCTTGAAGGCCCAAAAAGTCAGTTTAATTAAAGTGCTAATTTTGTAATGAAAATTCTGTCAATATACTAGCAAATCAGATTTGTCATTGGAACATTTCTGAATGGAAGTGTATGAATAAGTAGTAGTTGTTATTAGGATAACTACACAGTGATACACACATAAATATAATATTTTAACAAGAATTGTCTTGTCAGCATATCCTTCTTGCAAGTTTTAAACACCTTTTGTTTACAAACCAGCAGCTTACATTGAAGTAGGCCTATCATTGGTCACAGGCCACATAATCACTATATCACAGGTTAGTCTATGGTTGGTATCAACAGGATCGGTTGACACAATTTTGTCTGTTTATGTATTTCTCCAGGGATCATCATACAATGATGTTTTATTTGCTCTCCTTTTCAAGGAATTTAGAACTACATGGTACTAGTCAACAGTTGTTCTGAACTTTTAATTTATGGAAATTGTTTTTTCAAAAAAATTTTTTTTTTCAAAAATGCCATTGCATATATATATATATATATATATATATATAATTTATGGAAATTAAAAAGTTCAGAACAATATAATGAAAGAACTTTAACAGATAAGAGTCCAAATGGAGTATTTCTTTGTGATCATAAAGCAATTATCTTTCAAATTCAAAAAAGTAGAACTGTTCCAGAGATACAACATTTTAAAAAATGCGCAGTGTCATCTTTGGAGGGCTGTATCTCAGAACAGAAATTTTTTTAGAGAAAACAAAAAATGTGTGTTCCTTACTTAGTCCTTCATTTTAATATATGCTAAATTCAATAACATCTGAGACTACGAAGGTAAAAATTTTTTCTAGCCTGCCTGAATTGATATGAACTATGCAAACTGATTTTTTCATAAGTTCAATTTTTGCTGGAAAGCACCAGTCATGTCCACTATGCATGTTACCAAATGATTTTCCCTGTGCATTGAGAGGCCAAATGAAAAGAAATAATTTGTGATGTCGATGATAAAGAGAGGTCAACAATCCAACAAGGATCATGTGTCCCTCTTTCGACTTACCTATAGGAATATTTCAGTCTCTTCTTGCAAATTTCAAAACCTTTTGAAGACTTTTTGATGATTCAACTGCCTTACTTCAGAATAGTAGGGAATATCGGAACATTCAGCTTTAACTTCAGCCAAGGGTTACTTAAATGTATGTTGTCTCAATGTGAGTGCCCAAATATAGTTCATAGCACCGACAACAACCTCTGTGATTCACTTACTGTAATCGACTCAGCTCATAATACCTTTTGATGTATCAGCCAATGAATGCAGCTGTCAGTGAGGCCAAGGCAGGTTCCAGTTTCTCCCTTATCAAGGTAGTAATACCAATTTGCTCTCCTCAAACTGATAGTGTACCATCTGTTGTGCTTACCAGCCATTTCCCTTCCGTCCCAAAGAAACCAGTTACTATCTCCACTGCACCAAAAATATCCCCACGTGCAGTTGAGTCGATGTCTACTCCATGCATGAAACTCACCAGTATGGAATCAAATGCATGAGTGGAATCGAGTATAATGGGATATGCTGAACTTTGATGCCCCTTGTGTCAACTGATGCTATTCATCTGCAGCCATATCAGCAATGCAGTTTTTCACTGTATGACAAAGATGTGTGACTTGCTCGATCTTAAACACTTACACTGCACAAAAATCTACACTACCCCTATTATATGTTTTTTAATGTTCACTTTCAATACAGCCTGGCACTACCTGCAGATTTGGAAGCTATTTTGTAGCTCACTTGTCACGATGGAGCCTCGGAGTCATTTGCTCATGTAGAAACAAATTTTATATATATAATTGATTATAACTTCAAATTGAAACTCAACTGTGATTATATTTCATTTGCATCAATAGGTTTTTTCTGTCACTACATTTATTTACTTATGTATTTACGTACTTTTTCTTTAAAGTTTCGTAAACATTTTGACACTTCTGTGCTTACTCTAAAACTCTTTTTTTTTTTTTTTTTTTTTTTTTTTTTTTTTTTTTTCCCCCCCCCCCCCCCCCCTCTCCCTAAGGACCACCGTCAGCCAATCTCTTGTTCTTGAGGAGTCAAATGTATCCAGTCGTCTTAGTGGCTGGCATTGTAATCACATTCCTATGAGATAAGTGTGCTGAAATGTTCAGCACTTCGCATGGCCTTCAAACAGTGCTAAAAATTATAGTAATTCCCAATTTGTTCCCCCCTGCGGGTCTGGGGGTTAGAATAGGCCCGAGGTATTCCAGCCTGTCGTACGAGGTGACTAAAAGGAATCTCACACTTTTCGGCCCTATGAGTTCAGGTCCCATTCTATGGTTTGACCTGCCACTTCCAAAATTCTACAGAAGTGCAAGCCATACAGGGAAGGATGCCTTACGTGGTGCACAAGTGCTCTTAGATTCAATCTCCTGAATCTCTTGTCATGGCTTTGCATCTCCACCTGCAAATCAAGTATTTGGGTGAGGACACGTTCTGGGATATGTCATCTTCCATTGTGATGTAACTGCGACAGGAACGGTCACGGGGTTGCCGCTAATAAAAACGCGGCGGGACCGAACGGGAGCGGCCCACGAACAAACAAGATGGACAAACAGGAATGGAAGGACAAGAATGATGATTGATAACTGATCAAGGCATCAAGATCAAGAACAAAGTATTAAGCAATAGGGTCACAAGAGATAACCTCACAAAATCAAAAAAAGTCCACTCGTAAATGGGAAGTAAGCACACGCGGAGTAAACACGATGTCCGTCAGCGAGATATCAACAGACTCAATGCGAATACCAGACTGCCTTGCTGAGTGAGAGACAGCAGCCTAAATACACGACAGGATATGTTGCTATTGGCCACTGGGACCACGTGTTCCACAGTGGCGCCCTCACATTAGACTCGGGTCCAGGAGCACGCGCAGCCACAGCTTATGGTGCAACTGCTACAGAGACCTCTAGTAGTCATCGAGTTCCGCACTGTCTGGCACAGATTCAAAACCCGCAGCGCTTGGTACAAGAGTTGTCTCCTGTCCTCTTTCGCCCCCATGACAATATTGGATTTCTCTGCACCCAATATCCAGCACGGTAGCCAGTCCGCTGTGGTGGGGCCATCATGTACCCATTTGGTGGTAGCCCCCTGACAACACAGGCATCGCACTGCTGATGCCTGAACTGTAAACTCCCCATGTATGCCACGAAGTAGATGCCTGCCTTCCTGGAGCATCAGGACTCCTGACAACGGCCATCATGCCAGTTGGCTTTTGTTGTGGCTGGGTGGCACCTGTGGGCATCAGGGCGGATAACCCGCAATGAAGTGGACTTAAGCCATCTCTTGGTGGTGACCGTATGGCACGAGCAGTCTCTAAGAAGGGCAAGATAGAATACAAGGCTGACAGGTATGACCCTAAATAGTTTCCCTCCCTCGCTATACAATGGGAGGAACGTAGAGCTACAGAAATGAGAGAGCCATACTCACCTCGGTTTTTAGTCTTTAGCTGAACCAATGGGGACTCTTTTCTACTGACAAAGCCTCAATTTTTCGTTGAGCACCTTGAGGAGAAGTGACGGTGCTGTCCAAGATGCGAAACGGCGCAGCCTTGATTCAGACAGCATCCCCAGCCCAATCCCGAGCGTTACTCACCTGTGACAAGCTGGATGGTATTCCTGTTTGTCACTCCCCATAAAAGCCTCAACATGGTCCAGGGGATTATTTTCCATTGTGACCTCCTCTTGCAGTCTGGCGACTACCTCCACGCCAACTTAGAATGATGGGGGTGTTCATTTTATCCAGCGAGTTTACAGGGGACCCAAAGACAACAGGGTTGCTACCGGTGCCTTCATCTTGGCCTTTGAGGGTGATTCATTGCCTGAAAAGCTCAAGGTGATGGTTTACCGCTGTGACATTAAACCATACGTCCCTCCCCCTATGCGGTGCTTTAAGCGCTGGAAGTTTGGGCAAGTCTTCCCGCTGCACTTCCAGTGCCACATGTCGAGACTGCAGACGTCAACTGCACCCAGATATTCCATGTGTGCCACCTCCCATTTGTACCAACTGTGGAGGGCACCACTCCCCCTGCTCGCCAGACTGCCTAGTACTCCAAAAGGAGCTGAAAATTATGGAGTGCAAGACATTAGACCAGTTGACTTCCACAGACGCTAAACCTAAATTTGAAATATTACCCCCATGTGGTTGACATTGACATATGCTGCAGCTACATCACCATCACCGTCCCAAGTGCTAGTGGTTCCTACTCTGTGCCACGAACAGTGGGCCCTCCGGGCCACCAGAATACATCCGCTCCCTTGGTGGTAAGAGGCAAATCTTCCTCTGTTGCTCCCAAAGCACCTACTCCAGGAGCAAGGCCCCCCGCCCCCCCTCAGTCCTCCTGCTCCTCTTGTGCGGAAGGTGCCCCTTGGGCCCCTCTCTTCCAAGGTCTCCACTAATGCCAGGACGGACACTCAAGGAGCCAAAAGCTGCACAACAAAGAGCTTCACGGTCTTCCTTCGTGTCTGAAGCTGCTTTGGAGAAATCTTCCCAGCAAGCAAACTAAGAAGAAGACTGCTAAGAAACAGGACGCTCTGGTGGCTCCAACACCACCACTCCCTATCAGTTCTGCATCTGAGGATGCAGTCGAGATCTCAGTGTCCCCTGCGGACCTGGATTTCACTGATGCCTCATCCACCATAGAAATGGCTACAAATACTCAGTTGGAAGCAGTAGGTGACACTGAGGCATAACCTGCCTCCTTGCGCGCTTCATGCCTTCCCAGCCTCAAGATACGTCATCCTCCGGTTGAATTGCAGTGGTTTTTTCCACCACCTGGCTGAGCTACAGCAACTGTTAAGCTTTACACCTGCTTTCTGCATTGCCCTCCAGGAAACTGGTTCCCGGCAATGTGGACCCCTGCCCTCCATGGCTATAAGGGATATTACAGGAACCGTAACAACTATAATAGCGTGTCAGGTGGAGCTTGCGTCTATGTCCTGAACTCGGTATGCAGTGAACCTGTGCCGCTTCAAATCCCTCTTGAAGCTGTGACTGTCAGGGTAGGGATGATGCAGGAAATAACTATCTGCAACATATATTGTCCTCCAGATGGTGCAGTACCCCTGAATGCATTGGCTGCACTGATTGATTAACTCCCTAAACCTTTCCTACTTTTGGCAGATTTTTACACTAATAGCCCCTTTTGGGGCAGAGATGTCGAAACTTTACTGTCTCAGTTCAACCTCTGCCTCTTAAATAATGGGGCCGCCACACATTTCAGTGTGGCACATGGCATATATTCAGCCATTGGTCTCTCGGTTTGCAGACCTGGCCTTCTCCCATCTATCCACTGGAAAGCACATGACGACCTGTGTGGTAGTGATCACTTGCCCCCATCTTCCTGTCACTGCCCCGGCGTCAGGACCATGGATGGTTGCCCAGATGAGCTTGGTTGAGCAGGTAACTAAAACAATCGTTTCTGCAGCGGATAACGCAGTCCCTTGTTCTTTAGTGTGCCCCCAGTGAAAGACAGTCCCTTGGTGGTCGCCGGAAGACACTGAGGCAGTTAAGGAGTGTCAGCAAGCTCTGCAGCGCATAAGCGGCACCCTTCCCAGGGGCACCTCATAGCCGTTAAACAGCTCCTTGCCTGCGTTCGCCATCTTATCAAAAGGCAGAAACAGGAGTGTCGGGAGAGGTATGTCTCGACCATTGGATGCCATACGTCACCTTCCCAGTTCTTGGCAAAAATCAAATGAGGTTTTGGGTACCAGACCCCAACAGGTGTCCCCGGTGTTAACATAAACGGTGTGTTATCTACCGATACAAACGCGATTGCTGAGCACTTTGCTGAGCACTATGCTCATGCCTCTGCATCGGAGAATTACTCCCCAGTCTTTTGCCCTCTCAAATGGTAGTTGGAAGCAAAAGTCCTCTTGTTCACTGCATGCCACAGTGAACTCTATAACGCCCCATTTACAGAGTGGGAGCTCCTCAGTGCCATTGCACATTGCCCTGATACAGCTCCTGGGCCCAATTGGATCCACTGTCAGATGATAAAACATCTCTCGTCTGACTACAAGCGACATCTCCTCATGATCTTCATTTGGATCTGGTGCCATGGCGTCTTTCCTTCGCACTGGCGGGAGAGCACCATCATACCAGTGCTCAAACTCAGCAAAAACCCGCTTGATGTAGACAGCTGTAAGCCCATCAGCCTCACAAACATTCTTTGTAAGCTGCTGGAATGTATGGTGTGTCGGCGGTTGGGTTGGGTCCTGGAGTGACGTGGCCTACTGGCTCTGTGCCAGGGGGGGCTTCCGCCTGGGTTGCTCTACCACTGATAATCTTGCAACCCTTGAGTCTGCCATCGGAACAGCGTTATCCAGGTGCCAAAGCCTTGTTGCCGTCTTTTTTGATTCATGAAAATTTGTATGACACCACCTGGCGACATTGTATCCTTGCCACATAATACAAGTGGGGTATCTGAGGCCCGCTCCCAATTTTTATCCAGAATTTCCAGTCGCTTCGTACTTTCCATGTCCAAGTTGGTGCCTCCCATAATTCCCGCCCATATCCAGGAGAATGGTCTCCCGCAAGGCTCTGTATTGAGTGTATCTCTATTTTTAGTGGCCATTAAAGGTCTAGCAGCAGCTGTAAGACCGTTCGTTTCACCCTCTCTGTATGCAGATGACTTCTGCATTTCGTACTGCTCCACCACTACTGGTGTTGCTGAGCGGCACCTACAGGGAACCATCCACAAGGCACAGTCGTGGGCCCTAGCACATGGCTTTCAGTTTTCGGCCACAAAGTGGTGTGTTACGCACTTCTGTTGGCGTCATATCGTTCATCCGGAACCAGAACTTTACCTTACTGACGATCCTCTCTTGGTGGTGGAGACATATCGATTTTTAGGACTGGTTTTTGACACCCAGTTGACTTGGCTTCCTCACCTTCGTCAGCTTAAGCAGAAGTGCTGGCAGCACTTCAATGCCCTCCACTGCCTGAGCAACACCAATTGAGGTGCTGATCGCTCTATGCTGCTGCAGCAATACAGAGCCCTCGTTCAATCCTGCTTTGACTATGGGAGTCTGGTTTATGGTTCGGCGGCGCCCTCAGTGGTACACAACTGCTCACAAGTTATGTTGCACAAGTTTGTAGTTCTCCTGTTCATCCAAATTACAGTCTCCTTTTCCCACCCAAGGCGGTTCATCACCTGCATCGGCGGCCCAGGTCAGGGCTTTCCAGTTGCAGTTCGCATCCGATCCCGTATATCTGAACTGGAGTCCTTGCCGTTACCACCTATACTCAAGGTCCAATCATGTACACCTCCATGGTATACACCTAGGCCACGGCTTCGCCTGGACCTTTCACATGGCCCAAAGGACTCAGTTCACCCTGTGGCTCTCTGCTGTCACCTCATCTCGATTCTTGACATGTACTGAGGCCATGAAGTGATTTACACCGACGGCTCAATGGCTGAAGGTAGTGTCGGCTTCGTGTATGTCCATGTAGGACATATTGAACAGCATTCCTTGCCTGATGGTGATGGTGGTAGTGTTTTCACTGCAGAGCTGGTGGCTATATCTCGTGCTCCTGAGAACATCCGTTCATGCCCTGGAGAGTCATTTCTTCGGTGTACTGACTCCTTGAGCAGCCTACAAGCCGGAGCAGCCTACAAGCTATCGACCAGTGCTACCCTCGTCATTCTTTGGTAGCGACCATCCGGGAGTCCATCTATGTCCTGGAATGGTCGGGTCATTCAGTGGTGTTTGTGTGGACCCCCAGGACACGTCGGAATCCCAAGCAACGAACTTGCTGACAGGCTGGCCAAAGAGGGTACACAGAAATCGCTTGTGGAGATCGGCATTCCAATAACTGGCCTGTGTTCGTTTTTACATTGCCAGGTTTTTCGGCTTTGGGAGATGGAATGGCATAGTCACAGTATGAACAACAAACTGCATGCCATTAAGGAGACTGAATGTGTGGCAGTCCTCCATGTGGACCTCTCACTGGAATTCTGTGGTCCTCTGCCAGCTCCGCATTGCCCACACTTGGGCGACCCACGGCTACCTCCTGCACTGTAAAGACCTGTCTCAGTGTCGATGCAGTGCCCGGTTGACAGTGGTCCATATTCTGGTGCACTGCCCTGCAATGAAATCTTCGGTTAACGGACTCATTGCCACTAATTTTAACTGACAACACCTCATCGGCTGATGTAGTTTTACATTTTATTTGTGAGGGTGGGTTTTATCATTTGATCTAAATTTTAGCGCATGTCCTTTGTCACTCTGTGTCCTCCACCCTAGTGCTTTTAGGGTAGAGGTTTTAATGTGTCGCAGAATGGCTGGCTTCTCCTTTTTATTCTCATGGTCAACCAGCCATGGTAATCTGTTTTGTCTTTTTAATCTCTTCTACCTGTTTCTTGAATTTTTGTGGTTTTCTTCTCCCCTTTTTTCCACTAAAGTGTTTGTTGCCCTTCCGTCGTTCGTGGGGTTTTTTATTCCTTTCTCTCCATTTTGTCGTCAGTCTTGCTTGTTTTATTCTCAGCCTCGTGGCATTGTTTTATTCGGAACATGGGACCGATGACCTAGCTGTTTGGTCCCCCCCTCCTTTTAAACCAACCAACCCAGTTTGTTGTGTTTGTGTGGACCCCAGGACACATCAGAATCCCAGCCAACAAACTTGCTGACAGGCTGGCCAAACAGGATACGTGGAAACCGCTCCTGGAGATGGGCATCTCTGAAACTAACCTGCGTTCTGTCTTAGGCCGCAAGGTTTTTCGGCTTTGGGAGACGGAGTGGCATAACATTATACACAACAAACTGTGTGTCATGAAGGAGACTGTGATTGTGTGGAAGTCTTCCCTGTGGACTTCACGCATTGTAAGAATGCCTGGCAATGAAATGTAGCAATTGCCATTCCCACAATTTGATAGTCAGTGAGTGGCTTCATTGAGATGCAGTATGTCCAGAGAATTTATACACTATTGTTATCTCTGAAGTGATGCCATTATGAAGGCAAGAGATTGTTTACTCTCTGTTAGCAGGATTTCTCATAGGGGCAAGTAATTTTTCGTTCCATGTGTTCGTTTGGCATTTACTCATGTTGTTCAGTGAACCACTTAAAGCTCTGAGATACATATTGCTTTTCATTATTAATAATATCTGAAACATTTAGATCAATATTGTCTGAAAAATGAAAGGAAGAAAGGAGAAATCATGTTGCCCAGTTAACCCTTGAACATAGCAATTGTATTAGGTATAGATTTACTGCATTGGCTCTCTATTTCCAGTTCTCTGTCAAATGCTAATGTTGTTTTTCCTGTAATTCACAACAGTACTACACATGTTACAGTAATTTCATAAAATAAGTTTTAGCTGCCATTACAATTTTTCAAACTATTGGGGTTACATGAAACACAAGATGTATTTACAAACAGTTTAAATGCAAAGTACAGTCTTCATGTCTTTTCATGACTGTAAGGTTCAGACAGAAATAATGAAATCCAGTACTTCATGTTTGAAGTAAAGCACTTGTAATAAAAACTCTAACTCTTGTAACAGATTTAGCATACTCTCATGTACTTAAAAAAGTTTTTGACAGGGTGGCTCATTTCTGGCTGTTGGATTTAGCTTGTAGCTGGATGTGTATAAAGTAAACAGTAAACTTGTCGAATAGAAATTGTAGCATGCTTGTAATGCAGATGGTATCCCTTACCTTCCTCTGACCTTTGAACTGACCCACGTAGCTAGTTATATGGAGGATCCACAGTTTAATGTGAACTCCAAACCATGATGCAACTTGTCATTTTTCTTGTAAATAAGGCATTCCAACCACTACCCACTCCAGAACCTTCCCGGCTTTGATTCTCGGCCAGGTTTGGGATTTTTTATGCCTGGGGATTGGGTGTTTGTGTTGTCATCATCATCATTTGTGACAGTGGCTAGATTGGACTGTGTAAAAATTCCGACTTTGTACGGACGCTGATGACTGCGCCATTGAGCGCCCCACAAACCAATCATCATCATCAGCAGCAGCAGCAGCATCCAGAACCTTTATGTATTATTTAACTGATATCTAGTTGTATTGCTTATAGAATAGTTTCGAGAATGTGGTAGTGACAGGTTGAGGCTGTAATGGTGGTTCATGAGTCATGGTTGGATAGCTCAGTCAAAATAGCATTTGCCTGAGAAAGGCAAATGCTTTAGTCCCAGTCTGATCACTCAGTTTTAATCTGGCAGGACGTTTCTGATAGTTGGGTAGTTTGTGAGATCTTCTGCCATCACCATTTATGCAGGAATGATTTTACGGTACTTAAAGTTAATAAAATTGTTAAGTAGTTCCAGTATTGCCTCTCCAGCTGTCCATAGAAATGCGTAGTCCATTTCTACAGAGACAAATGATTTTTTTTTTTTTTTTTTTTTTTTTTTTTTTTTTTTTTTTTCCCCCTAATGAATTAATTCACTTTGGTCTGTCTGTTCTTTTCAGGGTGACTACAGAACACATGGTCTGACAACTCATAACATCCGTGATGATAATCTCTTCCTATCAAAATTGTACCTCCCAGTCTTCAAACAGAGTAATCGTTGTGTAGTTCTTTGTGATGGTTTTTATGAATGGAAGAAAGAGGAGGGTGGCCGTGGTAAACAGCCATATTTTATCTACATGCCACAGTCACTTGGGGTTTGTATCTCACTTATAGTAGTTGCTAATGAATGGTTGATGTGTGAATCAGAATATTTTAAAGTTTGTGAAAATGATTTCATGTGAGAGTAATTTTGAAGCAACAAGAGCTGCATTCAAAAACGGGCTGAATAGAGATTTTTCCGGTTTTTTTTTTTTTTAAATTTACATGTAATGCCTTAAATGAAGTGGAAATTAGAATTTTAGTATAATAATTTGAAAAGCAGGAATTTCATCTGCAAACTTTCACAGTTGATAAGAAAGTTGCATGAAAGAAGCATCCTGCACTGTTCCAAATGTAGATTTGTGCGTCTATTGATATGAAGGTAAACATGGTAAATGAAATGTGAAAAAGTAAATTAACATTTGATTGCAAAAATCAACTTCTTGTAAGGATATAAATGGATTTATGTGCAGAACTGGAGTGACACAGGGATTTCATTGGTGATTACTATTTTTCTGGTACTGCATCACACATTTCCAGGTGTAAAACACAGTCACACTTATAAGGTAAGGTATCTTGAAGACTCCTGAACAAAATTAGTCAATTGTTATGGACACCGAAATGTTTCCCGGCACCATTGTGGAATAAGAAGTATTACACAAGGTGGCTAGTACTGAACATACATGATGTTTCTTTGCCAGAGACATACTGTTGTGTTCTGCCCGCTCGTACAATATAGGGCGCTTAGGTAACCTGCTTTTTTTGGATTGCTAGACAACAATTCAAGCAAATTGTATTAATGGTGTTTACAACAGTAAGATTGTGGTGTCGCCGCCAGACACCACGCTTGCTAGGTGGTAGCCTTTAAATCGGCCGCGGTCCGTTAGTATACGTCGGACCCGCGTGTCGCCACTATCAGCGACTGCAGACCGAGCGCCGCCACACGGCAGGTCTAGAGAGACTTCCTAGCACTCGCCCCAGTGGTACAACCAACTTTGCTAGCGATGGTTCACTGACAAAATACGCTCTCATTTGCCGAGACGATAGTTAGCATAGCCTTCAGCTACGTCATTTGCTACGACCTAGCAAGGCGCCAGTACCAGTTACTATTGATACTGTAATCATACCTCACGCCAGCCTGCGTGAGCTAAAACGCGTGCCTTTCGGCTTCCTCTAGTAAATCTGTGTTGGCTCTCCTGCCAACCCACAACAAAGATAAATTACAATACTTAACTTTGCATATTCACAGGTGTGTTGCAAGCAAATGGTGACATGCAAATAATCAGTGTTCTTCAGGATATACAATTCCAATGCAAGCAAAACAACACAGTTCATAAGTCACTGCTGTGGCATTCAGAGGATGGCTCTTCTTCAACTCGGGCAGCAGCTAGGCGACGCGGCACTTATATTCTCTTCAGGTAGAGGTTGCTCCTGTCTTTGTGTCGTCCAGGAGAGGGGTCCGTCAGCATACTATTGGCTGACAGTCTCACTGCCTCTCTGCTCTTCTGTTCTTGATCATTGTGCAAGCACTTGACGTTAAGCTGGAACACACACGGTGTTAGATACCTTTGTACAGCTGTATAGGGTGTACAACAGTTCATCATACTGTAAAATAGGCTGCTCAGTGTGCCTAGTGGCAGTGCCTCCTATTGCTGAACAAGCACCCTATGGAGATAATCATTGTTCGGCTGTGGAAGTGTTAGTGGTGCATTTATTTGGTCTATAATGTTCCATACTTCTGCATTCATATTCAGACTCTCAATGTCTTTATGTGAAGAAGGAAGGGGAGGAAAAAGAAGAAACTGCAGGCCAGGCATATGCCATAGAAAATTGTCTGCTATTAACATGATGCCACCTCAGTTACCATGGCACTGTTGTATCAGTCCCTCGCCATAATATGGCATGGTTGTAATGTGTCCCAGTGACATAGCAGATCAACGTACTCTAAGACCTTCTCTCAAGGGTAAGCTGTGACTCATCTGCGAACAGGACACTACCCAACTTTTTGTAGATCTTGTCATGGTGATTTGAGCCATGCTGTGCCTGTTTGAGATAAATGCTTCTACTGGATGGTCAAGCACACAGAGCAACCTCATGAAGACCACAAAATTTCTAACTATGACAGATACTGTGATGGTTGTAGGGTTTCGGGCTAGCAAGGTTATGGTGCTGACACTGGATTGTAGTACTTGCTCGATTTCCCTATTGAATGTTTGGCCCCTCTTAACTTCTGCACAGTTATGGAACAATATTGCATGTGGCATTCAACTTCCATATCGTCTCATGTTACTTATATCCTTGCAGAACTAGCACTCCTGGAAAACAGGATATTGTGGTGACGTGGCTGAGCCACAGCCTGGGGGATGTTTCCAGAATGAGTGCTAGTCCTGGAAAGTTTGCAGAAGAGCTTCTGTGAAGTTTAGAAGGTAGGAGACGAAGTACTGGCAGAATTATTGAAGCTGTGAGGGTGGGTCATGAGTCATGCTTGGGTAGCTCAGATGATAGAGCACTTGCCCGCGAAAGGCAAAGGTCCTGAGTTCGAGTCTCGGCCCGGCACACAGTTTTAATCTTCCAGGAAGTTTCAGTTCTATTATTCGTACATTTTCATTATAGATTGTGTCACTGAGTGCTTTGAACAGCTGTTGGAAAACTTGACAAACAACTAATTTACTCATCTGCCACAAAAAGATCATTTCATAGTGAATGGCTCCAGAAACCATTTAATCTACATGAGGCAAATACAATGTGTTGATAAATATCTTGTGCTTGCTGTAAGATATATTCATAAGAACATTTGCATTACATATATTATAATAGCTATACCAGAACAAATTTGTGTTCTCACTATCTCTGATGCAGAATATTTATATGAAAGATGAATGGTTTGTAAATGGAGTTATTATCAAGTTTGATGTTGGAGCTTATAAATGGATGATTGTCGAGAAAAAATATGTGACAGAGTAAGTTTGTTGAAAGTGTTATTAGTGTATACATGAGGATGTATATTTTTAGTAACTTTTTTCTTAAAAATTATTATGTATGATCAGTGTATGGTTATGTAAAGGGTAAATTGTTTGTTAATTATACAAGCCATGCCCTCTGTATATATATGTGGAAATAACTTTGTAGACATTGTCTGCACATATCTAAAAATGGGTTGACATCAGTGCACAAGGTGCAGATTGGGAAAGTCATGCTGTCAAAACTGGTTCCAAAGACTAAGGTTTGTCACATTATTCTGAATGTCTTGTCAAAAAATTACTTTTAGCAAACAACCAAGTCATGAAGGTAATGTCTTAGATCTAGCAACAAACAGATCTGAACTTGTCAACTCAATTAATACAGAGGAAGACATCAGTGATCCTAAGGCTGTGGTAGCAGCTATGACTATGAGTTTTACAAGGAATGTTATGAAAGGTAGGAACATACTTTTGCATAGCAGGAGTGACAGGAAACAAATTGCAGAGTATCTGAGTACTCAGCAACAAATATTCAGTGAGGGCAAAGATGTGGAGCACAAATGGAAAAAATTCGAAAACACCATTCAATATGCCTTGGACAAGTATGTTCCAAGCAAGTTCTTAAAGTATGGGAAAGACCCACTGTAGTTTTGTAACTGGGTTAGAAAACTGCTGCATAAACAAAATGAGCTTCATCTCAGATTCAAGAGAAGTCAAAGCTTAGCTGTCAAACAAAAGCTGAAAGGAAGCAAAACTGAGCATAAGGGGAGCAATGAGAGAAGTGTTCAAAGACTTTGAAAGTAACATTTTGTCAACCAATCTGAGTAAGAATCGTAAGAGGCTTTTGTCGTACATAATATCAGTAAGCGGTTTGAAATCATCTGTTCATTCATTCATTCAAGGCGCATATTGGCCCAAAACAGAGGATAACAGAGAGAGGGCTGAAATAATGAATTCAATCTTCTGAAATTGTTTCACTACAGAAAATCTTAATACAGTCCCTCCTTTCAACCATCATACGAATGTCGAAAGGGCAGGTATTGAGGTAATTGATCACAGAAAGAAAGCAACTACTGTAACTTGGTACTGGGAAGTAGATGAGAACTAGATGAGATGTCTAAAAGATTCTACAAAGATTATTTGTAAGAATTTGCTACCTTGCTAGCAGCAGTTTTACCAAAAATTTGTGGAATAGTGAATGGTGCCTATCGATTGGAAACAAGTCTGTTTCAAGGAGGGCTGTAGGACAGATGCACACAATTACAGACCTATATTGTTGATGTCAATCAGTTGTAAATTATGGAACATGTTTTGTGCTCAAGAATTGTGTTGTTTCTGGAGAATGAAAAGCTCCTCTACAAAAGTCAACGTGGAATCTGCAAATGGAGATCTTGCAAAACTCGGCTCGCTATATTTCGACCCATGATTTATAGTGCTGTAGGCAATGACACTCAGGTTGATGCCGCATTCCTTGACTTCAGGAAGGCATTAGACACCATCCCACAATGCAGTTTAGTGAAAAAAATATGAGCTTATTGACTCAAGAATTCCTTGCAGGTAGAATTCAACACCCCACTCTTAATGGATCAAAATTGACAGATGTAAAGGTAATTTCCAGAGTAATCCAAAGATGTGTGATAAGACCATTACTGTTTACAATGTATATTGATTTAGTAGAAAGTGTCAGATGCTTTATCAGACAGTTTGCAGATGATGTCATTGTAACTTAGTAGCAATGCTGAAAGACATTATCCATTTGCAGAATGACTGTTTGACCCTAAACGTAAAGAAATGTAACATATTGTGCATAGGTAGGAAAATAAAGCATCCAGAGCAATCCGACCACATAAAACAAACTGTAGCAAAAGCAGGTGCCAGACTGAGGTTCATAGGTAGGTAACGTAGGTCATCCATGGAGGAAGTGGCTTATAAGGCACTTGTCCAGTGGTTCTTGAGTATATTCCATCAATATGGGATCTTACCAGGTAGGGTTGACAGAAGAGAGAGAGAAG
This sequence comes from Schistocerca serialis cubense, assembly GCF_023864345.2. NCBI lineage: Eukaryota > Metazoa > Arthropoda > Insecta > Orthoptera > Acrididae > Schistocerca > Schistocerca serialis. Next base: position 575,531,385 of record NC_064641.1, on the reverse strand, counting down.
ATTCAACAAAGTGTTTTGGTATTTTTTGTATCATTGTCCAGTTGTTCACTAAATGCTTTAAACCACCCTGGGATATCTGAATTCAGTTTTTTCATTGCAACTGGCATGCAGTGTCTACAGTAACATGTATCTAATTGATCGCAATTTAAAATTGTAACAAGGCTATGTGCACTGCTGTGCTACACCCACAAACTCTGGTTTCAAAATCAGTTTAGTTTGCGCTACAACACACACCAACACACGCAAAAAACTTTTGGAAACCAGTAAATGGGTTGTACACAGCTCACACAGAATCTCGTTATGCATAGGCATCAACAGGAAGCTAGATTGGTGTATAGGGAGCCGCGCCACAGACTATGAATTCGCCTTTGGTACTGCCACAATTGTCGATCGACGTGCCGCAGCTGTGATCCATGACTGCTGATTGAAGTCCTCCGTAGTCATGGTTGAAATCTTCAGATTTGTGGACTAACTACTCTCTTTGCCTTTGTAATTTTTGTCAAAGGATTTAATAATGATTCATCGACTGCCCATACTTCTTCAGAATTCATGATTTGCAGTATTAGCAATTGATTTGGCGCTGCACTGTAGTGTAGTATGAGCTGTTGACCTACATTACCGTTGACAACAGATATCAACACCCACAAAGCTACATACTTTGTGTTAATCAATTATGTTTAAAATTTCAAATTTGTGTTCACTATTCTTGTTGTTCTTCATAAATTTTATTTACTCCCAGCCGTATTTTTCCTGTGGCCCTGGTTCTTTACGATGATATTGAATGGCTAAGTAAAGTACGATCAGGAGCTACGACTTCCGGTTATTTAATCTTGCTCACCTTACTCTTTCAGCACATTCACTAACCTCTTCTGATTGAATTTCTGTTCTAGATGTGTTGCATTTACTGCTGGAGGTTAAGAGTACAGATCCAACACCCAACTCTCAAAATAAATACGAGTCTTCTCACCTAGGACATCTCATATGTTGTACTCTTGTTTATAGTAACTGAGTGTTACAAAGTTGTTACATCATGTGGAATCTTGCAAAAACATTGATCAAAGACCAAAAACGTTCTGTCCTAAATAACAGATTTCAGTTTAATGTATGTACATCACAAGTTCTTGTCCCTGTGACATCATAAGCATTGTCATGGCCACTCTTCCTCTGTGGTGTACACCATATCTTCAAGGCAGGCACCGATGATGCAGAATAAACCGCCTGACCAACAGGTACCTTGAATGTGATATGATGGCCATCTTCATCCCGGCTTGAAGATAAGCTGCATCCATCTATCTCATGATACATATGCATAAATAAGACATACATCCAAGTTGTAGATTATCTTATACATTACGAAAATAAACTTTTTACTGTGGCAATCATCATTTGTTGGTTCAAAAAGTACTTGTTCAACACATCACTTCATCAAAGTGATATGTTGAACTATGTGCACTAGCATAGCATACAATTTTACCTTCAGTAAACCTAGTTCCACACTTTTTTCCCTTTCAATTTATTGTTATTTTCATAGCCTTGTGTTGTGCAATCTGAGAGTGAAGTTTGTCTATCTTCTTTTCTTGTCATACAACTATTGAAAATGGTTTTCTGTAAATAATTCTGGAATGCCATGGATAAACAGTTCATAAATGTAAATACAAGGAATAGTTGAAATTTTTAGATCCCTGAATAAAGGTCGGGATGAATCTCAGGGCTTATATTACAAATTTATTAATAATAAATTTTTGAAGTAATAATATCCTATTTACACTACTTGCATTCGCCAAAAGGATTTTTCCACTTCTTACTATGGATTCAAAACAGCTGTGTACACAACTTTCTTAGTGTCAGTGTCAGTTGTGTAGGACAATATTGTCATTGTGAATGCAAGACTATTTTGCTAGGTTGTCAGCCGGCCGCGGTGGCCGTGCGGTTCTGGCGCTGCAGTCCGGAACTGCGGGACTGCTACGGTCGCAGGTTCGAATCCTGCCTCGGGCATGGGTGTGTGTGATGTCCTTAGGTTAGTTAGGTTTAAATAGTTCTAAGTTCTAGGGGACTTATGACCTAAGATGTTGAGTCCCATAGTGCTCAGAGCCATTTGAACCATTTTGCTAGGTTGCCAAGTAGTTCATATGAGAAGACCAGGATAATTTTTTTCTAGAAATACCAGGAATTTGCCAGAGTCTGCTTCCATAAGTTCCTGATTTTTATGGGTTATCTAGAAATTACTTGAATTGGATTGCTTGGTTTTAAATTGTTAGTTTGTTTTTTCATGCTTAATTTTAATCCACTTATCTCAAACCACTATTCCAAACTATTTAGGGTGTCAGTGACTCCTTGGGGAATAAGTTGTGCAGTCTTATTTTCAGTGAGTACAGATTTGTTGCCGACAAATAAAACTGAGTGTCATATTATATTTAGAGGTAGATTGTTTGCGTACACTGAGGTTAGAAAAGTTATGGGATAGCGATTTGCACATACACAGATGGCGGTATGTAAAAGGGCACTGGATTGGCAGAACTGTCATTTGTACACAGGTGTGTCATGTGAAAAGGTTCCCTACAAGATCATGGCTGCATGATTGGAATTAACAGACTTTGAACACTGAATATTAGTTGGAGCTATACACATGAGATGTCCCATTTCAGAAATTGTTAGACTTCAATAGTCTGAGATTCACAGTGTCAAGAGTGAGTGGATGTGTTGAGAATACCGAATTTCAGACATTACCTCTCACCACAGATGACGCAGTGGCCAATGGCCTTCACTTAACGACCATGAGCACTGGCATTTGTGTAGCATTGTCAGTGCTAACAGACAAGCGACACACGTGAAATAATCACAGAAACCAATGTGGCACATATCTGTTAGGACAGTGTGGCGAAATTTGGCATTAATGGGCTATGGCAGCCGACAAATGTGAGTGCCTTTGCTAACAGCATGACATCACCTGCGATGCATCTCCTGGGCTCGTGATCATATTGGTTGGACCATAGTCTACTGGAAACCTTGGCCAGGTCGGATGAGTCTCGATTTGGATTGGTAAGATTTGATGAAGGGTTAGAGTGTAACGCAGACCTCAAGAAACCATGGACCCAAGTTGTCAACAAGACACTGTGCAAGCTGATGGTGGCTCCTTAATGGTGTGGGCTGCATTTACATGGAGTAGACTGGGTCCTCTGGTCTAACTGAAATGATTGTTGACTGGAAATGGTTTTGTTCAGCTACCTGGAGACCATTTGTAGCCGTTCAACACTGGAATTTCTGTGCGCCATGTCACCAGGCCATCATTGTTTGCGATGCGCCTTGTCAGAACATTCTGGACAATTCAGGCAAATGATTTGGTCACGGAGATTGTCCAACACGAATCCCATTGATCATTTACAGGACATAATTGAGAGGTCAGTTTGTCCACAAGATCCTGCACTAGCAACACTTTCACAATTATGGATGGCTGTAGAGGTAACATGGCTCAATATTTCCTCAGGGGACTTCTGACAACTTGTGGAGTCCATGTGAAACTTTGGATCTTGATTATAAAAACTTTTTCAGATGCATTTGAGAGCATTGGGAGGAGACTTCCCAGGTGGATGTGCAGCAAGCCATTAACCCTCCTTCATGCAGCAGGACACAGTGTTTTACCACACAGGTATCTTCAACCTGGTGTTTTAGTAGGATGATTGCCTCCAAGCTCACAGCAATTTTGTCTGATTGGCATACCGATTCTGGACTGTACAGCCTTCGAACAGAAACATTTTGATTGCCCATTGTAAGATAAGTTTCATTTTACAGTACATGCTCATTCCTCTTCTTTTTGAAAGAATATTGTGACAACCAGGCAGTAACGATACATTTCACTATACTCTGTAATGGGACTTCTAGAGTTTGTGTGTAAAGACAAAACACACCGGTGTTGTAACTGAGTCAACTACTTAAAATTACTGTGTGGCCCTGACTACAGACACTCTGGGTTTTTCCCTTTCCCCTTCTTTTACCAAGCAAAGCAGCGCAGTGGTAAGACACAGGACATGTGCAGGAAGGAGCAGCACAAATCCCTGTTCAGCCATCCAGACTTAGTCTATCATTGGTTTTTCCCAAATTGTGTAAGACAAATTCTGGAATGATCCCTTTGAAAAGGGCACAACCAAATTGTTTCCTTAACCTTCCCGAAACTGAAATTGTGCTCCTTCTTTAAAAACCTTACAATCAATGGAATGTTAAACACTTACCTTGCACTCTTCTTCTTCTCATTTTTTTCCCTGTGACCTTTAACTTCCAACATTAGGTTTCTCTAATGCATGGAGACTCCTGAGGATATTGGGAGGAAGTGTACCAGTATGCAGAAAACACCCAGAAGTAACACCTGAGCAGTTCGCTACCCACATCATTATTGCATCAGGAATCCCTTCAATGAGAAACTTACCAGACATACTGAACGGCAACTTTGTGAAAGAGAGACGGCATCTCCCTCATCAGAATGTGCTTGTCACTTAACAGTTTGACATTGACACCAAACTGAAGCACCTCAAACATATTACGGCACAGGGATTTGATGGTATACACCCAGAACTCCTGATCCATACGAAAGGATGTGCTAAGTAATGGATAGCAGAATTATTCATCAACATCCTGTTGACCGGTCAGCTTCCATTGTAGTTCAAGAAGGCAAAGAAAATCTCTGTTTTGAAACACGGCAAACCCAGCAACTAGGTAGAAAGCTATCGGTCTTCTTAGCTGCTGTTAAAAGCTTTTTGATTGGCTGATATACAACAGAATAAGCAATGCTAGCTTATAGCATATTATAGTTAATTATGTAGGCTTCAAACCAGGGTGTAGCTGCTGCGACCAAGTATTCTCTCTTTCATCCTTAATAGAGGCAGGAGACCAAATGAAGCTGAAAACATTTGTAGAATTTGTTGATCTAACTACTGCCTTCAACATTGTGTGGAATGAAGGCCTTATCTATAAGCTTCCTCATATTGTACCATGTAGAAAGGTGGCCACTCTGGGTAATAAGTAATCAGAAGTTTGCTCAAGGGTGAAAAATTTTTGATGGCCAATGTTATATGTGAAAGCTTAGCTTTTCTTGTACCTGTACTGTTCATATATTAATTTAATCCATTAACTTTTTTTCTATTTGTGTGACCACACTACTAAACAGTGCCGTTGCTATTGACTGACTACATCACGTGTCCTAGGCTCTGAATCTCTGCTGTTATTGGTTGGTGAGATCACGTAACTTGAGCTATTATTGACTGACAAAAGTGCATCACAATCTTGATTTTAGTGCTTTGGAAGTTACCGTACTGTATTTATTGGAATACTTGTTTATACTTTCATAATGCGAAAATGTGCAGTGCATGTGCTGGGAAGTTCTATGCCAGTGTATAGAACCTTCACCATTCAAAGAACTGATAAGTTTTACAACTCCAAGGAAAAGTATATTGTCACTTAACACAGAAAAAAATTTACTTTCACCAGTGTTATAGTATATTTCCATATGGAAAGAAGTGTATTTTTAACTGGGAAATCCAGGGAAAATCTGAGAAACTTTTTTTTTTTTGTCCATTTGTACACCCTGTAAAAGTTCTTCTCACAGCCCCTTACTAGTTCAGAAAACTATGTCAGAATCTGCATGCACCAAGTTCTGAAACACACATTAATTCTGAAACATTATAGTGTTAGTATATTTTTCTTTGATACTCCTTCCTTGTCTTGTTATTTCACGTTTGTGTCAGGAGGCGGTATTCTGTCTCTCTCTCTCTCTCTCTCTCTCTCTCTCTCTCTATCTCTCTATCTACATGTTTGTCATCTGTAGAAAGCAACTGTAATGTAAATATTCATTTGTCACCCTTGAGGTTCTATTTTTTACTGTCAGTAGCTCCATGTAGGTTTGAGACTTGATTATCTTTTTTGATATTATATGTTTAATTAAATTTATAATTTTAAAATTACAGCTAATGGAACAGAATGTGTTGTTCAGATTTATTTAAGATTTATGACAGTGGCTCTGTGGTTTTATAATACATCTCTCTATTTAATGCAGATTGATATATATGACAGGAAAACATGGAATCTTGAGTGGACTGCAGAAGGAGGCTGGAAAGGACCAAGGCTTTTGGCCCTAGCAGGACTTTACAATATCTGGGTGTCTCCTGAGGTAATAAGTGTTATGAATAATTGTCTAATTTTGGATCCTAAAATTCAGAGTGTCAATATCATTTAGTACCTTCACCTGAACAGTGGTAAATCTAGGCTGGAATAATGATTATTATTATTATTATTATTATTATTATTATTATGAAAAAATTGCTTCTCGCCATATACTGGAGATGTTGAGTGACAGACAGGTACAACAAAAAGACTGCTAAGCAAAGAAGTGTATGTTGATCAATTCAGAAGATGGCCTTCTAATCGAAAGCTTACTTGCTTAGCAGTCTCTGTTGTGGCTGTCACTGCTGTACAGTGAGTAGCACTCTGTCCTTTCAATAATGTTGTCAATACCCTCCCTTAGATTTTTCAGCGTATTTGAAGCCTCTTGTCTGTACCATTAGAGAAGATCCATGACTGTCAAGTGGGCTTTCTGCAGCTGCTTCACTTGCCCTACCTTGACCAACTATGTAATGTGATGTTTATTTTTCTACCTCAGTGTTTCCACAGTTATCGGTGACTTAAGCTTTCACGCAGTACTGATGGTAGTCTTTTGCACTTCATACTTGAAACCTGGCAGGAGTGCTGCCAGCTGTCTAGGATCTTTCTCCACACAAAATATTGGTTATTTTGTTGTCTGAAATGTATTAACTGCAAAAGAATTATAGTAATGTCAGAATAAATATATTTCCATGCTAGTATTTCACTCTTCTTTTGTTACCAAAATGGGAAATAACAAGCCCTTCTTAAATATAAGATACTTTACAAAATGTTGTTATGCGTTACTTATGCCTGACCACTAACATTTAACAGACAGTCTTATTGTATTGTGACGTTTCTGATAGCATAGTGATAGTTTCTTATCTCAGTAACCACATCAGATCCAAAATATATCAGTTTTGTTTAATGCACAGGCTGTGGCAAGTCTATCCGTTCTTTGTGACTGTTCATTGCATACATGATACGCATTTGTAGGGACAGGAAAAAATCATTTTATTTAAAGGCCAAAGTCAGTGTTGTTTTGGCAAATTTGGTGTGATTTTCTGTCAAATTCTGTGTTATTATTTACTAGATTTGTGTTATTTTTCCAAAATTCTTTGTAACTTTTGCCAAATTCATTGTTTTTTTTTTTTTTTTTTTTTTTTTTTTTTTTTTTTTTTTTTTTTTTACCACATTCAGTGTAACTTTATGTGCTGCATTCCTTGTAATGTTTTGGCCAAATTTGGTGTTATTTTTGACCAAGTTTGAGGTTCTTTGCTAAATTCAATGCTATATTTTGCTACAATCAGTGATTTTTTTCCCCCCAAATTTGATGTTATTTTCGTTGTAACATCAAAATTTGTCAGGTGGAAAATGAAGTGTTATTTTTAAGATTATACACGAACCTCAACCTTGAAGATTTGAAGACAAAATGCAGTTTTAACATTCAGTAACTGTCAGTTACAAATATTAGTAAACTGCCTTCCTCAGGTTTATGACATTTTTATATAGCAAAATTACAAATTTTGTGAAATCTTAAAAAAGTACTGATTTTGTGTTATTTCGTTGAAAACCAATAATTTCTTGTTAGCGTTATTGTGAAATTTTCCTGTCCCTACGCATTGGTATTCTCACTAAAACCATCTAGAGACTGAAGTGTCAAAATTACGTACTATGTACTAGATGGTGGAAACCTTTCTCTGTAAACAGCAATATAATTGGGTAATTTGCAAATGTTATTGTTATACCATATTTTTAGGAGTTCTGTTCTAAATTTTGTACTGCATTAAAAATAGAGTTTCAATCCTACAGGGTGATAAAGTATACAGTTGTTCTGTCTTCACGACCACACCAAATGATGATTTCAAATACATCCATCACAGGATCCCAGTTGTTTTGGAGAACGATGAAGCCATTGAGGTAAGCAGAAAGTATTTCCTTTTCTCCATAAATATTAACTGAAAGGGTTTCTTTACTCAGGTTTGAGCTTTGAATTATAAATTTTTGTGTAAGAAACTGTATTTTTTGTCACTCGGTATATTTTGTAACCATGACTAAATTGTAGTTGCTGAGGTGTTAGTTTGATGGTATAACAGGTACTCTTTAGATGATTGATACTGTCAGAACTTGAAGGCATCTTAACTACTTATGTTTTTGTGGAAAAACTCATTGACACCATGATCAAATTGTAGTTGCTAAAGTGTCAAATAAAATTTTGGCCCTAATGTGACAAAGTTATGTATCAGATGCTGCATAATCATTATTGTGCCAAGCTAGAAGGTAATGAAAAAGGTCGAAATTCTAAATTTTGTCTTCAGAAACTGCTCATCAAAACATTTCCTGCTAGAGACTATTACACAGATGTGATAATTATTGATGTGTCATTATGAAATAGAATAAGTTGTCCCCCCCCCCCCCCCCCCACACACACACACATATTCATTCATATAAGCAAGAACCCATCATGCGCACAGGGATGGTCAGAGTCAGAGGTGCTGGTGGTAGTGGCCTCGTGCTTGCGTGTGTGAATGAATGTGTGTGTTTTGTTTGCTGAAGAAGGATTTGACCAAAAGATACAATGTGTAAGATACTTTTCATTGTACTTGTCTGCAACTCAGTGGGTCATCTTTAAGGTGAGTAGCAATTTATCCTTTCCATGTTAATGAGACATTAAACTCTTAACTGTCTTTCTTCTCTCCCCCTCCCACCCCCCTCCCCACCTTCCTCCCATATAGCGTCATACAAAATTTTATTAGAAAGAAAAAACATGGAATATGTTGTCCGGGAATGTGATGTTTCTCCATAACAATGTAGTGATACTCATCTTTCTTCATAGCATAGGACTGTAAGAACATTGACAGGTTACCTCTCCTTACCATCAACATGAAGTAGTAGTTATCATTTGTGTAAATGCAATAAAGAACACCAAGGAGAGAATAAATATCGGAAGTTAATTACCATATACTTTTGTGTAGTGGTCATGATAGCAGCCTATGTCTATCCTGATCCAAAGAATTGGAAAACTCTCACTGGTGGCAGTGGTGTATCGACAATCAGGGAAATACTTTGAAAAAATTTACGAAGTTTGGTGGGTGTCTCTCTTTCCATTCTCAGACTAAACACAACAAAAAAAAAATCATGAACCACCCCTGTTGTGTACATGAGGGCTTTTGATGCTGTGACATCCCATCTCAAAAATGCAAATTATAAAAATGTGGCTAATTTTCTGTCAGCAGTTAGGAACTTTTCCTAAAATTTAAAGTTTCTTATAGCCAAAACTCATGCTGTGGCTATACCAGTTTCAACTTGATAGTCATTTTCGATAGCCTGTGGAATAAGTTTCGTCTTAACACATCACAATATGTGTAGTGTCACTATACATGCAAGACTCCTAGATCTTGGGTTAGATGGACTTTGACAATATAAATTGCAGTTATTCTCAGCTTTAATCTTAGACATTCGCCCCAGATGGTCAGGTTTGAATTTGTCATCCAAAACAGTCCACTGGGAAAAATAAAATAAATTTCAAAACTAAACATACTATCAGGTGGATTTCTGAGAACCACAGAAATATCCCAATGAATTATAATGCTTTTTTTCCCCTCCAAAGCTTGTCAATTCTTCCTACCCACTATTACTGAATGTGTTTGCAGACTAGTTGTGATTGAGTTGCGTCTGTTTGTGTATATCAGTATTCATTATCTGCTATGATTTGTTTAGTGTTACTGTATTAACCCTTGTTTAAATATTTTTTGTAGTGTATCTGTTGATTATAATTTTGTGAAAAATTTACCATAAATTTTATATTTACACAGATGTGGCTCGATGTAGCGGGAAAGGCGCCAATTGATGCTGTGGCATTGCTGAAAGCCCCAAAGTTGCTTGCTTATCATCCTGTATCAAATATTGTGAATAATTCACGTAATAAAGATGATGAGTGCATGAAGCCTATTGATCCTAAGTAAGTGCAGTCGTGTGTTTGTGAACTTTAATAATTTAATAAGGCTTGGATGTCCGTCTTTACAGTGAGAGTTTCTGTCTGTACAAACTTTGTTCCCTAATGTTATGTAGCATCTGAGGCTTATCGGTTTTTACTTTCAAAATTATTTACTTTCATTGTCATATCACACCAAGAGTTGACTGAAACTGAATTCTCCTCATTTAGGCATAACTTCCCCTTACACAGCTTAGTTGGTAAACTTCTACTTATAAGTGGAATAATTCATGCGTGATAGTGAAGTTACTATCCATACACATTTTTTTTCTGCCTTCAGTGGTATATAGAGTGGGGAAATTACAGTTACTTTATAGATAACATTACAGTCGCATAAACCTCTGGGTGCATCAGAGGAATTCAATATTAAACTTCTGCTTATCTGTTATGGCAGTCTTGTTTATTTCTTAGAAAGTGTACACTGCAGTAGTGCATCTTAAAACCTGTCAAACTGTTAATGTATGCACTTGGAACTGTGTCAACATGTCTTTATTTTTGTACAGGACTGATTCTGAATGTTAATACTATGCACTAAAAAATCAGCAGCCTATTACATTTTTTTTTTTTTTTTTACTGTCCTTGGATTATTATTGTACTGATGCTTAAATAATTATTACATAGATAGGTGTTGAATGTAAATAAATAATGAGAAGGTATCATAAAATAGAGCATTATAGTAGCTACTTACTGTATCAAATTCATCTGTTCATTTGTTTTTCATATTTTAATTAAGCTGTACTTTTTGTGGTATCACGTGCGTTCCTAGAGAGTTGATCAGGTCCCATTTGCACTTTTAATCATCAGTAGAACAGCTTGTCAGATAACTGTAAACTCAAAAGCCAACCAGTCATTCGTAAAAAAGGACTCTTGAGTCTAATGGAGTAGCTCTTACACTATATCGATTAAACTGTAGTGCTGGCTCCACTTTTGTGACACCTATGTAGATCATGTTTCATGAAGCAGTGGAGCATTCCATGAAAGGAGAGTGTACAGGGTGTTTCAAAAAGAACTTTACAACTTTGAAAATTCATATAAATTAATTCATAGTACCTACAGAGGTGACTGTAGTCAGTTTTTAGGGAAATACATCAAGTTTTGTATCGTGTAGTTTGCTATTGCCGAATCACAACATAAGGAGCGCTAGCGGCAGTTGCGTTAGAGATGGCTGCCTTCACTGGACCCGAGTGCGCTTGCTGTGTGTTTTGGTTTGAAGAATCAAAGCCAGCAACAACAGTTAAGCGTAATTTCTGTACCAAGTACGCTAAAGATTCTCCTACAATTATGAGTGGCATAAATGTTTTGTAGAAACAGGGTTCTCAGTAAGACATGAGAAATCATCGGGTCATCAAAGCTCATCTGACGACGTCATTGAGCGAGTGAGACAACATTTTGTCAACAGCCCTACTAAATCGACCCATTGTGCATCTCACGAACTGCAAATCCCACATACAAGTGTTTGGCATGTGTTGAGAAACTGTTTGCATTTGAAACCATGCAGAAGACACTGATAAAATTGCTCGCAAGAACTTTTGTGCAGATATGTTGAATAAATTACATGAGGATGAAAATTTCTTGGACAAAATCAGCTTTTCACTTAAGTGGCAAGGTTAACACAAATAACTGTAGGATCAAACATTGCAACATGTTCATGATAGCCCTGAACTGAACGTTTTTGCTGCTTTGAGCAAGAACAAAGTGTACAGCCCCTTTTTTCCCATGAGACAACCGTCAACGGGATAGTGTACCTGGATATGTTACAACAAATTTTGATACCACAGATCGATGTGGATGACGAAGAACAAAATGTTTACTTAATGCAAGATGGTGCACCACCCCACTACCTGGCTGACGTCCGGTATTTTCCCCTTGACCGCTTTTCAGGTCAATGGATTGGCCATGATGTGCCAATTGCATGGCCTCTTTGTTTCCCAGACTTGACGCCACTTGACGTTTTTTTGGCGGAATTCCTCAAGGATATAGTGTTTGTACCTCCTACGCCGGCTTCTCTATCTGAACTTACCACTGTGCAATTTACATCTGTAATGCTACAGCAAACTTGGGAAGAAATTGTCTTCCAATGGGATGTGTGCATGATTACCAGTGGAAGCCACATACTACATCTTTATTTAAGGTAAAAAAAAAAAAAAAACACTTTTGTGTTTCCCTACAAAGTAACTCTAAACCCATCTCTATATCTTCTTTCAATAAATTTATGTGAATATTTAAAGTTGTGAAGTTCTTTTTGAATCACCTTGTACTGTGTTTATAGCCAGCAGACACTTTTGGGTTGGATAATTCTAGTCAGTTACCCACAGTAGTTGGTACACACCCCACTGCGCTGTTGTTCTCTGCTGAAGTCTTTGTACTTACTAGAAATGGCTCATCTGTATAATTGGTACCCTAAATGCAAAACGGATGGTGATCATAAATTCATTGGAATGTCCTGGATAGCTTAAAATGGTAATTTAATGAATAAAAGAAAAACACAAGGGGACCAGTTAAACATACATGGTGTGACACAGTGACAGGAGCCGAGTTTTTAAATGAAATTTCAGATTCCTTAATAATAAAAGCAGGAGTTAACAATGTGATGCCTTTGTGCAAAGGGTTTGTAGGCCCAACAAAGATGAACTCATTGTGTGGAAGTGTTGAGAGGAGAAGTCATATTTATCAGACACATATACACCTCCTTGCCTCTTCTCCATCATGCAAGCAGTTAATGTTACAGTGCTTGTGCCTTATAAGCTAGTGACTGTCATCTCCTAAAGCCCCAGGCCAGGGTATTCTCAACAGCCTCATCAGACACCCACTTCCTCTCAATTCCTTGACCATTCATTTCTTCCTTTGTGTGTATGGACCTCTGCCACTGCACGCCACTGTGATAGAAAAGACAGTGTAATAATGAAAAAAGAACTATGCATTCTGAACATGAATCAGTGCATGCTCTAAACCACTGGTACAGGATAGTTTTCCACCATTGGTTTCTCACTTTTTTGTTTCCCTTCTTTGACACTGCCTATTGTTAGAGTATCCAACAATTTTCACTCTAGTGACAACATCCCAGTCTTAGTGCATTCAGTAGATTGTGCCATGCTAAACGGATAGTGGGCACAGTATCCAGATGGTTGGATCACATTACAGATATGATCCATTACATCTCTTGTGTATGTATTTGAAATCCTTCAGGACGACTACAGAGACCACTGGCTCTAATACAAAAATGTTCTCTTTCTTCCATTCTTTTTTGCTTTCTTGTATGCCGAGCTGGCTGCTGTTGAAAAACTTGAACATATAATTGGATTGAATGATAAGTGAAGGTGGTGAAATTATGCAGGCAATGCAAATAATAATACTTACGTTTATTTGTAACTCAAACAAATACACATGTGAGCAACTCTTCAGTCTGCGTCCACTCAACACCACAACTACCATATGAGAGAAAGTAATCTACTTTCTTTCATTTGTAACAAGTGAAAGTGGCCTGGCGACAGAGATTCATTTTGCTCAAGTGAGTCTGTAATCGATGGCAAAAGAGATAAACAAAATAATCTACAATAACAGTACATTGAAACAATGAATTATGTTACATTCCAGCTGAGACATGGGTGATATTACACTGTATCATGGTGGAACAAGGCGTAGTGTGCTACAGTTGGAAGAAAATGAGTTACACTTGATGGATTCGAGTGCAGTCCAACTGCAGAGAACCTCTTAACATTTTGAGTAGTTCGGTCAGATGCCACAAACTTATTAAGGAGACCAAGAAGAGATTATTCCAGAAATCCTTCTATCTCTCAGATAATTCCCCTATGCCTTTGATTCTATGGGGGACCATCAGGATTTCAGCTGGTGTAAAAGGTGTTCTGGTAATATGGTTATTGAGATGATGTTCTCTAAATGAGCAAAGATACTGGACTCTCATTCAGGACAGTGACTCAAATTCCCCTACCAGCCTTCAAAATTTAGCTTTCTCAAGATTTCCCTAAATGGCTTAAGGCAAATGTTGGGATCGTTTCTGTGGAAAGGACATGACCTGTTTCCTTCCTCACCCATCTCCCACAAACACATCTCATCAGTCATCAATACATGAATACACTATTCCCTCAGTAATCGAAGGGCCCATAAAAAAAGATTTAGAACATGCTAGCTTTTGGGTCAATGGGTTTTCAGAGCTGTAGAGTATGTGATGCCGCCCCACTCCCCCTCCAACACACACACACACACACACACACACACACACACACACACACACACACACACACACACCAGAACAACTACATTGTCCTGGTTGTCTACATAGTTTGACTGTGGTGAGGGGTTGTGTCGGGTGTAGTTGGTGAGAGGAGAAAGGATAGGGGATGAGGAGGGGGGTTGGGGAAAGGTGGCTGATGGGAGGTCAAGGCAGCAGATGTCCAAGATAGGACTGTGGCACCTGTGAGCTCATTCCTGGTTACAGACAGAGAGTTTTGTGCTGACAATATGACGACGTAGAGTACGAGATTAAGATGAAGAGAGAAACTGAGGAACAGGATGTGCATGCTGGATAACGAGTGGGCAGGGGTAGAGGTTGATGTGGGGCTTCTGGATATTAAGGCAAGTAGAATTACGGGAACAAAGATTGTGTTGCTATGATAACTCCCATCTATGTAATTCAAAGAAAGTTTTGTGTGTGTGTGTGTGTGTGTGTGTGTGTGTTTGTGCGCACAGATATGCCACAGGAAATCTGTTTGCGGACTAAGTTTGGTGAGTAATGCCTTTCTGTGAAGGCATTAGTAATACCTTTAGCGTAGGGGGCAGAGAATATCTCAATCACTGCATATGTGCCGTCCAGCAGTGTCCACACTATATACTGTATAAGTGACTTTTTGGTGCAGAAGGGATGGCAGCTATCAGAATGCAGATATTGTTCATGGCAATCCATTATGCAAACCAAATGTTTCATTTATAGAGAAAATAATGGATGTGTGTTTTTCAGAGCTGATAATCAAGTGTGCTTGAATATATAATCATTATGGGGAAAAACCTGTTACTAAGTATTCTTAAGCATTCACTTTCTGTATATGAACTATCCAGGACAGGTAAGCAAGTAATGAATCCATCATTAAGTTTTCATTTATTGACTTGTAATCCACAACATTCTAAGTTTGGTGATGTGCATGTTCTATTTTATATTATACAGTGTGGGTTATGTATGTTTCAGTCGCCCTAAACTAGGTGCCAGTGCTGCCTTAATGGAATCTTGGTTAAAGCAGAAGTATGGTTCCTTGAAAAGACCCGAGGAAAATGCTATGGTCACAGAAGTGAATGAGGATGCCAAGCGAGTCAAAGTAGCAGAACAGCAGCAACAACAGCAGGAGCAACGACGCCCACAACTTCAGGTTCAGCAGCAACAAGATGTCGATATGCGGGAACAGGAAGAGGAGGAGGAAATGGAAGATGATGAAGAGGAGGATGAGGATGATGACATAGAAGAAGATGAAGATGAAGTTGCTGAAGAGGAGGAAGATGAAGATGAGGAAGCAGTTGATGATGAAGAAAATGATGACGATGATGATGACGAAGATGATGATGAAGTAATGGATGATGAAGAAGATGACGATGATGATGACGATGAGGAAGATGATGAGATAGAAGAAGAGGAAGAAGAAAACTCAGTTAAAATGGAGCCGGAATCAGATGTTGCTGCCAGTAGTGGTGATGAAGAAAGGGCAGATGTTGCTGGGTAAGGTTTTTAACGTAGTTCTAATTTGTCTACTGTGTGGCACATAGAAGCACTCAAAAGAATATAGTATTCACACTAGCTTTGAAGCTCTTGCTCTTTCTGTAGCAAGAGTACACACATTCTCACACATGACCCCACAGGCACCCAAATGCTCAAACCAGCAGCCATGGAAAGATTGACAGTTATCAATTATTGAGGGCAATTGCATGGGTAGATGGAGGTGGGAAGGAGGCAGGGAAGGATTCACGAGGACAGGAGGCATAGCAGGATGGTGTGAGAGGCCACAAATAAATCTGTTCAATATCAAAATCAGTTTATTCAATATCAAGTGCACCAACCGTCAACAGCAGCTTCACTTTGACAGCTGTCACCCTTTCTGTGTAAATAAGTATCTTCCGTACAGCCTTAGCACCCATGAACGTCACATCTGCAGTGGAAAGCAGGAGCTGTCGAAATATATTGATAACCTCACCATAGCCTTTATTGACAGCCAGTGTCTTATACAGCTTACCCACAAACTGAGTTCCCATGCCATCTCCTTCTCTGACACCAGTCAAGCTGTTAACCAGCCACTGACCCGGGGTTGCCACAAGTTCTGGAAATCGGGGAATTTCAGATGTCAGGGAAATTTGGAAAAACACAGAAAAAATCTGGTTTTTGTCTCAGTAAATGAAATGGTTTGTTTACTGAAATGTCATGCATAGTCGCTGGCTGGCCGCAACCTAGTATGTGCACCGCTTCCCTACTCCCTCATTCTTACTGCTTCTCCCCTTTCTACCATTCCCCTCAGCTTGCAGTCAGTGCTGCCACCACTTCTTGCTGCTAGCCTAGCAGCTGCTGACGAGGGACAGGGAGGTGTGAGGAGTGGTTTTTTTGGATCTGATTCTCAGAGACTGTCGATGCAGTGTCCGGAGACAGTGATAGTGTGAATATATGTGTGTGTGTGTGTGTGTGTGTGTGTGTGTGTGTGTGTGTGTGTGTGTGTGTGTGTGTGTGTGTGCGCGCGCGCGCGGATAAAGGCTGTGGCTAAATATTTTTCACAGTATGATTGTCTTTTCTATGTCCCTGTCTGTGACTCGGCAATCATCTTTACAGTGATTTGCTACCTATCCTCATTAGTATTGATTCTCAGAGTATTTGCGCAAGTTATCTGTAGCATGGATTGATTTCATCAACATGGTGTCTGTAACACATGAATAGCTGCCCTCAAGAGTGGACTTCCGTGGCGAGCCAAAATCACAGGCCATCGTTTCCCACTAAAGTGAAGGCTCTGCCTGGATCTAGCCTCACCGATCTGCCTGCAGGCCAGGTCTCCTTGTGTGTGGCGTAATGTGGTGGACTTTCATGGTTTATCCATTGACCCAGGACTGCAGTGCTCCTCGGCAGTCCAGAGGCCACGGGCAGTGGATTTCAGGAATTGCAAGTGTAAGGGACATTCAAAAAGAAACAAACCAGAGGCATAATTACAGAAACCAGTACCTGTATGTTAGAAGTATTGAACCTGGCTGTTGAGACACTTGTCCCACTGTGGCAGAAGGCGGTGAACGGCTGTCTCATAAAATTCCCGGGGCTGTGATGTTGACCAGTTCTGCACAGCTGGACGTCATCATCCGAGATCAGTCATTTGCCCCTCAGAGCCTTTTTAAGGGAGCCAAGGTCGCCCCCTTCTGATTCACTTACTGTAGCATGGGACAACAGTGAATGCCCAGCACTACTCACCAACCTTGACTACCCTTCGCCAGGTAATCAAATCAAAACTACCAGGCAATCTCACCTGTGGGGTCAATCTGCTCCATGCCAATGCAAAGCCTCATAAGGCCAACACAGTCACGGCACTCCTGCAGAAATTCAAATAGGAGGTTCTTGGCCACCTCCATACAGTCTGGACCTCTCTCCCTGTGATTATGCCATTTTGGGTCCCTTAAAAAGGCTTTGAGGGGCAAACGATTTACCACGGACGACGACGTCCACCTGTACATGCAGAACTGGTTAACATCGCAATCCCTGGAATTTTATGTGACAGCCATCACCGCCTTGTGTCACAGTGGGACAAGTGTCTCAACAGCCGGGTCAATACTTCTAACATACAGGTACCGGTTTCTGTAGTTATGCTTCCGGTTCATTTCTTTTTGAACACCCCATATACATAGTACAGTGCAGCGTTTTATAGACATTTTATTTATTGTACTGCATTGTGGCACTTCAAAAGTAGTTTATACATTAGAAAGTATGGACAATAAGGAGAAGAAAATTGCAGCAGTCTCTGGCAGTTTGTACGCTATGTGCTCATGCATGTCTTGAAAGAAAAACCATACAGTTCCTGTAAAATAATAGACATAACACAGTGGGTAATAACTGACAATAACAAACCTAGTAGAACCAACATTTTATGGGCAGTCACCTGTAGTGTTGGTTTACACAACTCTTCCCTGTCATACACTTCTTTCAAAAGGCCTACTGTTTTTTAAGGTTATTTCTGAAATCAGTGAAGGTATTTTAAATTTTTCACCAAATATTTCATTTTATTGAAATAAAATAACAGCAGTGCTCTTAATGAAACATATACACCACTTGGCTTGCTTACTTCAACTAAAAACAGCTCATTACAAAAGATTTTAGTGTTAGTACTTCAGATTCTTGCTCATACATTTAGAAATACAGAAGTCCTTGAAGTTTTCTGTTAACTTATGTCTTTACTTAACCTTGATATATCAAAATTTGTCGGGGTCAAATGCTAAAACTTGTCTAGAAATCAGAGAAATATCAGGGAATTTCGCTTGGGGAAACTTGTGGCAGCTCTGTAACCAGCACTCCTCTGATCATCCATTATCACCCAGACCTTGAAAAGCTCAACTACTTCCTTCACTAGTTGTGCCTTGAGAGGGGGGTACCCTACTCAAAATCCTACAGGTTACGATTAAGTTCTCACTTCACAATTGATCTGTTGTAATAAGAATCACCTTTTTCAATCTTGACCGCTGCCATTTGTATTTTCTTGGAAGTTGTGGACCTGCTGCTTAGTTCCACTTGGTAAAGCACACACAGTTGCATGTTTGCTACCTACTAACTACCTAAAATACATTTTCTACTTTCATGAGCATCTTTCATTGGCCTAAGAAGATAATAGTGGAACATGTTATACCAGATAAACTCATGTTACACTTTAGATTCCTCCACTTAGGCTAAAGATTTTGTGAAGCTCAACTTATGTAAGTAATTACAATCATTTTCCAATCTGCAGGTTTCATTAAAAGGTCGTTCTTCAACTTAAACTCTCATAAGAAAAAACTTCATTTTACAACACACTGTCTCCCATAAGCTTGAAACACCAAGTAATTATGGACAGTGGAAAGGAAATGCATTATAAAATTGCATTTTATTGTCTTCTAAATGTTTATTACGCTCAAACAATACACAGGTAAATGCAAGTGTTAAGTTTTAGATTCTTTAAAATAGCCACCCTTTGCTTTAATCACTGCCTTGTGTATTCTCAGCATGTAATGGGTAAATTTTGCCTTGTAACTAGTCTCTGTTATTGCTTCAGGACTTTAAAGTATGTCCCACATGAATCCCATTTTTCAGATCCTCATGTCCAACTCATGCCATGGTAGTTCAATTGGGTTACAATCAGGGGACTGGGGAGGTCATTCCAAGTTTTTCAAAGTTTTCTGAACCTCTGCAGACTTCACACAGTTCTGACACAAGCTAGATGTATATTTCAGGACATTGTTTTGTTGCAAAACAAGCCCTTTTCCAATCTGACACAAATCAGATGTATTAGCATGTCACTAGAGGATTGCATAGTAATCCTTTTGGTTCATTTTTCCATCTACTTTCACCAAAGCCCCAACTTTATTCCCTCCAAAAGATCCCCATACCATCACAGAACCTCTTCCATGCTTCAGTTGGAATAATCCAGTGAAGATTCAAGCATTCACAGGGTAAGTGGTGTACATGTTGATGGCATTTATTCCAAATGTTCAAACTTGGATTCATCAGTGAATATGCCTCTCTTCCAATCCTCTGCTGTCCACTCTTGGTGTGTCGTAGCCCACTGAACCCTTTTCTTCTTATTGACCGGGCACAACAATGATTTTGTTGCTGCTACATAATCCTGGAGGTTGTTTTCTTCTAGGCACCATCTCACTATTGGCTCACTGGTGTATTTGTGTTTAGTTCAGCAACCAGTTCATGGACAGTCATCGTAGGAGCCTGTATCTCGATGCCAGTGCATGGTCTTGACAATTACTGCTCATGGAAATCTTAAATTTCTTTGACATTTGCCAGCCTGTATAGCTTCTTTATCCATGAATCATAAGGAATCTGGCACTCTAGGGCCGTTTTCAATTCCTTTTGCAGTGTGTCCTACCCTCATACAAATGGAACTAGAACTGGACAGAACTACAAACTGTGTACTTCTGCAACACAGTTGTGCCATCTGCTGGCACTGCATGATGTGTTTAGTTGAACTGCTCAGGCAGGTAAAGTCAGTTTGTATAAAACTGAGTAGTACTAGTATGTACATATATGTACAGTAATTATCTGTACAATACAGTAAGTGTCATGATTATTCATTATTTGTGAATGCTATTCTGTATTCTAACCAATAACTATATATATATATATATATATATATATATATATATATATATATATATATATATATATATCAAATGGGTGAGTGTATTTCTCAGTTCAGTCATTTTCACTCACTAACATTTCAGTTTATCAGGGTTAAGCCTTATAGCTTGCCTTTCCATTTTATGTAAGTATTTATCACACATTCTCAGTTAATTAAAGTACAAAGAGTCTTGTTTCTAATTTCCTTCTTAACATGCCTAGTTCAACATGCTAATAGAAATTTATTTCATCCAGGGCTTGTTGTATATGTAAAAACAATCTATTATTGCATCAGGCTGAACCATGATTTCATTTGCTTTGCTCCAAGGTAATTAGCTTTGTGCTCTCTTTAAAACATGCTATTTAACATTACTAGTTTCTCAAATTTATTGAGGTAGAAACGGGAATAAGTTTTATTTTATCTTAAGGAGTAAACTAACCAACATTGTCATCTTTGTGACACAGGTGTCCCTTTCCTTACCACTATACAAAAAAAAAAAAAAAACCAACAGTGGAGGTCATTTCTTACATGGGTGCACATTTCTTACATGGGTGCACCTAACCAAGGCTTTGGTTACCCTTTCCTCTGGGTTCACCTACCCTTTCACTCTCCCACAGCCATTATAAGGCATAGGCCATTCCTTCCACAGATACACCTGACCACAGATAACACCATCCCCTTTCTGCAGTCCACCTATCCTTCACTCTCGAAAACCTACATAAAATAATGTCCACCCATCTTAAGTCTTTGAGATGGTATGCACAACTTAGTATCCTTATTCTTATAACTTTTCCTCCAGAAGCTTTTGCCGTAGCATACTGACTTTACCCAGATATCACAAACATTTGTTTCCTGACTCCTCCTTTGTTGTACATTCTTTATGCCCTTCACCACACCATATCACATACATTATTAACGTATTTCATCCTAGCCCTTTGCTTTCATACGCTTATCATTGAGAATTTTTTTCAGTCAGAACCTATGAGATGTTATTGGATTACGATACTTTGTTGTGTTAAAATAATACACTCCTGGAAATGGAAAAAAGAACACATTGACACCGGTGTGTCAGACCCACCATACTTGCTCCGGACACTGCGAGAGGGCTGTACAAGCAATGATCACACGCACGGCACAGCGGACACACCAGGAACCGCGGTGTTGGCCGTCGAATGGCGCTAGCTGCGCAGCATTTGTGCACCGCCGCCGTCAGTGTCAGCCAGTTTGCCGTGGCATACGGAGCTCCATCGCAGTCTTTAACACTGGTAGCATGCTGCGACAGCGCGGACGTGAACCGTATGTGCAGTTGACGGACTTTGAGCGAGGGCGTATAGTGGGCATGCGGGAGGCCGGGTGGACGTACCGCCGAATTGCTCAACACGTGGGGCGTGAGGTCTCCACAGTACATCGATGTTGTCGCCAGTGGTCGGCGGAAGGTGCACGTGCCCGTCGACCTGGGACCGACCCGCAGCGACGCACGGATGCACGCCAAGACTGTAGGATCCTACGCAGTGCCGTAGGGGACCGCACCGCCACTTCCCAGCAAATTAGGGACACTGTTGCTCCTGGGGTATCGGCGAGGACCATTCGCAACCGTCTCCATGAAGCTGGGCTACGGTCCCGCACACCGTTAGGCCGTCTTCCGCTCACGCCCCAACATCGTGCAGCCCGCCTCCAGTTGTGTCGCGACAGGCGTGAATGGAGGGACGAATGGAGACGTGTCGTCTTCAGCGATGAGAGTCGCTTCTGCCTTGGTGCCAATGATGGTCGTATGCGTGTTTGGCGCCGTGCAGGTGAGCGCCACAATCAGGACTGCATACGACCGAGGCACACACGGCTAACACCCGGCATCATGGTGTGGGGAGCGATCTCCTACACTGGCCGTACACCACTGGTGATCGTCGAGGGGACACTGAATAGTGCACGGTACATCCAAACCGTCATCGAACCCATCGTTCTACCATTCCTAGACCGGCAAGGGAACTTGCTGTTCCAACAGGACAATGCACGTCCGCATGTATCCCGTGCCACCCAACGTGCTCTAGAAGGTGTAAGTCAACTACCCTGGCCAGCAAGATCTCCGGATCTGTCCCCCATTGAGCATGTTTGGGACTGGATGAAGCGTCGTCTCACGCGGTCTGCACGTCCAGCACGAACGCTGGTCCAACTGAGGCGCCAGGTGGAAATGGCATGGCAAGCCGTTCCACAGGACTACATCCAGCATCTCTACGATCGTCTCCATGGGAGAATAGCAGCCTGCATTGCTGCGAAAGGTGGATATACACTGTACTAGTGCCGACATTGTGCATGCTCTGTTGCCTGTGTCTATGTGCCTGTGGTTCTGTCAGTGTGATCATGTGATGTATCTGACCCCAGGAATGTGTCAATAAAGTTTCCCCTTTCTGGGACAATGAATTCACGGTGTTCTTATTTCAATTTCCAGGAGTGTATTAACAGAGCTATAAACCACCTACTTTTTAAAATCAGGTGGAAATAAAGTGGTTGTTCTCTTTGATTTCCGAAGTTTCTTTTCAATTATCAGGATCAATACCATCTACATCTACATTTATACTCCGCAAGCCACCCAACGGTGTGTGGCAGAGGGCACTTTACGTGCCACTGTCATTAACTCCCTTTCCTGTTCGTCACGTATGGTTCGCGGGAAGAACGACTGTCTGAAAGCCTCCGTGCGCGCTCTAATCTCTCTAATCTTACATTCGTGATCTCCTCGGGAGGTATAAGTAGGAGGAAGCAATATATTCGATACCTCATCCAGAAACGCACCCTCTCGAAACCTGGCGAGCAAGCTACACCGCGATGCAGAGCGCTCTCTTGCAGAGTCTGCCACTTGAGTGTCTGCCACTTGAGTTTGGTAAACATCTCCGTAACGCTATCACAGTTACCAAATAACCCTGTGACGAAACGCGCCGCTCTTCTTTGGATCTTCTCTATCTCCTCCGTCAACCCGATCTGGTATGGATCCCACACTGATGAGCAATACTCAAGTACAGGTCAAACGAGTGTTTTTAAGCCACCTCCTTTGTTGATGGACTACATTTTCTAAGGACTCTCCCAATGAATCTCAACCTGGTACCCGCCTTACCAACAATTAATTTTATATGATAACTCCACTTCAAATCGTTCCGCATGCATACTCCCAGATATTTTACAGAAGTAACTGCACCCAGTGTTTGTTCCGCTATCATGTAATCATACAATAAAGGATCCTTCTTTCGATGTATTTGCAATACATTACATTTGTCTATGTTAAGGGTCAGTTGCCACTCCCTGCACCAAGTGCCTATCCGCTGCAGATCTTACGCCGGCCAGAGTGGCCGCGTGGTTCTAGGCGCTACAGTCTGGAACCGAGCGACCGCTACGGTCGCAGGTTCGAATCCTGCCTTGGGCATGGATGTGTGTGATGTCATTAGGTTTAATTAGTTCTAAGTTCTAGGCGACTGATGACCTCAGAAGTTAAGTCGCATAGTGCTCAGAGCCATTTGAACCATTATTATTTGCAGATCTTACTGCATTTCGCTACAATTTTCTAATGCTGCAACTTCTCTGTATACTACAGCATCATCCGCAAAAAGCCGCATGGAACTTCCGACACTATCTACTAGGTCATTTATATATATTGTGAAAAGCAATGGTCCGATAACACTCCCCTGTGGCACGCCAGAGGTTACTTTAATGTCAGTAGATGTCTCTCCATTGATAACAACATGCTGTGTTCTGTTTGCTAAAAACTCTTCAATCCAGCCACACAGCTGGTCTGATATTCCGTAGGCTCTTACTTTGTTTATCAGGCAACAGTGCGGAACTGTATCGAACGCCTTCCGGAAGTCAAGAAAAATAGCATCTACCTGGGAGCCTGTATCTAATATTTTCTGGGTTTCATGAACAAATAAAGCGAGTTGGGTCTCACACAATCGCTGTTTCTGGAATCCATGTTGATTCCTACAGAGTAGATTCTGGGTTTCTAAAAACGACATGATATGCGAGCAAAAAACATGTTCTAATATTCTACAACAGATCGACGTCAGAGATATAGGTCTATAGTTTTGCGCATCTGCTCGATGACCCTTCTTGAAGACTGGGACTACCTGTGCTCTTTTCCAATCATTTGGAACCTTCTGTTCCTCTAGACACTTGGGGTACACGGCTGTTAGAAGGGGGGCAAGTTCTTTCGCGTACTCTGTGTAGAATCGAATCGGTATCCCGTCAGGTCCAGTGGACTTTCCTCTGTTGAGTGATTCCAGTTGCTTTTCTATTCCTTGGACACTTATTTCAATGTCAGCCATTTTTCGTTTGTGCGAGGATTTAGAGAAGGAACTGCAGTGCGGTCTTCCTCTGTGAAACAGCTTTGGAAAAAGGTGTTTAGTATTTCAGCTTTACACGTGTCATCCTCTGTTTCAATGCCATCATCATCCCGGAGTGTCTGGATATGCTGTTTCGAGCCACTTACTGATTTAACGTAAGACCAGAACTTCCTAGGATTTTCTGTCAAGTCGGTACATAGAATTTTACTTTCGAATTCACTGAACGCTTCACACATAGCCCTCCTTACACTAACTTTGACATCGTTTAGCTTCTGTTTGTCTGAGAGGTTTTGGCTGCATTTAAACTTAGAGTGAAGCTCTCTTTGCTTTCGCAGTAGTTTCCTAACTGTGTATGTATATGAAAACTTGGCTCCCTAAATCCCTTAAAGAACATTTCTTAATGCTATTTAATCAAAAACGGACATTTTATGCCTGTGGCTGTGTACAATATATAGGTTGACTCTTACATAAAAGGTGACAACCAGCCACTTTTTACAATGCTGTTTATTTATTTATTTAAACAGCGCCATTACTGGTTTAGAACAGACAGGTTCACCTTCAGATGGCTAGTCCACATTTTATGTTAGCTTTCACCTTTTGTTTCCCCAACTGATGAAATTTCTTGGGGCTGGTGGTGCTCTACAGCCAAAACAAGATGAGAGACAATGTATTTTTAAGTGCAATTGTGCTTCACAACCTTTTTAAGTGATGTAAACAAATTATTAAAGGGAAGATGTTTTGGTTACTTACAATGAAAAGTCTGTGCCATTATGTTCCAGTGCAGACTGCTTATGATTTTGCATCATACAGTCTTCACTGGTGCTAGATCAAAAGCAGTCTGCATTTCTTAGCTATTAATTTCCATCTTAATTCCTTTTAATAATCATAAAGTACAAAACCTTTACTTAATTGCCCTTTAGAACTTTCACTATAGCAAAAAATATGAGAAATTTTTGCATTTTTCTTATGTCTGTCTAAATCTTTCATATACATGGAAGAAGCGTGGAGATACTGACAGGTTTCAGATAGATTATATAATGGTAAGAGAGAGATTCAGGAACCAGGTTTTAAATTGTAAGACATTTCCAGGGGCAGATGTGGACTCTGACCACAATCTATTGGTTATGAACTGTAGATTAAAACTGAAGAAACTGCAAAAAGGTGGGAATTTCAGGAGATGGGACCTGGATAAACTGACTAAACCAGAGGTTGTACAGAGTTTCAGGGAGAGCATAAGGGAACAGCTGACAGGAATGGGGGAAAGAAATACAGTAGAAGAAGAATGGGTAGCTATGAGGGATGAAGTAGAGGAGGCAGCAGAGGATCAGGTAGGTAAAAAGACGAGGGCTACTAGAAATCCTTGGGTAATAGAAGAAATATTTAATTTAATTGATGAAAGGAGAAAATATAAAAATGCAGTAAATGAAGTAGGCAAAAAGGAATACAAACGTCTCAAAAATGAGATCAACAGGAACTGCAAAATGGCTAAGCACGGATGGCTAGAGGACAAATGTAAGGATGTAAAGACTTATCTCACTAGGGGTAAGATAGATACTGCTTACAGGAAAATTAAAGAGACCTTTGGAGAAAAGAGAACCACTTGTATGAATATCAAGAGCTCAGGTGAGAACCCAGTTCTAAGTAAAGAAGGGAAAGCAGAAAGGTGGAAGTAGTATATAGAGGGTCATAAGAAGGGCAGTGTACTTTAGGACAATATTATGGAAATGGAAGAGGATGTAGATGAAGACGAAATGGGAGATACAATATTGCGTGAAGAGTTTGACAGAGCACTGAAAGACCTGATTCGAAACAAGGCCCCGGGAGTAACAACATTCCATTAGAACTACTGACGGCCTTGGGAGAGTCAGTCCTGACAAAACTCTGCCATCTGGTGAGCAAGATGTATGAGACAGGTGAAATACCCTCAGACTTCAAGAAGAATATAATAATTTCAATCCCAAAGAAAGCAGGTGCTGACAGATGTGAAAATTACCGAACTATCAGTTTAATAAGTCACAGCTGCAAAATGCTAATGCAAATTCTTTACAGACGAATGGAAAAACTGGTAGAAGCCAACCTCGGGGAAGGTCAGTTTGGATTCCGTAGAAATATTGGAACTCGTGAGGCAATACCGACCCTACGACTTATCTTAGAAGCTAGATTAAGGAAAGGCAAACCTACATTTCTAGCATTTGTAGACTTAGAGAAAGCTTTTGAAAATGTTGACTGGAATAATCTCTTTCAAATTCTGAAGGTGGCAGGGGTAAAATACAGGGAGCAAAAGGCTATTTACAATTTGTACAGAAACCAGATGGCAGTTATGAGAGTCGAGGGGCATGAAAGGGAAGCAGTGGTTGGGAAGGGAGTGAGACAGGGTTGTAGCCTATCCCCGATGTTATTCAATCTGTATATTGAGCAAGCTATGAAGAAAACAAAAGAAAAATTCGGAGTAGGTTTTAAAATCCATGGAGAAGAAATAAAAACTCTGAGCTTCATCGATGACATTGTAATTCTGTCAGAGACAGCAAAGGACTTGGAAGAGCAGTTGAACGGAATGGACAGTGTCTTGAAAGGAGGATATAAGATGAACATCAGCAAAAGCAAAGTGAGGATAATGGAATGTAGTCGAATTAAGTCGGTGATGCTGAGGGAATTAGATTCGGAAATGAGACACTTAAAGTAGTAAAGGAGTTTTGCTATTTGGGGAGCAAAATAACTGATGATGGTCGAAGTAGAGAGGATATAAAATGTAGGCTGGCAATGGCAAGGAAAGCGTTTCTGAAGAAGAGAAATTTGTTCACATTGAGTATGGATTTAAATGTCAGGAAGTCGTTTCTGAAAGTATTTGTATGGAATGTAGCCATGTATGGAAGTGAAACATGGATGATAACTAGTTTGGACAAGAAGAGAATAGAAGCTTTCGAAATGTGGTGCTACAGAAGAATGCTGAAGATTAGATGGGTAGATCATATAACTAATGAATAGGATTGGGGAGAAGAGAAGTTTGTGGCACAACTTGACTGGAAGAAGGGATCGGTTGGTAGGACATGTTCTGAGGCATCAAGGGATCACCAAATTAGTATTAGAGGGCAGCGTGGAGGGTAAAAATTGTAGAGGGAGACCAAGAGATGAATACACTAAACAGATTCAGAAGGATGTAGGTTGCAGTAGGTACTGTGAGATGATGAAGCTTGCACAGGATAGAGTAGCATGGAGAGGTGCATCAAACCCGTCTCTGGACTGAAGACAACAACAACAACAACAACAACATATAAATCTTTCATAGACTAGCACACTTACCTGTAGCTAATGGAAGTTTTTTAGAGTGATTTCTCACGTCATTTGTTAAGACAGCTGATAAGCAAACATGTGCAGAATTGTCAATGCCGTCAATTGTTGCATCATAATAATATTCAGTGCATTTTGTATTTGCATTCTTACGTACATGCTGCCATATTAATTTGTCCTATTGAGGTAGGCATGGGCTTAGTGTCTATCTAGGCTACAGTAATGTGTTCACTATGCTGCTCATAGTTGTATACCACATTCCTGTTTGCTTATTCATTATTAAACCTACTCCTGTATTACCCCTATTTGACTCTGTATTTATAGCCCTATATTCACCTGACCAAACGTTCTGTTCCTCCTGTCACCAAACTTCACTAATTCCCACTTCAACCTATTCATTTCCCTTTTTAAATTTTCTAACCTACCTGCCCAATTAAAGGATCTAAGGTTCCACACTCCAGTCCATAGAATGCCAGTTTAGTTTCTCCAGATGACTACATCCTCGTGAGTAGTCCCTAATGGAGATCCAAATGGGAGAGTATTTTACCTCTGGAAAATTTTACCAAAGAGGGTGCCATCATCGTTTTTGCCATACAGCAGAGCTGCTGCCCTCAGAAGAAATTATGGCTGTAGTTTCTCCTTCCTTTCAGATGTTCACAGTACCAGCACAGCAAGCTGTTTTGGTTGATGTTTTAAGTTCAGACCAGTCAGTCATCAGGAAACACGTGAGGAATTATTATTTACCACCTTTTTATCATGTGTATATAAATAGTTAAAGAAGACAAAAATTTTATTGTGATGGGGTACTGGAATTCGGTAGTAGGTGAAGAAAAGGAAATTATGTCTGCGTAAATATTTAAAGAAGATAAAATATTAATTGTGATGGGGGACTGGAATTTGGTAGTAGGTGAAGGAAGAGAAGGAAAAGTAGTAGTATGGACTGGGGCAGAGAAACGAAAGAGGAAGCTGCCTGGTAGAATTTTTATGGGGTTGGGTGGTTGTGGTTGTTGTTGTTGTAGTCTTCAGTCCAGAGACTGGTTTGATGCAGCTCTCCATGCTACTCTATCCTATTCAAGCTTCTTCATCTCAGAGTAACTACTGCAACCTATATCTTTTTGAATCTGTGTAGTGTATTCATGCCTTGGTCTTCCTCTACGATTTTTACCCTCCGCGCTTCCCTCCAATACGTAATTGATGCCTCAGAATGTGTGCTACCAATTGATCCCTTCTAGTGAAGTTTTGCCACAAATTCATCTTCTCCCCAATTCTAATAAGTACCTTCTCCTTAGTTACTTGATCTACCCATCTAATCTTTAGCATTATTCTGTAGCACCAAATTTTGAAAGCATCTGTTCTCTTCTTGTCTAAAGTATTTGTTGTACATGTTTCACTTCCACACATGTCTACACTCCGTACAAATACTTTCAGGAAAGACTTCCTTACACTTGAATCTTTACTCAGTGTCAACAAATTTCTCTTCATCAGAAAAACTTTCCTTGCCATTGCCAGTCTACATTTCATATCCTCTCTACGTCAACCATCATCGTTACTTTGCTGCCCAAATAGCAAAACTCATCTACTATTTAAGTGTCTCATTTCCTAATCTAGTTCCCTCAGCATCACCTTATATACTTTGACTGCATTCCATTATCCTCGTTTTGCTTAGGTTGATGTTTATCTTATATCTGCCCTTCAAGGCACTGTCCATTCCGTTCAGCTGCTCTTCCAGGTCCTTTGCTGTCTTGCTGTCTGTGACAGAATTACAATGTTGTTGGCAAACCTCAAAGTTGGTTAAAGAGTCATAAAAGAAGGTTATATACATGGAAGAGGCCTGGAGACACCAGGAAGGTTTCGGATTGATCATGTAAAGGTTAGACACCGAGATTTAGGAACCAGATTTTAATTTTTAAGACATTTCAAGGGGCAGATGTGGACTCTGACCACAGTTTATTATTTACAAACTGTAGTATAAAACTGAAGAGATTGCAGACGAGTTCAGAGGGAGCATTCAGCGACAGGTGACTAGAACAGGGGAAAGGCATGCAGTAGAAGACAGAGGGATAGCTTTAAGAGATGAACTAGTGAAGGCAGCAGGGGATTAAAACAAGTAAAACGATAAGGCATAGTATAAATCCTTGGATAACATGAGATATTGAATTTAATTGATGCAAGGAAAAAATTAAAAAATGCGGGGAATGTAGGAGGCAAAAGGGAATACCCAAGTTTAAAAAATGAGATTAACGGGAAATGCGAAATGGCTAAGCCAGAATGGCTGGAGGACAAGTGTAAAGTTTTAGAAGCAGTTGTCACTAGGAGAAAGAGATACCACCTACAGGAAAATTAGTGTCCTCTGGGGAAAGAGAAGCAGCTACATGAATATCAAGTGCTCACATGGAAAACCAGTCTTAAGCTAAGAAGGGAAAGCTGAAAGATGGAAGGCATATGTAGAGGGTCCGCACAAAGTACACAAACTTGAAGGGAATATTATAGAAAGGGAAGTGGACGTAGATGAAGATGGGATGGGAGATATGATACTGTGAGAAGAATTTGACAGAGCCCTAAAGTATCTAAGTCAAAACAAACCCCAGGTGTAGATGACATTCTGTCAGAATTACTGATAGCCTTGAGAGAGCCAGCCATGACAAAACTCTTCTATCTGGTGTGCAAGATATATGAGACAGGTGAAGTACACTCAGACTTACAGAAGAATGTAGGCCTAGTAATTCCAACTCCAAAGAAACAGTTGCCGACAGATGTGAGAACTACTAAACTACCAGTTCAGTAAGTCATGGTTGCAAAATGCTAACACAAATTCATTACCGAGCGAGGTGGCGCAGTGGTTAGCACACTGGACTTGCATTCGGGAGGACGACGGTTCAATCCCGTCTCCAGCCATCCTGATTTAGGTTTTCCGTGATTTCCCTAAATCGTTTCAGGCAAATGCCGGGATGATTCCTTTGGAAGGGCATGGCCGATTTCCTTCCCCATCCTTCCCTAACCCGAGCTTGCGCTCCGTCTCTAATGACCTCGTTGTCGACGGGACGTTAAACACCACTAACCTAACCTAACCAAATTCATTACAAAAGAATACAAAACCTGATAGAGGCTGACCTTGACGAAGAGCAGTTTGGATTCTGGAGAAATGTAGGAACACGTGAAGCAGTACTGACCCTACGACTTAGCATAGAAGATAGGTTAAGGAAAGGCAAACCTATGTTAATAGCATTTGTAGACTTAGAGAAAGCTTTTGGCAATGTTAACTGGAAGTGTCCCTTTGAAATTCTGTAGGAAGCGGGGTTAAAATACATGGGGTAAAGGGCTATTTGCGACTTGTACAGAAACCAGACGGCAGTTAAAGGATTCGAAGAGCATGAAAAGAAAGCAGTAGTTGAGAGGGAATAAGGCAGAGTTGTAGCCCATCCCTGTCATTATTCAGTCTGTACATTGAACAAGCAGTAAAGAAAACCAAATAAGAATTAAGAGTAGGTCTTAAAGTTGAGGGAGAAGAAATAAAAACTTTAAGGTTTGCCGATGACATTGTGATTCTGTCAGAGACAGCAAAAGACTTGAAAGAGCAGTTGAACGGAATGGACAGTGGCTTGAAAGGAGGATTAAAATATAAGATGAACACCAGCAACAGCAAAACAAGGATAATGGAATGTAGTCGATTTAAATTAGATGATGCTAAGGCAATTAGATTAAGAAATGGGACACTTACAGTAGTAGTTGAGTTTCGCCATTTTGGCAGCAAAATACCTGATGATGGCCAAAGTAGAGGAGATATAAGATCTAGATAGGCAATGACAAGAAAAGTATTTCTGAAGAAGAGAAATTTGTTAACATCAAATACACATTTACGCATTAGAGTGTCTTCTCTGAAAGTATTTATCTAGAGTGTAGCCATGTATGGAAGTGAAACATGGACAATAAACAATTTAGACAGAAAGAGAATAGAAGCTTTTGATATGAGGTGCTACAGAAGAATGTTGAAGATTAGATCCTTCGATCATGTGAATAATGGGGAGGTACTGAATAGAATTGGGAAGACAAAATATTTGTGGTACAACATGATCAAAAGAAGGTATAAGCTGATAGGAGAAACCAAGGAATCACCAATTTAGTATTGGTGAGAAGTGTGGGAACTAAAAATTGTAGGTGACCAAGAGATGAACACAGTAGGCAGACTGAGAAAGATGTAGAGCAGCTATTCGGAGAGCAAGAGGCTTGCACAGAATAGAGTAACTGCATCAAACCAGGCGTTGGAACACGACAACATAAAACAACAATGTACTTGTAAGCACTTTTCTTTTGTTCATGGTCTCTCTCTCTCTCTCTCCCCCACCCCCACCCCTCGCCACTCCCTCCCCCTCTCTCTCTCTCTCTCTCTCTCTCCCTCCCGCCCACCCCCTCTCTCTCCCGCCCACCCCCTCTCTCTCTCCCGCCCACCCCCTCTCTCTCTCCCGCCCACCCCCTCTCTCTCTCCCGCCCACCCCCTCTCTCTCTCCCGCCCACCCCCTCTCTCTCTCCCGCCCACCCCCTCTCTCTCTCCCGCCCCCCCCCTCTCTCTCTCCCGCCCCCCCTCTCTCCCGCCCCCCCCCCTCTCTCTCCCGCCCACCCCCTCTCTCTCCCTCCCACCCTCTCTTGTCTCCCTCCCACCCTCTCTCTCCCCTCCCCCTCTCTCTCTCTCTCTCTCCCCCACCTGTAACATGTATGTATAGCTTAATAATAATTTCATATATTAATTCAAAGTCATATTTTGCTGCCAATATTGCCAGAAGTAGAGGCAGCACTTGTAGGCTCAAAAACAGCATACTAGAATCTTCCATTTCGTCGTAGGAATGTTTCTTCATACTTACACACTGAGAAATTACTCAAATATGCAAATAATCCCGTTTGTTGAGTGGGTTGCTATGGTCAACTGGTTTTCTTTGTTGCAAATGTTGTTATGACGTTTTCATTAGATCATGAAATAACTTTCTCTTGGGTATAACACTTATATTAGAAGACACTACAGGTTTGTTTGCTTGTACCTTCATTGTTGTTTATTTCAGTTGCTATAGGCAACATCATATATTTTTCCATTACTTTGTAAAATTTCTTCTTATTTTTTGTTGAAGCTCTCTTTATATAACACCTCTTATCCATGTCCTTAACTTAGGGTGCCAAATGACGTGTTTTGTATGTCGTGGAAAATACTGGTGCTGTGTGCAGTTATGACACAGTTCGAATTCATCAACTAGCTGCAGAATGTTATGAAACTGTCTTTTGAAAGAACTCGTCTGTGTCTTTGTGCTCAAATAAAACCACTACAGATTTCAATGGGAAAAAAAGAGAGAGAGAGAGAGAGAGAAGAAGAAGAAGAAGAAGAAGAAGAAGAAGAAGAATTAGTACCCTGGGAAAGATGAGGTCCATTTTGATCCACCTGGGGAAAGTAGATGTACTGATAATGGTTTCAACAGCATCCACCCACAGATAACATATTGGCACAGCTACCAGAGCACCATGTGTGCCTACTTTTTAACAGGGAATGCTCATAGCCAGAAGGCTTGGTGTGATGCAGATGTGTGAAGCAAGTAGGCATCCATACCAAATAGCCGCACTTGTATTTCCTACAGCCAAATGAGCTAGTTTGGAATGGATCGAATTATGGCCTTTCAAGTGGCAGGATGGTCTTTCAAGGAAAATTGCCACACAATTTGGACATGCTGCATCAATGCTGGTATAAGTGGTCCTGTGGACATTCTCACACCAGTAGACAAGGTTCTGGATGCTGAGAATTCTTCCGGGTTATATGGCCGTGGTCCACGGAACTCTTCTATCCTTGACGTTTCGTCCAAGGCTACATTGGACATCTTCGGAGGTGCTCCTGATTGTGCTGAGTTTTGCCGACTGACGAGCTGGACGTCGAAGAGCGGGTTACCCATGTTCACCCTGTGGATATTCTTGTCAGTTTTGACAGTGTCTTTATTTACTATCCGCCCGCTTAATGAAGTTATGGATTACATAGTGACTGTTTTCCCAGCATATTTGACTGCTCTTTTGAGATGCTGCCTTACCTCTAGTCAGTTCCACTGGGAAGATGAGTTTTACAAGCAGGTTGATGGGGTGGCCATGGGTAACCCATTGAGTCCTGCAATCACTAATTTTTACGTGGAAAAATTCTAACAATTAGCTCTGGAAAAAGTAAATAAGAAACCATGTTGATGTTATCTATACGTGATGATACATTTGTGGTCTGGTTACATGGCAAAAAATCTTTAGAGGAATTCTTTTGTTATTTAAATAGTATAAATCCTAAAATACAGTTTACCATGGAAAATGGAGAAAGACAATGCAATATCCTCCTTGAATGACTTTGTTATGAGACAGACTGATGGCAGCTTGAAACATAAAGCCTTTCGGAAGGTTACACATACCAACAGTTATTTGCATAAGGATGCCAGTCATCATTCTCAAGAGAAAAAAAGGTGTAATTAAAAGTCTAGTGGACAGAGCCAAAAGGATTTGTAAGCTGGAATACCTGGACGCCGAGTTAAAACATCTAAACCAGGTTTTTGAGAAGAATGGGTACTCTAGTAAGGAAATACATAAAAGTTTTGCTATCGAATAACAGGAGGCCTAAGGACAACGATAGAACACAGCGATAGAAGAACACGCTTTCTCTACCCTTCATCAAAAAAGTAACGGATCAAATCGCCTAGATTTTAAGGAAACGTAACATTCGACTGATTTTCAGACCAACTAAGAAAACAGGCCAAGCACTTTGTTCTGTTAAGGATAAACGTCCCCCTCAGTCTACAAGTGGTGTATACAAGATTCCGTGTATGTGTGGTGAGGTCTACATTGGAACTACAAAGAGAAGTGTGAATACACGGTTGAAGGACCATAGAAGTGTTTGCCAACTAGGGAAAACAGACAAGTCAGCGTGGCGGAACATACTCTTCAGTCAGGTGATCACTTAGTGAAATTTTTGGAAACTGAAGTTTTATGTACTATGACAAACTATTATCCACGGCTATATAGAGAAACCATCGAAATATATAAACATTGGGATAGTTTTAACAGAAAAGAAGAAGCCATGAAACTCAAGAGATATATGTACAGTGGTGCTACAGAATCGATGAGAAGTTTTTATCTTTGACGTACTATGATCGATAGTTACATTTTATTTTTGACGAGGTTTATCTCTGCTATCACATTAAATCCAGACCACACCCACTTTCATGGTATTTAGGCTGCTCTTCAACGTCTGACTCACCTGGCGGCAAGACTCAGCACAACCAGGAGCACCTTCGAAGATGACCAATGTAGCCTTGGACGAAACATCAGGGATAGAAGAGTTCCATGGACCATGGCCATACAACCTGGAAGAATTCTCAGCAGCTGAAACATCCAGTCGTGAAAGCCTTCGTTGTAAGGTTCTGTATGTCCACACAGCACACACCCGTGCCAGGGTTGTCGTATTGTATGAAAAGCAGTGGCATATCGTACAGCTACCACAGCACAGATAAGAGGGCTTGTGGCCCCATATGTGTCAACAGAAACTGTTGGCAAAACAGTTGTGGACAATGGGCAAGCACACTTTTATCCTGTCTTCCATTCACATAACAGCATCGACATGCACAGCATCGACATGCACGGCTTGACTGGTGCTGACAGAAGATCACTTGGAAGAAGGAATGGTGTGCCATGGTCTTCAGCGATGAAAGCAGATTCTGGCTGCATGCAAGTTGTGGTCATGCGCATGTAAGCATTTGACCTGATGAGTGCTGTCTCGTAGAGTGCATTAGTCTGACACATGTGCCGTACCCCAGGCCTTGTGGTCTGGGGTGCCATAAGTTACAGCACTCTTGTTTGCATTTGGTGTTTCTGCAGAGAACACTAACCAGTACCTGCAGAATGTTGTCAGACCCATTCTTTTGCCATTCTTGCACCAGGAAGGTGATGCATTGTTCCAACAGGATAATGCTTGCTCACACACTGCCCGTGAAACTCAATATGCCACTTCCTTGGCCAGCAGACTCTCTGGACTTGTTTCCAATTGAGCATATGTGGGATATGATGGGACAAGAAGTGACTCCTGTGACTTGTTACTTCAACAGGTCAAGAAGGTGTGGAATAATGTATCCCAGGACAGTATTCACCAGCTGTACAGCATGTGTCACTTAAATCCGCACAAATGAAACTTTTTTTAAAAAGCAAATTTATTAATACAGATAAAATGAAAATCCTTTTATATATAAGTAGTGATATCTTTCAAGAGTAACATTAATCAATTTAACCCCCTTCAGCCGCAATCACTGCCTCCAGTCTTGTCCTGAAACAATCACACGCACTCTTTAAAACTGCACTGTGACACTCATGAATGCTGCTTCGATAGTGGTGCATAGAAATGTGACATTACGGTGCCTCTTCTTACTAGTAACTCTTTCGACTACACTCCAAACATAGTAGTCAAGGGGGTTGAAATCCGGCTCTTCGGGGGCCATAACTCCTTTGCTCAGAACATGTCAGCATTATCCGAGAGCCAGTTTCAGACTAAATGGCTCCTACGAGGTCCTCCACTGCCATCTGAAGCATTGTTCACTCAATGATGTTCAATAATGATGCCAATTTCCTCAGCGATTGCCCAGGTCCTCAGAAATCAGTGCCTGAGCCTTTTCGATGACTGCCACAGTTTGTGACACATGTTTCATCCAATGAGGTTTACTTGCTGGATTAGCAGAATCTTCCCCAGACTTCTCCAAAGTGTTATACTTTGTCACAGTATCATAAACAGTTGATCTCGAATACCCGAAGAATCTAACTGTTTCAGTGGGCAAATGTCTAGCACAAAGGCTTTCGATAAGTGCGCCTCTTCAGTTGTATTCTGTACATACCCATAGCATCTCAGCTATTTTGAGGTTCTGACTGTTTACTAGATGCCTATGGCTTTCAAGAACACCAATCGCGACGTCCAACAGAACTACGATAAGGCTGGAAATTCAATTTGAAATTTGTCTGGAATTAAACACTGCACCCTTTACAATAGACTGGATGCCAGTCAGTGCCTGCCCTGCCACCCGTGGAGGCTACACTACTTACTAATATGGATGTTTCAGCACGAGTCAATATCTGGTATCTCAGAACTGCTTGTGCTATTGATCTGTAAATGTAATCATTTGATATAGTCCATATGCACTGTTGCAATAATAAATCTTGAGTGATTTGGAGACTTCTAAAAGGGTATAATAATTTATTTTTTTCCAGTAGTGTGTATAGTGAATCTTATGACACTGCTTCAAAGAACACATTGAGTCAAATTACATATTAGATTTAAAATATTTCAGTTGTTTTCTTGGGCATTGACATTGTAGGCAGCACCCCTTTCTCTATGCCATCCATAACACCACCAAGCCATGATGCCAAAGCATAAGCAGTCTCTTCACAGCAGGTGGAGACAGTCGTCATCGCGCCTTGCCAATGTCCTGTGTCCATGCTTAGTTGATCATTTCTACACGTATCTACATGAACCATGCACAATTGTATGTTTGCTACCTACAAACTATCTAAAATATGTTTTCTACTTTCATGAGCACCTTTCATGGTCTAAGAGGGTAATAGAACATATTATTTCAGAGGATCTCATGTTACACTTCAGTACCCATATCACCCAAAGTGGTGTTACTCCACCTGCCCAACCTATGGAATAGCCTTGCCCATCCCTACTCTGAACCTGCTCCCAATTCTGGTTGACCCTTGAGCAAGACCTGTCCCGTACACCAACCCACCATCATCTACTGCAGTCCAGTCACATGCATTTCCTATCCTATAAAATGCAAGGCCACCTGTGAAAGTAGTGATGTTATATATTAGCTATGCTGCAGTTGCTGTGCGCATTCTGTGTATGACAAGTAACCAACTGTCTGTTCGCTTGAATGGCCACCATGAGACTGCGGCAAACTGTAAACTTGACCGAGTAGCCGAAAGTGCTGTGCATGACAACACACATCATTTCAACAACCGCTTCACTACAAGAGCCATTTGGATACTCCCTTCCAGCACTAGCTTTTCTGGATTACACAGGTGGAAATTGTCTCTACAGCATATCCTGTCCTCGCCCAACCCTCGTGGTCTAAACCTCCTCTAATCTCTTTCCCACCTCCTCACCACAATTCCACCTCCCCCCACTCCTCCATGCGGGCATATATTCTCTCTCTCTCTCTCTCTCTCTCTCTCTCTGCCTCTGCCTCCTCCACCTCTCCCCCCTTCTCACTTCACTCACTGCCCTCCCCCCCCCCCCCCCCCCCAGTCTGCTCTTTCTGCCTCTCCTCCCCCCCTCCCCCTCCTCTTGTCTTTCTCCTTTCCTTATATGTTCTACCCTCTGAACTCCTTTCATCTTGTGCAGCAGCTGATTTGTCTGTCAAAAGACCTATCTCACTGTCCCCTCCTCGCCACACAGTCATTCCCTACTACCTTCCCACCAGTATCTACCCAACCAACTGCCCTCACAAATCTATATTTGACAGTCAGTCTCTGCAACTACCAGTACAATTATTTGGATGTCTATGCGGTTGTGTATGAGAATGTGTGTACTTTTGCTAAAGAAAGAACAAGAGCTCAAAAGTAATGTATTCTGTTGAGTGTCTTTGTGTACCACACGTCAGTTAACTGTATGTGAGTAGTTTCATTTCTTTCGTTTTATATATTATTCCAGCCAGAAATTTCCATTGTTGTAAGTTACGACCCAACATTCAAATATTTTCCATGAAACCACATTACTTTTATTGCCAAGCTGACAGATAGGTTAACATTACACTCCATCCTATGATTTTTATCTGGTCCTCATCTGTTTAAAAACTTTTGCGTAGCTCATTGAAAAAATTAGACTGAAAGTTGATTTCCAGCAAATATGCTGCTCAAAGTCTTACTAGTTGTAAATGTCATACAGTTTTTGGCAGATACATTACAGCCAGTAATAGTGTATGTACCCAGATTTATTTTTTATTTGCACCACCATAAATTATAACTGCAATCATGTTGTTGAAGCTTAATTTTGCTCATTAAATATGTAAGGCATTGAGCAACACACAGGAGCATAGAAAAGACTGGTTGTTAGTAATTGAGTTTAATAACAGAGATATTCTTGGTACTGGTAACAAACAATGCCACTCCTACCCCTCCTCCTGCCATTGGGCCTCTTCAGCTGATTGAAGACAGCAATGCTTTTGGCTAGAGTGAGTGGAAGGTGGTGGGCTCATAGAGAAACTAACATTGTTTAGAGCCCTAGCTTACTTAGGTTTTGCCGTTTTGACTCAATTTATTTACATTAAAGAGGTATGAACTGGTGAGAGAACAATAATAAAATAGGGCTTAGGAAATATCGTATGGATGTTGAAATTTGTATTTGCATATGGGGCAAGCAGCCAGTGCCTATCCAGAAGTGTGTAGATGACAGGATTGGAGCCCACATAGAAAATAATACAGGATGCAGAACAGTACAGATGAACTGGGATGCTGTAGAGAAATGCCGATATCACATATAAAGTTTGTGTGCCTGCAAGAATGTGAAGTGAAATTAGTTGGAAATAGGTTGCAGTGGAGACAAGGTTATGTGCTGAGGCTGGGGGCCTCTAGGAAAGATGGACGTGTTTAAGACAGCTCTCGCCTGCACAGTTCAGAAAATCATTTTCAAGATGAAGGGTTCCGATGACCTGGGTTGTTAAGTAGTTATTAAAATTAACTAGATAATGCTAAGTAACACGCTTTGCAGTACGTTGCTCTTGATTCCTAGCCAGAGCTTTATGCAGTGTTTTACATGAGTAAACGTCAACAACAATAAAACATGGGTAATGGATGTAGTCTAATTAAATTGGGCAAAGCTATGGGAAACACAGTAGGAGA
Source organism: Schistocerca serialis cubense (assembly GCF_023864345.2). Classification (NCBI taxonomy): domain Eukaryota; kingdom Metazoa; phylum Arthropoda; class Insecta; order Orthoptera; family Acrididae; genus Schistocerca; species Schistocerca serialis. The sequence continues at coordinate 575,491,429 of NC_064641.1, read as the reverse complement.
TGACACACTACAAGTAATAGACAAGTTTTGCTATTTGGGCAGCAAAATAAATTATGATCGATGAAGAAGAAAAGGATGTAAAATGCAGATTGTTTATAGCTAGTAATCTGAAAAAGAGAAATTTGTTAACATGTAACAAATTTTAAGTGTTAGGAAGTCTTTCCTAAAGGTATTTATGTATAGCCTTGTGTGGAATTGAAACCTAGACGATAAGCAGTTCATACAAGAAGACAATAGTAGCTTTTGAAATGTGATGATACAGAAGAATGGCGAAGATTGGATGAGTAGATTTTGTAAGTACGGAGGAAGTAGTTAATAGAACTGGGGGAAAAGAAATTTGTGGCACAACTTGACTAAAAGGGGTTCAGTTAATAGGACACATTCTGAGACATCAAGGAGTCAGTAATTTAGTATTGGAGGACTACAGTAAGCAGATTCAGATGGATGTTGGTTGCACTAGTTATTCAGAGATGAAGTGGCTTGTGCAGGATAGACTAGCTTGGAGAATTAAATCATATTAGTATGCAGACTGAAGACCACAACAACAACACTGAGAATGCTTTGATAACCTTGTCTATAAGCAGGTCCACAGCCTCAAAACATTTCATAAAAGAAAATATCCAGTGTAGGCCATATATCCATATCACTTACTTTCTGTGTTATTGACTAGTTTCTTATCATTTCATTATCGAGCACTTTTAAAAGAACATACGAACATAGAAGAGTGTAGAGAATGCGAAAACATAATAGTGATAGAGTCTGATCTTTGTTCATCCGACATGTTGCCTAACAGACCCAAAAATGCTGCTGGGCTCAAACCATACTCAAAATTTGCATTCCTGTGGCAACTCCCTGGTGGACAGCATGGCCTATTGTAGTTTGAGCAGTTCCAAATGCCCCATTAGATGGCACCACTACATAGGAGACTTCTCCCAGCTGCAACATTAACTTGTTATCCTAGCCACTAGGGTACGCCGTTCCGCCATCCACAATATTACCAGAATTGATATTTTAATAGCAGTCACAATAATTTTGTTTCATTTGCAAATTTGTTTTGAGTTTAAAAACTCAGAAGAAATTCTCTCTCTCTCTCTCTCTCTCTCTCTCTCTCTCTCTCTCTCTCTGTCTCCCCCCCCCTCCCCCCCCCCCCCCCCCCAGCGTAACTGCATTTTATATTTTTTTTAGTCATACATAGAGCTTGGATTTAATTAACATTGAGACAGTTGGGAAAGTGGCAATCTGATATGTTCTGAACTCTTAGAAATAGCTCGGCACATAACTTCCAGGTTTTGCAATATGAGTGAAAATTAATAGTGTAAATAATTTACAAGGCACAAACTTTTCCCACATTTTTGATGAGGAGAAGCTTGCTATAAAGGGGCATGAATGACTCTAAACCAGTTCTAAATATTGTACAAAATATTAATATTACAAATTGACATTGTAGGAGAGCATTTAAAATGGAAATTTATAGAAAAGTGATTGTTATGTGGCTGTGAAGTTAAAAATGCATTATTCTGCTGCCCTTGCCTGTTATTTTGAAGGGAAAACTCACGGACAAAAGTGGGAGCTCCAGGCATAAGTCCCCTTAGTACCAAAGTGGAGAGGGATGAGTCTTCAGCTGTTTACATACAAAATTGTTTGAGACTGTCACTTTTTAGAACCGTCAAAGCAGTTAAACAGTAGGATATTGTATGTAGATGGAAAATTGAGGAGTATAAAGAAGTAGTTAGACATTACAGGTATGTGTCAAATATTTCAATAAATTGGATTTATTTCCATGGTTCTTTTGAATGGGCTTTAAGGGGTCATGACAAAACTGAATAGTCGTTAAACCCTGCAGTTTCAGAGGTTTGATTAATTTTAGCACTGAGTTGTCTGCAGCACTAAAAGATCATTGTATATGGCAACTGTGTTCAGAGGAAAGTCTAGAAATTAAAAATGAGCTTTTGCAAATTATATTGGAGGATGCCAAGAAGAAATTTCAAAGCAAGTAAGGGAATCACAATTTTTAGTTGTGATATCAGATGAAACTAGTGATATACCAAATGTATTTCAAATGGCTGTTGCATACTGGAGGTTCCTACCTTCTTCCAAACATAATACACAGACATTAGGCATGTATTACAGTATCATATTTCTTGGATAAAGAAATATGATCAAATATTCATCCAATTCCTTTGCAAAGAACTTTGATGTGGTGCTGAAAAGGGGTATTACTCAGTTATAGTATTTTTCATGACATTTCAAGATGGCAGTCAACAACACCTTATTCTGCACTGCAGTTGCTTGTATGACAGTTGCATTGTATGTGCATTTGGATGAATTGTGGTGGAAAAAAATGAAACATACTTGGGCAGAGCCATGGGCATTATGTCCAGATAATAAAAGCATTCAGCAAAAATTTTTAAGAGAGCTGCAAATGGAGGGAACATAAAGTCTTACATAAATTACTTGCAAGTTAAATGGAGGACATCAAGTCTTTATATAAATTACTTACAAATTAATGAGAGTGCATTTCAGTGTTTGCTCATACAACAGGAAATAAGACTCGCTTGAGAAATGCAGTTTGTGCAGACTATATGTGCAGAAGACAGGCTCACCATGACACTGTGATTTCTTGATACAGGAGAGAGCTACTCTATTTACAATACAGCACTCGCATACCAAAGTGTACAGTAACCAAAATAATTCCAGAAATGTGTGAAGAGATTTATAAAGTACTGAAGGGGGAATATCTGAAGGTAAATAAATATTTAGTAACCTATACAGGCAATAAGAACTATTTTTACTTGTGATTAATAGAATTGGCTTTCCAACAAATACAAAATTAATAAGAAGTACAAAACAAGTGAAGTGCTTTTTAATTTGTGGCATCCAGAGTTCAAAAATAGATGCAATGGAATGGATAGCTAGAAATTTTTATTTTAGAGTGTGACCACATCCTCTATTCCAGCTTGCTGAAAAGCTGCCTGGATGTTTCCAGATGTGTAGGTGGATGGCCATAGCTGTGATTGTGCATATGAAGTCACCTGCAACATATTCCATGTGTCTGTCAACACATGATTAACAGTGAGCAGTCTGCCATTTGCTCACCCTCCACCCCAGACGAAGCAAGGTTATTAAAAAGAGCTGAAGGAACACACAAACTTTGAAGTCATGTTTACGAACACTTTAATGAGATGTCAGATAGCTGTAATGTTGCCAGCTCTCCAAGTGATTACATTTCACATTACAGTGAACAGAAGACAAACGACTTTTATGATCAAATCTATGACGAGGCTCTAGATATGATAATATTTCTTTGACAAAAGGTGAGATTTGACAAAGTTCCCTGTTACACTGTCAAATTTCTTTGAAGTATCAGCTTTGACAAAGAAATATGATAGTGTAATATCAACCTTAGCCGTGAGTTTGATACAGTAATGAGACAAGAAAAAATTAAATGAGACTCCCTAAAAATCCCAGTGTTACAAAGGTGGATTCAGTACCACCAATACAAAGATGTTGTGCAGTGCACCGCACTACCTACGATTGTTTTTTATTTCTTTGTTGCTTTTTTTACTCTTAATTGAATCTTTATAACATTTTACAAGGAACAAATTACTGCTTACACAATAAACCCAACTTACAATGAAAATTTCAAATTCTATATTTATGCCTTAGTTCATCCTTCACAAAGTCCTTGGATTTAGTTGGCAGGTGCTTCAGTGATGCAGTTGGGACAAAGAAAAGTTGCTAGCTTGGAAAGACAGACGTGCTGACTGCCGTTTGTGCATTGGTAGTTGGTCTTTCTGTCCTTGCAGCCATACAGCACACACCTTGGACTAGTCTTCATGTTTTTCGGCAGAGGAGGAGTCATGGCTTGGCTGCTGGAACTAGGAGTGAAGCCCTTGAGGCACTGCTGCATCAGTTTTGGAAGTAACCTGTATGCCTCCTTGCACTTGTAAAACTGATCTTGAAGGTGAAGGAGGATGAGGGTTTTCATGAATTGTGGATGTGTCAGGATTGCCCCTGGCAAGTTGCAGAAGTTGACCACTTGCACATTGATTCCAGCCACACTGAGTAGCAAGAAGAAGATTCTGAGCAGCTATGTTCTGCAGGTTAGGCTCATTTCGAAAGTTCCCCACAATTAATAAACAGCATCGACACTGCCTTTGAGCTTATTGTAGAAGGTAATCACCTCACCTCAGGCTTCTTGTTGTCCTCGGTCAATTCGCCAATATGATCATGGCAGTCTTCTTCTTTTTTGAAAATGGGGCACTAAGGTGATCTGATTACAGAACTAGAAAGTGCTGCTACAGACTGGGAGTCCAGTAGTCCCAGTGAATTCCTTAGAGTGTGCCTTTTTGTTTTTCCGGATTGTCCCTGAGAGCCATCTTGCACTTGGGTAGGAGCTTAACGGTCAGTGGGATCCTGGTGTGCCAGTTGTCTGTCATTGGATTTCTTCCATATCCGGAAATCTTGGTTATGAGCTGTTCAACAGCATCAGCTGGGAAGCTGCTCTCCTGGAAAGCACCATCAGGTTACTGTGCTTTCCCACTAACACTTTCATGCTGAAGGTGTAGAACAGCTTGTAGACCTGCACGGTGAGCCTCTCGATGCTGTACTTGGCCAGCTTTGACAGGATATATTGAATAGAAGAGCACAGGCCATGGAAATTCTCCTGTTTCTGGTCATTCATGATGTTGTTATCAAGGATGTGACTGTTCCGGCAGTTCTTGCTGGACAGGTTGAGGGCTTAGTGGATTAGAGTGAACTTATCTTGGGCATGCCAAATCTGTCAAGTACTGAAATTGTCAGTCCTGAGACAACACAGGAGGAACCTGAATCAAGTGATGGTAATTGTCAGAGGGAAGCTCTCATGATCAGTCCCATCATTGGCCCAGAAGCTTTTAATGTTCCTTCTTCCTGCTTAGAACCTTCCATTTAGACAGAGAAGCCAGAGGAGGGACATGACTTCAGATTTGTCTGCCTTTCTGTGTAGGCTTCCAGTCTTGGCCATGTAGTTTCCAGTATACTTCTTGCACTGCTTTTCAATACAGTTGACAGTGGTCTGGACAACCTTGAGAGTAATGAAAAGACTTATGGTTTCCTCAGTAGTCTTTGCATTTCTTGTTGGTCCAGGAGCCTTTTTGATGATGCTCAACAGTCTGGTCCGGAAGTTCTGTGAGCCTAGAGGTTTCTTCATCCACTGAGTGAACCCATCCTTTCTGAGGTAGAAGTCTCCACATCTGTTTTATCATCACTGGCATCCTCACTTGAGTCAGTTTCATGTTCCCTCAGTGAAATCTGACCATCAGACTCCTTATCCTCATCTTCATCAGGTAGCAGATCTCTCACTTGGTTGGTATTCCTCCAAACTCTCAGCAGCCTATTCCTCCACTCTTAACAGTATCTCCATCAGCCTAACAGTTTCCTTTTCATACAACCACATCTTTAAAGTAATATAATACAGTAATTATAATTTACTATTATACAATAATTCACATATTGCAATACAGTAGCATAAGACAATACATGAAAATCAGTATCCAGATATAAAACAACTGTTACTTACACATGAATTTGTAATAATATTGGAATAATATACACTGAAGAGCCAAAACAACTGGTTTACCTGCCTAATATCATGTAGGGCCCCCACGAGCATGCAGAAGTGCTGCAACATGACGTGGCATTAGTTATTTAGTTACTTTCATGTTCCATGGATCATTTGCACGATAAATCGTCATGATTTGGAATGAGTCATTTTACATTCATATTGCAAATTAATTTATACATCTATTTGTATTCTAAACATTGTCTTATTATTATTATTATTATTGTTATTATTATTCTTTCCTTTCTCAGACGTTATGTCTGGTTAAAAATGGAAAGTGACGCGGACCTTGATCAAGCGTGACTTCCTTTTAACTGTATGGTATATGTTACATTGCATTTAGGAACTTTCGGGTAATTGAACATGTATCAATAATTACAGATTTCTGTAGTTGTATATATACGTTTGGATGTAGCTGTATTGCGTTGATGTACTGGTGGATATTGTGTGGTATGACTCCTGTAGTTGATAGTATAATTGGTATAATGTCAACTTTATCCTGATGCCACATGTCCTTGACTTCCTCAGCCAGTTGGATGTATTTTTCAATTTTTCTCCGGTTTTCTTTTGTATATTTGTTGTATTGGGTATGGATATTTCGATTAGTAGTGTTAATTTATTCTTTTTATTGGTGAGTATGATGTCAGGTTTGTTATGTGGTGTTGTTTTATCTGTTATAATGGTTCTGTTCCAGTATAATTTGTATTCATCATTCTCCAGTACATTTTGTGGTGCATACTTGTATGTGGGAACGTGTTGTTTTATTAGTTTATGTTGTATGGCAAGTTGTTGATGTATTATTTGTGCTACATTGTCATGTCTTCTGGGGTATTCTGTATTTGCTAGTATTGTACATCCGCTTGTGATGTGGTCTACTGTTTCTATTTGTTGTTTGCAAAGTCTGCATTTATCTGTTGTGGTATTGGGATCTTTAATAATACGCTTGCTGTAATATCTGGTATTTATTGTTTGATCCTGTATTGCAATCATGAATCCTTCCGTCTCACTGTATATATTGCCTTTTCTTGACCATGTGTTGGATGCGTCTTGATCGATGTGTGGATGTGTTAGATGATATGGGTGCTTGCCATGTAGTGTTTTCTTTTTCCAATTTACTTTCTTCGTATTGCTTTGTGTATTTTGCTAGTTTCTGCTCATTCTATAAAGAATTTTCTTAGATTGTCTACCCGCCCATAATGTAGGTTTTTTATGTCGATAAATCCCCTTCCTCCTTCCTTTCTGCTTAATGTGAATCTTTCTGTTGCTGAATGTATGTGATGTATTCTATATTTGTGCCATTGTGATCATGTAAGTGTATTGAGTGCTTGTAGGTCTGTGTTACTCCATTTCACTACTCCAAATGAGTAGGTCAATATTGGTATAGCATACGTATTTATAGCTTTTGTCTTGTTTCTTGCTGTCAGTTCTGTTTTCAGTATTTTTGTTAGTCATTGTCTATATTTTTCTTTTAGTTCTTCTTTAATATTTGTATTATCTATTCCTATTTTTTGTCTGTATCCTAGATATTTATAGGCATCTGTTTTTTCCATCGCTTCTATGCGGTTGCTGTGGTTATCCAATATGTAATCATCTTGTTTAGTGTGTTTTCCCTTGACTATGCTATTTTTCTTACATTTGTCTGTTCCAAAAGCCATATTTATATCATTGCTGAATACTTCTGTTATCTTTAGTAATTGGTTGAGTTGTTGATTTGTTGCTGCCAGTAGTTTTAGATCATCCATGTATAGCAAATGTGTGATTTTGTGTTGGTATGTTCCAGTAATATTGTATCCATAATTTGTATTATTTAGCATGTTGGATAGTGGGTTCAGAGCAAGGCAGAACCAGAAAGCACTTAATGAGTCTCCTTGGTATATTCCACGCTTAATCTGTATTGGCTGTGATGTTTTATTACTTGAATTTGTTTGGATATTAAGTGTGGTTTTCCAATTTTTCTTTACTATGTTTAGGAACTGTATCAATTTAGGATCTACTTTGTATTTTTCCAATATTTGTAGTAACCATGAGTGGGGTACACTATCAAAAGCTTTTTGGTAATCAATGTATGCGTAGTGTAGCATGTTATGGGGCGATATTTAGCTGGGTTTGCTGTGTCTGCTTGATCTTTAGGTTTCAGATAAGTTATTCCATGTGTAAGTGTATCAGGGAATGTGTATGGGTCTGCAATTTAACTGTTAAGTAATTTAGTTAGATGTGAATGTGTTGAGGTGAACTTCTTTACCAGAAATTTGCTATTTTATCTTTTCCAGTGGCTTTCCAATTGTGAGTAGAATTAATTGCTTGGGTACTTCATGTTGCAAAATTATCACTTCAGGCATTTGTGGTATCATCTTGTATGTGTCTGTTTCTGCTTGTATCCACCGTGCATGCCTGTTATGTTGTACCAGGTTTGACCATATGTTGCTCCAGAAGTGTTCCATATCTGTTATGTTTGGTGGATTGTCTATTTTAATGTGTGTGTTATCTATTGTCTGGTAAAATTTCTTTTGGTTTGTGTTGAATGTTTGGTTTTGTTTCCCTCTATTTTCACTTTTTTTGTATCTTCTAAGTCGTTTGACCAATGCTTGTAATTTCTGCTTCTTTTCATCTAATTGCTCTATCGCTTCTTCTTGTGAGATTTTACCTAACCTTTTTCATTTTTTTTCTGACATTTCATTTCTTATAAATTGTGTTAGCTGTCCGATGTCTTTTCTCAGTTTTTCTATTCTGATCTGTAGCCCTTGTTGCCATGCTGGTTTTGTTGGTTTCTTCTGTGTGCTGGTTGGTTCTTATCTCTGCCTAGTGTGTATATTTAGTGTAGTGAGTGCTCCTATATAAACCAGTAGTTGTAACTCTTCCATAGTTGTGTTTTCATTTATTTTGTTGTGTATGATTGTGTTGATAGTTTTTATTGTTGTTTCGACTTGTGGGTTATTTGGCGGTCTATGCAAGAGTGGCCTAATGTCTGTATTTATGTCTTTGTATTCTATATATGTCAGCTGAAATTTTTCTTCTATATCTAACATGTGTGTCACTTCGTGTTCTGTTTGTGCTTGTTCTGGTGGCTGTCTTAAGATTTCGTTTTCCTCTGATTGTTTAATTGATGCGTGTTGTCCTTTGTTTGTTTGCTCTGGGATGTTTGAGTCCATTACTGTATTTTCTTCTTCTTCTTCTGATTGCACATTATTTTGTTCCAGTATTTGTTGTACTTGTTGTTTGATGTTTTCTAATTCTGACTGGGGTATCCTGTTATTTTTGATTATTACACGGATCTGATCAGCTAGTCGTTCTGTTAAAAATTTTAATTCTGGGTATCTGGTAATAAATGTTGTGTATACTTGTGATCTGTATCCAGTTGTGTTGGTTCCTAGGTTTGTTGCTTGGTAATAACAGAACATGAGGTGTCGATTAACTTCATCTGACCATCTCATCCTCTGTCTTTGTTTTCCTTCTAGGGTGGTTGCAGGAAGCATATCCTGCAAAACACCTCTATTTGGATTTAAATCATTTTCCAGTTGGTTAGCAGTGTCGTTACCATTGTGGGCGGGCATAGGGTTCAAGCGTCGTCCCCGACCATGACGGCGCTTGTCCGAGGCTTCATTAGTTCTGTCCTGAACCAACTAATCACACTAAAAGGGGGGTTAGCCCTATTAGTGGTTTGTTCTTTTCGTCGCCTTTTACGACTGGCAGAACATACCGGAGGCCTATTCTTCTCCCGGGCCTCCACGGGATCTATTATTTATTTATTTACTTATCTATTATTATTATTATTATTATTATTATTATTATTATTCCCCCCCCCCCCCCCCCCCCCCCCTCCCAGAATGAAAACGGGGTATACAGATTGAGGTAGCAATTCCTACCCACAACCTTTTACACATTACAAACATAGAAATAGGAGGAGTTGTCAAGGACAAACATTTTCAATTTATATTCAAATTATACCTTGCTGTCTGTTAGACATCTTATATCACTGGATAAGTGGTCAGAAATTTTTGTTGCAGTGTTTTTGCACTCCTTTCTGTGCTAAAGACAACCTTAATGTTGATGTCATGTTTTCTTCTAGTGTTGTAATTACGTACCTTTTGAACTGTAGTGGATTATTTACAACAAACTTCAAGAGGGAATAAATATACTGTGAAGTAGTAGTCAGAATTCCAAACCCCTTAGATGCATTACTGAATGAATATAAGCAGAATATGTCAGCTTACTGATTTCTGTCTCTTCGAAATTTCCTGTGTTTCTAAATGCAAATGTGGCTCAACTAAGTTGTTTTAGAAGTTCCAAAATGTGTTTCTTCCAATATAAATTCTCATAAATAAGGACACCTAAGAATTTTGAAGTTTCCACCCTATGTATTATTTCATCACCATATGTTACCACTGGTGCAGTACCCCTAGAGGTGCAGAACTGAATATGATGTATCTTTGTGAAATTCAGGGGGAGACTATTCGCTGAAAACCAGTCAGTGATACTTTTAAACTTTATTCACCATTTCTTACATTTCTGTGCGTATTCTGGGAGTAATTACAATACTGCTGTCATCTGCAAAAAGAAATAATTCTTGTTGTTGTACATTAGATGGTAGATCATTTACATATATAAGAAACAGTACTGGATGTAAGATTGAGCCTTGGGGAACCCCATAAGTGATTTCTCCCCAGTCAGTTATGCCCCTGTATTATGAAACTTCCTGATGGATTAAAACTGTGTGCCAGACCGAGACTCGAACTCGGGACCCCCAGGCGGTGGCTAAGCCATGTCTTCGCAATATCCTTTCTTCCAGGAGTGCTAGTTCTGCAAGGTTCGCAGGAGAGCTTCTGTGAAGTTTTGAAGGTAGGAGACGAGGTACTGGCAGAAGTAAAGCTGTGAGGACGGGGCATGAGTCGTGCTTGGGTAGCTCAGTTGGTAGAACACTTGCCCGCGAAAGGCAAAGGTCCCTAGTTCAAGTCTCGGTCCGGCACACAGTTTTAGTCTGCCAGGAAGTTTCATATCAGCGCACACTCAGTGGCAGAGTGAAAATCTCATTCTGGAAACATCCCTGTATTCTGTTGGTTGAATTACTACAAAGTGCAACTTTCTGCATTCTTTTGGATACATATGACATGATCCATTGGTTGGCTATACCACCAATCCCATAAAACTTCAATTTATCTAGTAGTACTCAATAATGTTCATGTCTGGGGAGTTTGGTGGCCAGCAGAAGTGTTTAAACTCAGAAGAGTATTTCGGGAGCCGTTCTGTAGCAAATCTGGTCATGTGGGGTGTCGCATTGTCCTGCTGGAGTTGGCCAGTTCTGTCGAAATACACAATGGGCATGAGCAAGTGATCAGACAGGATACTTACGTACGTGTCACCTGTCAGTCGTATCTAGATGTATCAGGTGTTCGTATCACTTTAACTACACACGCCCCACACAACAGAGCCTCCACCAGCTTGAATATTCCACTGCTGACATGCAGGGTCCATGGATTCATGAGGTTGTCTCCATACCTGTACACACCCACCCACTTGATACAATTTGAAACGAGACTCATCCAACCAGGCAACTTGTTTCTGGTTGTCAACAGTCCAATGTCAGTGTTGATGGCCCCTGGCGAGCCATAAAGCTTTGTGTCATGCAGTCATCAAGAATACCTGAGTGGGTCTTTGGCTAGGAAAGCCCATATCGATGATACTTCATTGAACAGTTTGCAAGCTGGCACTTGTTGCTGGCCCAGCATTGAAATCTGCAGCAATTTATGGAACCGTTGCACTTCTGTCCTGTTGAATGATTCTCTTCAGTCATCATAAGCCCCGTTCTTGCAGGATCTTTTTCCAGCCGTAACAGTGTTGGAGATTTAATGTTTTAGCAGATTCCTGATATTCAAGGTACATTCGGGAAATTCCCTATCTCAGAGATGTTTGTCCCATCACTCGTGTGTCGACTATAGCACTATGTTCAAATTCACTCAAATTTTGATAACCCGCCATTGTAGCAGCAGTAACCAATCTAACAACTGCACTAGACACTTCTTGTCTTAGATAGGTGTTGCCGACTCCAGTGCCGTGTTCAGCCTGTTTATTTATCTCTGGATTTGAATATGCATGTCTACACCAGTTTCTTTGGTCCTTCAGTGTATTGTGATACAATAGTACAGGTGTAAGAAGCATCTACAGCAGTACACAACCTCCAGTCCCTGCTTAAAGCTTTAGGCCCTTCCCAGAACCTCTCCCCAGAATCTATTTCCCTCCTCTCCCATGACACCCTGCACACTCATCTTCTACATGCTCCCCAAAAATCCACAAACACAACAATCCTGGACACCGCATTGTGGGTGGTTATTATGCCTCAACTGAAAGAATTTCAGCCCTCATTGACCAACACCTCCAGCCAGTTGCCCGAAATGTAGCCTCCCACATCAAAAACACCAACCACTTCCTTCACCAACACTCTATCACCCCCACCCCTTTACCTCTTGGTTCCCTACTTGTCACTGTTGACTCCATCTCCCCATACACCAACATCCCTCATGCCAATGGCCTTAACACTATTGGACATCACATTTCCCATCGTCCTTCAGACTCCAAACCCACTACGCATTCCTCATACACCTTGCTAACTTTATACTAACCTAAAACTACTTTTCCTTTGAAGGGAAGATATACAGCCATGTGCATTTGCGTCACACCCTCCTATTCTAACCTGTTTATGGACCATTTAGAGGAGACCTTCCTAACCCTTCCTAACCTCCTAAAATGCCAGACTCCTAGTCTGGTTTAGGTTCATTGGTGTTATCTTCATGATCTGAAATCAGGGCCAAGAGACACTATCTTCATTCCTTCGCAGCCTCAACACCTTCTCTCCCATCTGCTTCACCTAGTCCTCCTTGACCCAGTGTACCATCTTACTGGACTTTGACCTCCTCCTCTCTCATGGCTCCATCAGCACCTCTGTCCACATTGAAACCACAAACCACCAAAAGTACCTGCATTTTGACAGGTATCATCCCTTTCACACAAAAAAAAAAAAAAAAAAAAATCCCTCCCATACAGTCTGGCCACCTGAGAATGACGTATCTGCAGTGACAAGAGCTCCTCTGCCCAGTATACTGAGTGTCTCACTTAGGCCTTCACAGACAGGTACCATCTCCCAGACCTAGTCTGCAAACAAATCTCTTTCGTGCCATTTCCCCTCACATCGCCAGTCCTCGCACCACCCCAAGAATGAGCCACAAAGGAGTGTCCTGTTCATCATCCATGAACTGGAACAACTGAACCACATCCTTCACCAGGCTTTGATTACCTATCATCTTGCCCTTAAATGGGGGACAGCCTACCTGAAATACTCTCCACTCATCGTAAAGTGGTGTTCTGTTGCCCACCCAACCTCCACAACATTCCTATGCCACTCCCAGTCCCAACACCTTGCCACAAGGATCACATTCCTGTGAAAGACCTGGGTGCAAGACCTGCTGTATCCGGCCTCCCAGCACTTCCTATTCTAGTCCCGTCACAGGTTTATCTTACCCCATCTGGGGCCGGGCCATTTGTGAAAGCAGCCATCTTAATTTACCAGCTCTGCTGCACTCATTGCACAGCTTTTTATATTGATATGACTACCCACCAGCTGTTCACCAGGCTGAACGGCCAATGCCAAACTTTGGCCAAGATCAAAGTAGACCACCCTGCAGCACAACATGCAGCTGAACATAAAATGCTTGATTTCAGTGGCTGCTTCACTACCTGAGCCATCTGGATCCTCCCCTCCGTCACCAGCTTTTCTGAATTGCACAAATGGTAGTTATCCTTGTAACACTTTCTCCACTCCCATAATTATCCTGGTCTACTCTCACTACACCCTCCACCCAACAGTTTCCACCTCCTCTGTCCTATCACCTTCTCCCCATTCTTATCTCCGACTCTCTTTGCTTGCCGCTCTGTGCCAACATATCCGCTCCTCTCCTTTTTTTGCTCCTTTCTTCTCCATCTCCCTGCCCCACAATCTCCTGACGTTACACCTATTGGCATTCTAGACCTCGCACACTCCGCCAGACAGCATTCGTTTCTCTTCTCACCCATACATTGCTATCCCTTCCACTTCCCCACACCCTCCGGATTGCTGCTTGCATCCCATGTGATAGTTACATTGTAGCCCGAGATGCTGGAATTGGTGGTCATGTATGCATGAAGTTTGCTTGCTTGTATGTATGAATGATGCATGTTTCTATTTTGCCTATGAAGGCTATGGCCAAAAGCTCTAGGTAAGTGTCCTTCAATTATGCCTGTCCACAACTGAACATGTCTTCTTTATGGTACATAGCAGTCTGTCTTTTCCTACATTGTTGTACAAGAAGAATGTGTCACTTAAGACTAGCACAGCAGTGATGAAAAACCAGGAAGAACACAGAAAGGCGGGATGCAATAAACCCCAGCGGAGATGTTTCCTCATCAGCCTCTAGCGTGTAAATAAGGAAAACGTGTGTAATGTGCCTGGGTAATTGCCATGGATAGCAATTCAGAACCACAGCGGTACCCTGGGCTCCATCTAGCCGTTGTAAATGAAAGTAAAACCCTGAAGGTCTATTGAACCAACCTTTCTAATGAAGGGTTAATTGCACAGACCTAGGATGTGTGTGTGTGTGTGTGTGTGTGTGTGTCCATTATAGCTCTTCCACTTCTTCTTTTCGTGCATTCTTCTGAAACAGCCACAGCCGACTGCGATCCTTGATGAAATGGTGACAAAATGTTTGCCTTGACCTTGTTCTATTAGGTGGAATTTTCAACCTCAGTCCATAAACCCAGTTTGTGACTGCAAGAAATACAGTGAGTGCATGAAACGCACATTGTAAGATAACTGTATGAGTGAAACTATAATTTGTCCCACCCTTGGCCATAAAAAATGCTTTCCAGTTGTAGCTTCTATTATTATTGCTTGTAATACTTCAGTAAAGTTATGTCATTAGTCGAAGGACTCTTTAGTTAGCTACAGTGTGGATACACATGCATTCTCAGACCATAAAACTGTTTCAGCATCTGAAATAAATAATATCCAGATCCAAGAATAAATTTATTTAATCAGTGGCAATGAATCTGCTGGCTGCTCAATCAAGAAGTGGAAGTTGCACAAGACTGAGTGGAAAACAGAAGCAGAGGAGGCATCCAGTATAATTTCAAGGCTAAAGATTGTTTTAGTTTCTCAGGTCATTTTGTACCTTCATCGTTGTTTCTTCCAGAAAAGTTCCCCTTGTACTGTTCTAAGTTTCCTGAAGTTCTCAGATATGGTGAAACTCCTTCATGAACCATGTTCTATTGTCATGACCTATTTTCTATCCACCTATCGTGTGAAATTGGATCATTGTCTTGTGCTGTTAGTCTTGCAAGGTTCGTTATTACCAACAACCTAGGGTAGACATTCAGTGAGTGCTGTAAACTGTTGAAGCTAATTCTCACAATTCCCATGACGTCGGTTGAAGCAGAAAGTTGCTTTTCAACTTTGAAAAAAATAAAATCGTTCTTATGCAACTCTACAAGCCAAGGAGGATTGTCAGCCTTGTGATGCTTTCCATTGAAGGAGATCTCATGATGGAAATTTTAGATTCAGTCAGCGTGTGACTGACAAGTTTGCATCGGAAAATGTCTGGAGGGCAAATATTCATTACAAGTAAGGTAAGAATAAGTGTATATTTTGTGTCGTATTTCCAGTTTGTTAAATGACTTTATTTCAGTTCTACTAGGAATGTAGCTTATAAATTTTGTGATCTTGATACACCATGAATTCTATGGTGTAATTTTTTGTGTGTGTGGGTGTGGGGGGGGGGGGGGGGGGGGAGGCAGATACAAAGATAAAGAATTTTCTCCATTGTAAGTGTGTGCTATAAAAATGTAACATTGAAATTTCGGTGCAACACCAAACTTCAAATACTACCAGCTCCCACCGACAGTAACAGTATGCACCATGTCGCATAAGACATGGCATTCAAATCAAATTATTAATCCATATGTGATGCCACACATGAGTAACCATATACTCTGTATCAAATACAAACAAAAGTGCAGTAAATTATGTAGAAGATCCCAATACAGTGTTACTTGAGGATGAAGATTCCATCTTTCCATTCCAGGATTGTATTGTGTAATGTGCAAACCATACCTAATCCACCAGTAACACCAACATTTGTATATGTGATATTTGCATCTTCTTTTTAACCCTTGTAACCTGTAATACCACACTTGCATGTGTTTCCATATTTCATAGCATAATCACAGTTATGTTCATATAAATGCATGCACCTTTACTGTATGGTTAAATGATGATGGCATCATCTTGGGTAAAATATTTCGGAGGTAAAATAGTCCCCTATTCGGATCTCCGGGCCAGGACTACTCAAGAGGATGTCATTATTAGGAAAAAGAAAACTGGCGTTCTACGGATCGGAGCGTGGAATGTCAGATCCCTTAATCGGGCAGGTAGGTTAGAAAATTTAAAAAGGGAAATGGATAGGTTAAAGTTAGATATAGTGGGAATTAGTGAAGTTCGGTGGCAGGAGGAACAAGACTTTTGGTCAGGCGAATACAGAGTTATAAATATAAAATTAAATAGGGGTAATGCAGGAGTAGGTTTAGTAATGAATACAAAAATAGGAGTGCGGGTAAGCTACTACAAACAGCATAGTGTACACATTATTGTGACCAAGATAGACACGAAGCCCACGCCTACTACAGTAGTACAAGTTTATATGCCAACTAGCTCTGCAGATGACGAAGAAATTGAAGAAATGTATTGAAATATGGCATCCCGGTTAAGACACAAGTTGAAAATATGGTCACTATTTTTTCATAAACTTAAATTTGCCATATTTCGTGACAGTACCTTTTCCATTAGACGTTTGCAAGCAAATATAAGTTTTGGCTTCAGTTGTCTAAATATGATTCCACAATGCATCGTTGTCGGCTGCAGAAAATGACGTGGTTCAACGTGTTTCTCTCATTTTGGTGTTTCAAATACAGTTTCTTCAAATGTAGATTCTTCTTTTTAGTTAATACAAAAATAATAGTAACATAATTCATAATTGTTTATGACTTCGACCTTCACATTGTTCTTCCATCAACACACACCAAGAGTTAGCTTCCGACTCGGACTGACTATAGTCAAAGACTACTCCAACGTCAAAGATATTTTACACAATCAGTTTCTTTGCTATTCTTCGATACATTTTCTAATAGTAATCAATATGCTTTTACTCTCAAAAACAGAAGTAATTTAACATATAATAAGACAAATTATAATAAATTCTGACAAAAATATAAGAAAACATTTTCAATTCAGTATCGACAAATACGGTAAAAAAAAAAACATCTCCCAGATCCATTACAGTATGATGAAATAAAAAAATTATTCAGATAGTTAAGGGAGACGAAAATTTAATAGTCATGTGTGGCTGGAATTCCGTAGTAGGAAAAGGGAGAGAAGGAAACGTAGTAAGTGCATGTGGATTGGGGGTAAGAAATGAAAGAGGGAGCCGCCTGGTAGAATTTTGCACAGAGCACAACTTAATCATAGATAACACTTGGTTCAAGAGTCATAAAAGAAGGTTGTATACATGGAAGAAGCCTGGAGATACTGACAGGTTTCAGATAGATTATATAATGGTGAGACAGAGATTTAGGAACCAGATTTTAAATTGTAAGACATTTCCAGGGGCGGTTGTGGACTCAGACCACAATTTATTGGTTATGAACTATAGATTAAAACTGAAGAAACTGCAAAAAGGTGGGAAATTAAGGAATTGGGACCTAGATAAACTGACTAAACCAGAGATTGTACAGAGTTTCAGGGAGAGCTTAAGGGGACAATTGACAGGAATGGGGAAAAGAAGTACAGTAGAAGAAGAATGGGTAGCTTAGAGGGATGAGGTAGTGAAGGCAACAGAGGATCAAGTAGGTAAAAAGACGAGGGCTACTAGAAATCCTTGGGTAACAGAAGAAATATTTAATTGATGAAAGGAGAAAATATAAAAATGCAGTAAATGAAGCAGGCAAAAAGAAACACAAACGTCTCAAAAATGTGATCGACGGGAAGTGCAAAATGGCTAAGCAGGGATGGCTAGAGGACAAATGTTAGGATGTAGAGGCTTATCTCACTAGGGATAAGATAGATACTGCCTACAGGAAAATTAAAGAGACTTTTGGAGAAAAGAGAACCACTTGTATGAATATCAAGAGCTCAGATGGAAAACCAGTTCTAAGCAAAGAAGGGAAAGCAGAAAGGTGGAAGGAGTATATAGAGGGTCTGTACAAGGACCGTGTACTTGAGGACAATATTATGGAAATGGAAGAGTATGTAGATGAAGATGAAATGGGAGATACGATACTGCGTGAAGAGTTTGACAGAACACTGAAAGACCTGAGTCGAAACACGGCCCCGGGAGTAGACAACATCCCATTAGAACTACTGACAGCATTGGGAGAGCCAGTCCTGACAAAACTCTACCATCTGGTGAGAAAGATAAGAGACAGGCGAAATAAACTCATACTTCAAGAAGAATATAATAATTCCAATCCCAAAGAAAGCAGGTGTTGACAAATGTGAAAATTACCGAACTATCAGTTTAATAAGTCACGGCTGCAAAATACTAATGAGAGTTCTTTACAGACAAATGGAAAAACTAGTAGAAGCCGACTTTGGAGAAGATCAGTTTGGATCCCGTAGAAATATTGGAACACGTGAGGCAATACCGACCCTACGACTTATCTTAGAAGCTAGATTAAGGAAAGGCAAACCTACGTTTCTAGCATTTGTAGACTTAGCAAAAGCTTTTGACAATGTTGACTTAAATACTCTCTTTCAAATGCTAAAGGTGGCAGGGGTAAAATACAGGAAAGTGAAAGGCTGTTCACAATTTGTACAGAAACCAGATGGCAGTTATGAGAATCGAGGGGCATGAAAGGGAAGCAGTGGTTGGGAAGGGAGTGAGACAGGGTTGTAGCGCCTCCCCAATGTTATTCAATCTGTATATTGAGCAAGCAGTGAAGAAAACAAAAGAAAAATTCGGAGTAGGTATTAAAATCCATGGAGAAGAAATAAAAACTATGAGGTTCATCGATGACATTGTAATTCTGTCAGAGACAGCAAAGGACTTGGAAGAGCAGTTGAACGGAATGGATAGTGTCTTGAAAGGAGGATATAAGATGAACATCAACAAAAGCAAAATGAGGATAATGGAATGTAGTCGAATTAAGTCGGCGATGCTGAGGGAATTAGATTAGGAAATGAGACAATTAAAGTAGTAAAGGAGTTTTGCTATTTGGGGAGCAAAACAACTGATGATGGTCGAAGTAGAGAGGATATAAAATGTAGACTGGCAATGGCAAGGAAAGCGTTTCTGAAGAAGAGAAATTTGTTAACATCGAGTCGAGTATAGATTTAAGTGTCAGGAAGTCGTTTCTGAAAGTATTTGTATGGTGTGTAGCCATGTATGGAAGTGAAACATGGACGATAACTAGTTTGGACAAGAAGAGAATAGAAGCTTTCGAAATGTGGTGCTACAGAAGAATGCTGAAGATCAGATGGGTAGATCACATAACTGATGAGGGGGTATTGAATAGGTTTGGGGAGAAGAGAAGTTTGTGGTACAACTGGACTAGAAGAAGGGATCGGTTGGTAGTACATGTTCTGAGGCATCAAGGGATCACCAATTTAGCATTGGAGGGCAGCGTGGAGGGTAAAACTCATAGAGGGAGACCAAGGGATGAATACACTAAGCAGATTCAGAAGGATGTAGGTTGCAGTAGGTACTGGGAGATGAAGAAGCTTGCACAGGATAGAGTAGCATGGAGAGCTGCATCAAACCAGTCTCAGGACTGAAGACCACAACAACAACAACAACAAATTTTTATTAATAACATTTTAGCTAGAATGTTTTCCTGATAACAATATACACTTAATAATCAAGTTGAATTTGCCTTTGTACTTGTTAGTGCTCATTTTGTTCTCAATAACCTTTGCTCAGTTACCTGATGCACAATTTTGTATCACCAATATATACAGCAGCTCTCTCTTAAGAATCATCAGGCACATTTCCTCTGGTACTTTAGCAGGTATTTCTAATTGTATTTTTGTGTTGTGTAGCTGGAGTCAACTCACACAAGTAGTGCTCATCATGTCTTTCATGTGATGACCAGTGTTATCGGAAAGTGTCGGCTTGTTTCCCAGTACAAACAATATTATTTTTAAAGTTGAATTTTACATACCCATTCAATAGAGTGGTCCCAGATTGTCTAATCTGATATTTGTTTTGTCAATATATATTGACAGGAACAGTAAATCACAAAGAATAACCAGTACTCCAATTTCAAAATAATTTTGTTTGTAATGGGAAGAAACTGATGCTTTCTGTTGTCACTGGGCATTGCATGAAACACATGTCGAGCAGTAATTGGGCTGATTCCACCTACGCAACGCAAAAAGGAAATTGCAAATATTTGCTGAAGTAACAAAATTTGCAGATGTATGCACTACATGAGATTGTAGACCGTCGATGCAGAAAATGTTATTTATTCATCCTCTAATAGACAATTAATATTTGAGAATATTTTTATGATATTGTTATTCATCACTTATACCTGAAAGTCTCTTCCTCACCTGTATCTGTAACACTCTTTGTAAACCTTTGGAACGTATGTTATTATATATTCAGTTGTAGTTCCCCTTATAAATGTACTTAATAGTTAAGTAAATGAGACATGTAAGTATGTGTGACACACACAAATGACATTCGAATTATTAGGACTGCACTGATATATCTCCATGCCAATGTTATGTACATTACAACATAGACAAGCAGTTTGGTAATTTCCAATCCCTTCCGATTCCCATCTCAACCATGACTAGACTAATATATTGCATATTTTGTAATACTGAAGCACTGTGTCTTTGTAGGAGCTGTTCAGAATTAAAAGGTTGCTTCATAGGAATGTATATAGATCACAGCTTTCTACCTATATATGTGAATACTGTTCCCATTCATTTAATTGAGTTTGTACCATTTCGACATTGTAACAAGTATTATATATAATGTATTTTAGAATGTTATATTTAAGTACCATTAATCAACACACCAGCAAAGTATGTAATATGCATGGGCATACATTATTGATAGACTTGTTTATTGTCTTTGAGTGTATCTCTGGCATAAGTTAGAACAGTTGATTACAATTTCAGTCTGTATGTTGATGTTAGTGGTAGATTAGTTGTGGTGCACACATGACACGATGTGGTCCTGGAGTGAAAAGACAGAATCTTTGTTCTCAAGTAATACTGTATACAGGTTTTTAGATAGTTTACTGCTCTTTCATTTGTATTCAATTTAGAGCATAATTTTACTAATGTGTGGCTGCACATTGACAATTTGATTTGTATGCTACATCTCGTTTAACACATTGAATACTGTTGATGTATATGTATGCTAACTTACGTCAACTTTAAAACTCTGTCATTATGTTTTTGAGTCCACCAGACAACAAGCTACGTATATAAGTGCTTGATAATGCCATGATAGTTGAAATTGATCAATATTACAGCAAATAAATAACATAAACATACAGTCTGCAACAAACAGTGTTTTCTTTTTCACAGAATGCTGTTTATTGGTTAGAGAAAATTTGTAGATGTTGCTGAATTGTATGAATGAATGCCTCTCCCTCTATTAGGATAGAGAAAGGTAGTAATAGTACTGTAATTGGAGGCAGTGTTTGGCTACGTGGGACAGATTTTGAACCTGGATCTTCTAAAGAATTGTTGCCTGTGGACCATAGGTATGAAAGCAACAGAATGATGGTGAAAGGGAAATTGAAGTAAGCGTTGGAGATTGCACTGGTTTTATTGAGGTGAGGGCACTGCAATGCGACATTTAGATGAACTTGTCGTAAAACTGCAAAACTGCTTCCAACTGCCTGACTCATAGATAATATCCCTGTGTAATAATCATATACAAGATCAATCCCATACATCTGTAAGCTACCATCCATTCCAGTTCTGTGATCAGCCTTTCCCACCATATCATTGGGAGGGCCACCATGTCATCCACTAACTTAGATGCAACCATTGTGCAGCATTTTGTGTGGTTATGTCCACCAACCAACTAAATGAATGAATGGCCACAGATAAATTGTGGTCTACACCTATATGACGACAGTACTCCGCAGTTCACAATGAAGTGCCTGGCAGAGGATTTGTTGAACCACCTTCAAGCTATTTTCTATCGTTCTACTCTTGAAAAGGATGCAGGAAAAACAAACACACAAGTCTTTCCATGCAAGCTCTCATTCCGCCTATTTTTATTACAATGATAATTTATCCCCCTGTTGGTGGATGCCAGCAAAATGTTACCCCTTTCTGAGGAGTAATTTAGTGACTGAAATTACGTGAAAAGATCCTGCCGCATTGGAAAAGCTTTTCTTTCAACAATTTCCACCCCAACTAATGTTGTAGAGAAACTTGTGGACTATGTTGAGAAACATCTGTATCACTTTGAAGTGCAGTGCAGAATTCAATAACAGTTACTTGGTCTGGTATAATAATGTGTAATTTACCTTCTGTAATGCCCTCATACAAACACAAATATTAAAATTGTGCAATCTGACTTAAAAGTACAACAATCTGAATATTTAAAGCTGCAGCCACACTGACTATTTTTCTGCTTCACTTTGCACAAGCATAAATGCATTTGACACTTTCACAGCATAAGGAAGGCATGCATTTTCTGTGTAAGGATTTTGTACAAAATGGATACCAAGTGTCAAAGTTTAGTTGTGTACTTGATGGAAACTGCTACTTGACAACAGCAGCCAAGTATGATATGTCTGTTTACTTTCTATTTGTGTATTTAATTGTGTTTGTTGAGTTTCTGACTGCAACTAAAATCAATAAAAAAGGCATATTGGAGAGAGCAGTACATGCTTATTCTGGAGGTACAGTTCCAGAGACTGTCTCAACAAAAATATAAGGGCAAATAACTAGACAGTTATTTTCAATGGACTTAGTGAATACAATCTTTGAAATGGAAGTGCATAAAACTGACAGTAAATTTCACTGTTGATTTATGTTGGGCTATATATGAAACATCAGAGTTATTATAATGGGATGTTATTTTATTACTTTTGCACACCTCAAAATACTGTTCAGAAACAATTTCACTACAGAAGGTGTGTACGAAAATGAGAGTTCTTAGTAGATATTTATTATTCATGGCAGTACTTTCATGTTGCAAAACTAATACAACATAACTTGTTTCACATTATGTGCTGCTGGGAATTGTTTGGAAATCTTAAAAATTCTGGCATTTTGTAGACAACTGAATGTAAAAGTAATTATGGAAAAAATAATTGTCACTCTCTCATTTCCTTGTCATAAATGTGCTGAGTGGGACAGTAGTGATTTTTGATGTGGTGAGAGGTGGGCACAAGGGAGTTTGGTAAAGGAAAAATATGGTTGGGAGTTAAGAAAGATCATGCAAGTGTGGAATATTTACATCGTTTGTAGACGAAGTGGCTGATATACAGGGGAGCAGATGGCAGGATAGGAGAGTACTAAGAAAATAGTATAGTGATGCAGAAGAAAACTGCTAGGGGATGTCTGAATCTAGTATAAGGACATGAGGATGAGATGGGTTGGGAACAAGAGTAAGGGCAGAGAAAAGTGAAGTATTGGGCCTGATAAAGCTCAAGACAAATGGGCAGTGGGTGCTCACAGGAATTAACGATACATTGAAGGAGCAGTTTCCCTTCACACCATTCAGTAAAGATAGTGTTAGGAGGGCGGATTCATATGGCACAGTTTGTGAAGCAGCCATAAAGTCCAAATTATTCTGAACAACATGCTCAATTGAGAAACACAGTTGGTTTTTGAGTTTTGTTAGAGAATTCAAATCAAGAACAGCTGACAACTTGGTCCATATTGCATACTAATTTGGCTCCTTTCAAAGAATTTTGATACAATAGCCCCTACTTACCGATCACATACAACCATTCACTTGACGAAAAGATCTGTACCTAAATACTGGAAAGCTTCACAGGTGTCGTCAATACTTGAGAAATGGAATAAGAGAAATCAGCTGAATTACAGACTAATATCGCTAATGTGTATGTGCAGTAGGAGTTTGGAACATATACTGTGTTCGAACATTATTGATTATCTCACAGAATACTGTGTTCGAACATTATTGATTATCTCACAGAAAATGATTTATTAACAAACAGCACAGATTTTGCAAATATCAATATGTGAAACAAAACAATTCTCTATTTACAAGAAGTAATGAATGCTATCGGTAGGGAATCTCAAATTGATTTTCTGTATTTTAGATTTCCAGGAAGCTTCTGACATCATTCCTCACAAGCCACTTTTAATTCAATTTTGTGCCTCTGGTGTACTGTCCCTGTTGCACGACCGGTTTCATGATTGCTTGTGAGGAAAGTTACAGTGCGTAGTAACTGACAGGAAGTCATGTAGTGATTAAGTGATATCTGGGGTTCTCCAAAGACGTGTTATACACCCTCTGCTGTTCTTAATCTATATAAACAATGTGGGAGACTATCTGAGCAGCCCTCTTACATTGTCATCTTGCATAGTCATGAGACTAATTGCAAAATGATTGACACATTATCCATATGTTGCGAAAAGTGGCACTTGACTCTAAATAATAAAAAGTATGAACTCGTCCATTTGAATGCAGAAAACAGTCTGCTGAATTATAGTTACACAATAAATCTCTCAGCCTGTAGTAGAAGCTGTGAATTCAACTCAATACTTACAGATTACAATTAAAACTGGAATGATCACATAAATAATGTTGTGTGGAAAGCTAAACAAAGACTGCATTTTGTAGGTAGAACACTTAGAAGACCCAAAAGGTCTACAGAAGGACTGCTTACACCATGCCTGTCCATCCTCTTCTGGAGTACTGCTACGTGGTGTGGGATCCGCATCAGATAGGATTGACTGAGAATATCGAAAAAGTGCAAAGAAGTACTGCACATTTTGTATTATCATGAAACAGGGGAGAGAGTCAGGGATGTGTCCAATTTTCAATGTAGCCCACAAGTTTCTGTATACATCTACCAGTTGTTCAATTCATCAACTATGCAAAATCAGCTCTTTGGTCATCGAACCCTTTGAGAACTGCTTTGTGAATGTTCTCATCATTGGAAAATGTGCGATTGTTGCAAAGTAGTTCCTCAATTTCTTGGATATTGTTGCCTGCGTTTAATTCCTTCCCAATTAGCATCACCTGTGTCTATGTGGCCTTGGTCAAATTATTGGCACCATTCAGTATATGTGGATGCAACATTGCATTTGGTCCATGTACTGCAAGAATTCCATTGTGAATGTGTGTGGAATTTAGATATTGTGTCAACAATAATTGTACTGTCCCACTTGAGTATGTTTCCAGTTGCCGCACAATTTTTCTCTTTCACTGTGATGCACCTATTATCCGTACTGGAGCAAGCTTCTAATAATGTGCCACTATTATTGCGCAGTGATCTTAGCGTGAGTCAACATGTGTAACTTTTTTAAAGTCCTATCATGGTATCTAGGACCAATGCTAGAGGCTAGGTGCTGATTATTTGATTATAACTCACATCCATCTAAACATAAAAATCCTTTGTCATTGGAAATGTTCAATAAATTTTCCCATTAAATTTCATTTTTGTGTGACCAGTGATTAAGGCCTGATGTAGATTCACAAAAAAGTTTTGACAACCCCTTTCACAAAGGATTTCCTTCAAATTTTATGTATTAGGACCAGATGATAAGGTGGCACATACTGGTTTTCCTTTTATATACCAGTATATGGATTTATAATGTAATTAGATATCTATAAAATCTACTCACCAAGTGACGGCAGGAGAACACTCATGTAAAAAGGTATTGAAATTTGCAAGCTTTCAAAGCCAGTGGCTGCTGCTTCTGGCAGAATGGTTGAAGGGGAAGAAGAGGGGTGAAGTAAAAGGACTGGCAAGATTTAGAAAATGGGGAGAGTTCGACAAAAAGTCTCCAAGAATCCTGGATCGGGGAAGACTTAGCTGATAGTATGAGGAGGATAGACTGATTGTTGGGGACTGCAAGAGATGAGATTTGAAAACCCAAGAGCTTAAAAGTGGAAGATGCAGTAACACTCAAGACCGAAATTACTGACTAAACATTGTGAACAAGGTAATAAGAGTGGAAAGATGAGTGCATTGTATGTGTTAGAGGTGGGGGTCTGGAGAAAAATAGACAGGTCAGAAAATAAGAGATACAGTGAAGAAAGGAATAGTTATGAAAAAGAATACTTGAGACAGAAGAAATAGATGTAAATTAAGGCGAGAACCAAGGACATGTAATCCCAATTCCCACCTTTGAAATTACTGAGACACTGGTTTCTGGGGAAAGAAACCAGATAGCCTGCATAGTGAAACAGGCACTGGGATCATGACTGTTATGTTGTAGAGCATCTCTGCAACAGAATATTGTGTGTTGCCAGTATACACCCTCTGCCAATGTCCATTCATCTTAACTGACACCTTGTGGTAGTCATGCCAGTGTAAAAGGCTGAACAGTGTTTTCTAGCAGGTGGCTCTCCATTTGATTATATATGTTATGCCAGTTACAGAGATGGTATAGGTGGTGATAGGAGGGTGTACAGAGCAAATGTTGCAGCAGGGATGGTCACAGGGAGCATAGAGTCTGAGAACAATATTGTGGAGATTGGAAGGGCAATGAAAAGCTATTCTAGGTGTAGTGGACAGAATATCAGACAGAATGGATCTCATTTCAGGGCAAGATTTTAGGAAGTCTTGGATGCCTTAATCAGCTACTTCAGCAAGACTATGACTTCCTAAAATCATGGCCTGGAATGGGTTTTAGTCTGTCCACCATATTTCCCACCTCACCAAGAACAGTTTTACATTGCCCTCCCAGTTTCCGTAATATCCTTGTCATTTCCATAATATCCTTGTCAGCTCTGATGCTCCTTCAACTCTTTCCCTACCCTATGGCCTCCCTGTGACTGTCACCGCTGTAAGACTTGCCCCAAGCACCCTCCTACCACCAACTGTACCGGCACTGTGACTGTGAAAACATATACGATCAAAGGGAGAGCCACCTGTGACATGACACACGTCATTCACCAGCTGTTACGTAAACAATGTTCGGCCTTTCACATTGGCATGACTACCACCAAGTTATAAGTAAGGATGAACGGGCATAGTCAGAGGGTGTATACTGGCAACACACAATATTCTGTTGCATATCATACTGTACAGCATATAAGTTGTGATCTCAGTGCCTGTTTCACCATGGCAGCCAGCAGTTTCTCAGAACTCCACAGGTGGGAACTGGCATTACATCATGTCCTTGGTTCTAGCCATAATGTATGTCTATTTCTTCAGTCTCAGCATTTCATCTCCATAACTATTTCATTCTTCACTCCCATTTAGATTTCTATATCTTTTCTCACACCTCTATTTTTCCCCACCTCCCCACCTCTATCACATACAATGCACTTGGCTTTCCACTCTTATTAACCCGTGTACAATGTTTAATCAGTAATTTCTGTCTTGCCTATTACTGTACCTTGCACTTTTAAGCTCTCAAGTTTTCACATCTCATCTGGTGCAGTTCCCAACCATCAGTCTAGCCTTCTCATCCTGTCCGCTTAGTCTCCCCTAACCCAGGGTTCTTGGTAACTTTTCCAAACTATCCCCATTTCCTACAGCTCACCAGTTCTTTTCCTTCACTCCTCTTCTTCCCCTTCAACCCTTCTGCCAGGAGGAGGAAGAGGAAGAGCCACCGGCTCTGTAAGCTTGCAAATTTCAGTATCTTTTTATGTGTGTGTTCTCTTGCTGCCACTTCATCAGTAGATTTTTTTATCTATTCAGTTATATTATATATTTTCAAGAACTGATTGTTGTTAGTACACAGATTTATTGTCATTGAATAGTACTTTGGGAAAAATTATCATCTTTTTTCATTTGTTGTTAATAAATACCAGACAATGTAATTTCTGTTAACACCAATCATAATTTTTTTTTCTGAAGTTCTGAAATTGCTGGTATGTTTTATTTGCAGGTCAGGAACACTGACAACCTCTGCAGAGTTGTGTACTGTCACGTCTGTACTTGAAACGTAAGCATTTTGTGTAATATTTCAATACTTTAGCCTTCAGTAACTATAATTCAACTTTTTAGGACAGTAAATGATCATTACATAAATATATTGTATCTTGTTCAGATAAGTACAAGGAAGGTTTCTACAGACTGGCTGCCAATGCTTGAAGAAGAATTTTGACATTTTGTATTATATTCAGTTGTTTAAAGTCTACCAGTTTATTTTTACATAAGATGAGTAGAAAAAATTAGGAGTTAAAATTTCAGTGTGTACGTATAGAGGCTACTGTGACTATACAACTAGACACCAAAACGTTGAAAACCAAACAATAATTTACAGTTTCAGTGACAGTTCTGTAAGTTATACGCCCCTGACGCCCATACCACTGTTACATACCACGCTGGATCAGTGTCTATAGCAGCATTAAGCTCATAATGAATCTTCATAAGAAAAGTTTCAAACTGCCATTAGCATTAGTAAATATTAAATGCTCCTCAGCAAAAAAGTGTATTTAAATATATCTGTATATTTTTAAAAAGTGTAAAAAGAATAAACTATTTTTGTGCGAACAGAGGAATTGCAGCATGTGTTGAATTCTACCATCTTCATTTGTCATTGAAATGTAATTTTATAACAGAATTATGCACAGTACTACCTTTGTCAGTTTCACCTTGTCAGTAACTGTGTAAAACATGTCAGTTTCACCTTGTCAGTAACTGTGTAAAACATGTCAGTTTCACCTTGTCAGTAACTGTGTAAAACATTCTCAGTCTTCTCCCATGTCAAATTATGGTAAAAACTAGGGGTAAAAAGTATTGCCACCTATCTTTTTCAGGAACAGTTAGTTGTCGTGGCTCTGCTGAGAGAAAGCTTTATAAAACAAATAGCCGGTGATTGTTGAATTGGTTGTGAATTCATGCTACCAGAAATTGTCAATATCTGTGATGCAGGGTCACTTGTGGTGCCACCTCATTTGCAACAGGTCGCCAACTTTTTCTGCAGTCATCATTTCAGGAGCTTGCTCCCATGTACCACTAAAAGTATAGCTGTTGTTCCAGTTAAAGGTGTGTTGAATATTCTGATCTGCATGATGTGTTTGATGATGGAGTCACTGTAGGTTGATGCATAGGACAAGGTTTGTTCATCACACACAATTTTATATTAGTCACGAGTCTGCACTCAGACTAATAAATTGACAGATACAGTGGCATACACCCTAACAAGGTTACCATAAATTCCAAGCCAAAACCCTCCTGATCATGGAATCTCTGCTTTTCTTGGACAGTCAGAAATTGGTCTCAAGTCTTATATGCACAGAATATGCAGACTGTTCATCATATTTGAACGCATTAGTGCTTCTGTCGCTAGGAGAGTGCTGTCTTAATGTCTCCATCACCACAACAATTTTTTTACAACACGTGCTTCAGTTGTTTAATCTGTCACTTGAAGTGGTCCTTGTTGGGTGTTTCAATGTATGTAAAAATCACTCTCCTCTGGAATGGACGATGTAAGCTCTGATTGCTAAGACAGATAATGGTACACAGCATTGCCAAAGTCCCATCTGATTTCCATAAAATTATTTCATCTAAGAGCTATACTCGTTAACAGTTGTGTACACGCTGAACGTAACACCAACACTATGCCTGAAAGTGACATTCCTTTAAGGTAATGAAGGTATCTATGAAATCCAAATATTGTCATTGGTAAGACTATTTTACTGCACTTAACAGTCTAAATAAATGCATCTGACTTTACACAATAAGGTACATTTATTTTACCTGATTATTACATCTTTTGTCCAGCAGCAATTTGACCTAGTTGGGACCTTTTAATATTGCATGGCTCCCAAATGTGGAATTTATAATAAACATATTTCAGTCATCTGCAAGTAAATCAAAAGTCACACAAACTGCTTATTGACTGTAACACAATTAGCAAAAGAATAAATTCAAAAAGGACTCAAAAGTTATCCAAAAATAATATGGATGATAAAAGTGCCAATATAAACATCATAGCATCTCCACAGGTGGTCTCCAAGGTCCAAGTAAAGGAGTGCAGTCCGTAATAGAAGTGTGGCCAAAGTAGATGGACATTCAGTACCAATTAGACCAATATTTCTGCTCGGTCATAGAGTGCTTAATAAATGTCGTTACTGACATGGAATGAATTTTTTATATAACTGATTACTAAACAAGCACACACAAAACTTTAAAAATGAAATACCTGTTACAATAAATGATTAAATTTTCATGAAACACCAAATCAAATATTTGCATGAAAACAGTTCCTTAATATCAATCTGTACTATTGTTACATGCATAAGAAGCATCTTTGTATTAAGATAACTTCCTGAAATGTGGCTATCTCAGCATGCCAGCTGAAGATCCTTCAATTTCATTTCTTGCCTAATTACAACCAGATGTCCACGAAGTGACACTAGAACATGAAGGAAAATACTTTCTGATTGTACACCCACATGAGCCTTCTATAAAAGATGTACCTTGTTTCTGTAAGATAAAAAAATTAACTATTGCAAAATTAGTGTAAAATGCTGTTGCAATTCTATTGTAAAATTTCAAAACATGGGAGAGATTCAGACAGAGACAGGCTAACAGCTGTGTCCAACATCTGGTTACTAATAAAACAGTTAATTACAACTCTCTAAATAAGTAATACTTGATTAATTACAACAAAACTTATCTTTACTCACCAGGCTCGGCTGTAGCTATGAACCTCCACATATGGACATAAGGCTCGGAACACACTATATGAGCACGATTAATGAGTGGCGAATTGATGAAAGTTCAGAATGGCCATACTGTGGCTTCACTACAGTCAGTAGAAAACACAAGTTCATAGACACCTGTTGACACAGTTCTAACAGCGTTGGTGAATAGGCACAGTTCACAGGAGACAGAAGTCCCTTTACTCCCTGAAAGTTGACATGAACTGTATCACGGTGAGTAGGCAGCATGACGACATTACTCTGTTCTGCCTAGTTCCTGGAAGTGGGCAGGATCTGACCTCGAACAGAACTGGCCTCCAGCGATGCAATTTAAGGGCAGAGGCACAGCAGTGGCACCTCGGAACTGCTTCTTCCTAGCATCTAATTGGCACTTTGTGATACTGCTTTTTTTTGGCAGTAACTTTGCAGTGGTAGGTACTTCTTGCACCGCTCTCAATACTCGACGACACTGCATGCCACTCCCCAAACCAAACATCATCCCGGAGTTGGGCATGGAGATGGACATGATGGCAGGGAGGGGGGGGGGGGGGGGGGGGGTCACTGACGCAATTGAGGAACTAGGTGCTGAAACTTAGTCAAAGTTGAGCACCCATCCACAGCCCAGTATCCACCTTGCGCACAGCAGGAAATACCTACTAGGGAACCAACCACAGGGTGCACTTTAGCGGTCATAGGCGCAGAGGCAGACTGTGAAACAGGTGGGCTGCTGGAGACGACTTCTGCCCCCCATCCACCTGCCCACCCACCCACCCACCGTGGCATCCAGCCAGGCCCGACCCTTTTGCCGGCTGTGTCACAAGTTGTCAGCAAAACTGCAACACTGCCGTTAGAGCTAGGCTGACGTCCATGGATGTCTCCTGCTGTGGAGACAACCATGCTGCTGGAGATGACATGGGAACAGGACAACACCTCAGACATTACACCTCATTCCCGTCTCCGACCCCCGCTGAACAAGCAAAAGAACACTGGTCGCTGAAGCCAAAGCTGTGACTCAGAAGTAGGAACATAAGGTCTCTGTGGCAGAAGTAACAAGTGGAGCAGAGTCCTGTGACCTCAACCATGCAGAAGCTCCTCTGGCAATTTTCCGTCTTTGGGCAGGGAGCAGTAAGACAACAGAAAAAGTTTCAAAGCCTGGTCCCATGTGTGAGTAGCTCACAACTTGTCCATCTGTAATTTAACGGTCCTTATAAGTTATTCAGCTTCACCATTCGACTGTGGGTGAAAGATCGTTGTAGGACAAACTGAGTACCATTGTCTGCACAAAACTGTTCAAACTCCTGAGATGTGAACTGCTGCCCATTATGAGACTATCACCTCAAGTAAGACTTACATGCAGAAGATCAATGTAAAAGCTGATACTGTGCTGTGTGATGTGTTATACTTCATTGGAACAATGAAGGGAAACGTGCAGTATGCATTGACAACCACTAGGCAGTGTATGTTCCAGTATGACATAGCATCTACAGCTCGTGGTCTAGTGGCTGGCATTGCTACCTGGGGGTCCCGGGTACGATTCCTGGCTGGGCTGGGGATTTTCTCTACCCAGGGACTAGGTGTTTTTGTTTTCCTCATCATTTGTGACAGTGGCTAGATTGGACTGTGAAAAAATTGGGTCTTTGTACAGGTGCTGATGACTGTGCAGTTGAGCACCCCACCAACGAAACACCATCACCAGTATGGCCCAGCAAAGTCTTATGTGCAGAAGTTGCCAAAGTTACATCAGGACGTGGCCACTGTGGAGGAGCAGATTCAGACTCGGCACACATTGCACACTCTGGGCTCAAACCCTTGGTGCAACAAACAAAGAATTTTCTGATAGAGAGACTGAGGGACCAAGATAAGTGTGTTGCTACTTTTGGTGTGTGCCAGGACAAAGCCCATCTGTACAGAGATGGCAAGCTGATGAGCAAAGTAGCAACAAACAACTGGATGGAGGATCTCCTACAGACTCTGCAGCTACCCATGACAGACAAACTTGAGCACATTCTGCAACGCCAGGTCAAATTCAGTCTCCTGTGCCACATAATGCAAAGTGACCAGAAAAACTTCCAAAAGCCTGATTTCTTTATAATCAGTGTGAGGACAGAAGCATTCAGAGGAATCAAATGCAGTGTCAGAATGTGGCAGCACTGCACCAATGCCATAAGGTGAGGCATCTATTGCAAGAATGACAGGCTTGTTGGGCTCAAAGTGGACCAAACACCGATCACTTAGTAGTGCATCTTTTAGCTGCTGGAAAGCCCTTGCAGCACATTTGATTTAGAAACACTGCAATCTGAGTGGCATTCAGGATAAAATGGACGTGATAGGTTAGCATCCTCATTACAGCTTTTAATTCAGACACGTTGGTTCATGCAGTCAAGTCATAAGTGGCCACTAAGTACAACTGTGATGATGGGTGGAGGATGTGCACATAATCATATGGCCAAGATACTCGATTTCAGTGAAAAAAAAGGAACACTTTAAATGGTTACACATCAGTCCTGCATTGGACAAAACGTGAAACAATACCTCTAAATTTTGTAAGTGTTCTGCTGGCGTACGACCAGAGACAATTGTATCATCTAAATAGTTATAACTCAAAGGCACTTTCAACATCAGTTGCTTGAGGTATCCTTAGAGAATAGCTGAGGCAGAAGTGCTACCAAAGCTGGAGTAATCCCATGTGTGACAAAAATCTTCTTTGACTCTTCATGTAAAGGCAGTTGCAGGTAGGCGTCCTGAAGACAAATTTTTGAAAAGAAATGACCCTGACCCAATTTGTCCATCAAATCCTCCGGGTGGGGCTACAGGAAAGAATCAACAGTAGTTTGTGAGCTGACAGTTGATTTAAAATCTGCACAGAATCTCAACCTGCCTTACGGTTTAGTAAGGACCACCAGGGATGACGCCCATTGGCTGGTTGACACTGGTCTGGTGATGTCACTGTCCTGCAACTCTGTGCAGCCCAGTCCCTTAATGCATAATGACAGTAAGAGCATGAAAAAGCTTGGGCTGCGCATTGTCTTTCAGTCGCATGGGCCTTGAACCCTTGAGCCTTGCCTAAACTACCATGGAACAGACAACTGTTCTGGTCAGATAATGCATTATTATTGGCCAGAAACCCAGATGACTTAATTTATAACAACTGAGAATCTGAAAAGATCAGACCTATCCATGCCGAAACTGTTAGTAGGCTGACGAAAACACA
This sequence comes from Schistocerca serialis cubense, assembly GCF_023864345.2. Lineage (NCBI taxonomy): Eukaryota > Metazoa > Arthropoda > Insecta > Orthoptera > Acrididae > Schistocerca > Schistocerca serialis. Next base: position 575,457,762 of record NC_064641.1, on the reverse strand, counting down.
ACACTTGAAATAACACTGTTTTAATAGTGCCATGGAATGTGGCTGCAAACTGCACACTCCAATCACTGGAATAAGTTGTCCATTGTATGCTGACAATGAGCTATGTGGTTGCTGAAGCTGTAGGCTACCTAACCATTCATACATAGTACAGTTGAGCAGTGTAACCGTAGCACCAATATCTAAGTGGAATCTAACACTTTGTGAACACCCGCAACCAAACATACAACTTATTGGATTGCTGATTAGTAAGTTCAGAGTTTGTGTACTGCCAATCTGACGGAACGACAACAGGATCTAATCGGTCCACTTCCACTGCACAAGTTTGGGAATCAATAAGGCAGATTTCAGACAAGAGTAGTACACATCCCTTTATGGAAATAGGGTTTTGGTGGACGTGCCCAGCTGAACATTTTTTTTACAGTCACTGCTTCATCCAGACAAGCTCCTGTGTTTCAGGTGTCCCACGGAACTGGAGAGATGAGGAAGCTCCATTTCTCACATAATGAGGAAGCCTACGACTTTCCATTCTCCGTGTGGGAACTGGAATCAGCTCTGTCCATGGCCAGAGATGCTACTCCAGGACCTGATTAAGATTCATTATGTCATGTTCCGTCATGTGTGCCCCGAAGCTAAAGAACAGCTCCTGTCTTGTTTCAATCAGATCTGTTTTGATGGACAGTACCCCACGACTTGGAAGGAGGCATTATTAGTTCCATTATGGAAACCAAGTGAGGACCGTAGCACCCCTAACAGTTACTGGGGCGTAGCCCTTACCGGTTGTATAGGTAAGACTCTTGAACACATGGTCAACTGCCACCTCATCTGGCTCCTCAAATCCCGAGGTCACCTGAGCTGCTTCCAGTGCCATTTCAGGCACTACCGTTCCACCCTTGACAACTTAATTCTACTGGAGATAGTGCTATGTAAGTCATCCTTACACAGAAATCATTTGATCTGTGCATTTTTGACCTCAAAAGAGCATATGACACTACTTGCAGGTACAACATCCTTCACAAACTTCCAGAGTGGGGACTACGTGGTCTTCTGCCACTTCTTATCCAATCCTTTCTTAAAGACCGGCAGTTTAGATACCAAACTGCTGATCCTTTACCTGACTGCTATGTCCAAGAGAATGGGGTCACCCAAGGCAGTGTACTCAGTGTCACATTCTTTTCCATTCCTGTCAATGGCATTTCTTCCACAGTCGGGAACACTGTCAAATGCTCTTTGTTTGTGGATGACTTTGCCATCTTCTACTCTTCGTCCTACCTTACAGTGATGACAAGGCAGCTACAGCTGACCTTCAGGAGGCTGGAAACCTGGGCCAAGACAAATGATTTTCAGTTCTCACCAGAGAAGACTACATGTGTCAGTTTTAACCATGCTTGTTGAAGTTTTAAACAACCAGTACTAACAGTGGGAGACAATATTTTATGTTTTATGGAAAGAAATTAACTTCGTTTTTGTACCTGAAAGACCTACAGACACAGGGCTTTGTCACTGAATATTTTGAAATGCCATAGTGGAAAAGCATGGGCAGCTGACAGGTCTCACCTCCTGCAGTTTTATAGGGAATTTGTTTGATCACATTTACATTAGGGCAGTGTGGTTAATGAATCAGCCCATATTTTATACCTCAGGATATTAGATGCTGTCTACCATGAGGGATTTGGATATCGACTGGACCAGCCCAGTTCAGAGTATGTGTGCAGAGGACGGTGAACCACCATTCCGGGTTCAGTGAGGTATCCTTTTGGCTCAACAGACACTGAAAAATCTCAGCATCACCTGTCATTGGCATTTAGTACAGTGATCCAACCCAACTTTGAACAGCTGTTCCAGAATCGGTTCCATGCGACCATTTAGGATATGTACTGCTGCCTGTCTCAAGGATCTTGAGCCATCAGACCTCTGAATACACAGCCAGGGATGGAATGCGTTACTGCCTAGATGTCTTTAGAAGCCCAAATTTATTTTAAGCGTGATGCGGTACAAGAAAACTTGTACTCCAGATTACATTTTTACAGCTTTGTTTTCTTCCATTTTAAGTACACACCACAATTTCATAGTTCTTTATACAGTTGGATCCCAGCAAGAAAATGTCCTCAGTTGTTCCGCTGTTTTCCTTGATAGGGTTCTCAAAGTGCGTCTTCTGGAACAATTTAAAAATTACTGTGTGGAGTTAAATGGCATTATGGTGGCACTGGAGCAGATTCACAGATGCTACCATACAAGGTTTCTTATCTATACTGACTCACTTAGTCCACTAAAAACATTTCACCAAATGTATCCGGTAGACCAGTTGATTCATCCCATCCACAATTCTTTAGAGCAGCTCCAATTCTGTGGTAAATAAATGATCTTTTGCTGGGTACCTGGCCAAGTCGGGATATAGGGAAATGACACGGTCGACAAAGTGGCCAAGGAAGCATGTCATGAAGTGTTGACCATCAGTGTCCCATTGCATTGCATGCCATCATCTCTTCTTCTGACACACACATTGTGTGTCAGTGGGAGACTGAATAGTTGTAGGTGGCAGAAACAAACTGCAGTCACTCAAATTGACCACACAGGCTAGGCAGTCTTCCATGTCAGTCTCACCCCTGGAAGAAGGTTCTGCTTACCAGGCCATGCATTGGACATACTCTTTAACACGTAGATTCCTCCTCTGGTGGCAGGATCCACCACTCTGTGAGGTATGTGGTGTGCCATTTTTGGTTCAGCTTATTTTAGAAACACGTTTCTTATATACTAATATCAGGGCAGCCCTCAGTGTCTCAATGGAGATCTATCCACCATCCTCGCTGATACTGATTCCAGTGTTACAAGAGTGGTGATATTTTGTGAACGGTCAAGCTTCATCCCTAAATTGGTGGGGAAGGGAGACAGACTTTTAAGGCATTGTAAACTGCTTCACATGAGGGGCAGCCTTTATCCCCACACATTGAGATTGGTGTGCTGACTTTTCGTCAGAGTGCTGATGACCATGATGCTGAAAGCCCCTCACCTAAAATTATCGTCATCATCATAATCAGTGGACCGTAAGGCAGCAGACACAACATGCACATGAGAATCAATGTCTGACATGGAATGTGAAAGCTGCTGTTCACCATGTATATTTAAACATGCCAACTGTGTTGTGTGGCCTTGTTTGTCACATGTGAAACACATGGTTTTTGCAGCACAGGCACTGCGCCGTATCACATGTTTGAAAGCAATATGGGCAGTACTTCCGTTATTGTGCAGGCTGTGCCGCAGCAGCCTGATGGTGTGATTATTGTGCGTATGACCTAGACATCGGCCAAAATCTGACCTGGGGGGAGGGGGATATTGTTGGCCCCTGAACTGTCTTTACTCTTGACAGCAGATACTGCAGGTGCTTAAAAATCATGCATGCTCAGTTCTATTGACAATGTCCTGTGACTCTGCAATTGGCAATATTATACTAAAGCCAGGTTTTGGATGCTTCAGTACGGCAGCACAAATATGGGACTCACACGTTCTGAGTAATTGCATCTCTCATCGTAATGTCACTGTAACTTGACCCTCGTGAACACTGAAAGTGAATTATCCTGGCTGCTGTTTTAATCTGAATAACTTACAAGAAGCAGCTGCTACATGCACTTGTGATTTAAGATGATTTGACAATTTGTCAACTAACATGTCATGGGGGGGCGTCAAGAGGTTACTCTGAATGTTGGCACTAACCGTTTGTTGAGTTCTTTGAACTCTCAATATATCAACACACACAAACAGAAATATAGCACTGCTGTAAGAGAGCATTAGTTACACAGTATGTCCCAGTGAGCTAACCATGAGCAGCATCCTTGGCATCACTTTACTTGTTAGATTATATTAGATTAGTTTTTCGTTCCATAGATGATCTGTGCTGAGGAGATCCTCGAGGATGTGGAACATGTCCTTTTTTTAAAAAAAAAAAAAGCTGAGATAACATGAGATAACAATAGCATGAATATATGCAATACATCATTTGTTTCTGTTAAACACGTCTTGGACACTGAGGTAAGGTAGCTGTTAAAATACATTGAATTAGAAGTACTCTGAATAAGTATTACTTTATTGAGTATAACAAAACATATCTTTGTTCGCCAGGCTCAGCTGTAGCAATGGAATTGCATAAGTGGACTTACAGTTCAGAACACACTAAATGAGCTCCAATTACTGAGAGACAAATTAATACAAGTTCGGAACGGCCTTATTGTGGTATCACTACAGGCACTAGAAAACACAAGTTTGTAGACACTTGTTGACACAGTTCTGATAGTATTCGCAAGTAGACACAGTTCACAGGAAACGGAGGTCTCCTCACTCTTCAATGGTTGACATGGGCTGTGTCACAGTGAGTAGACAGCACAACAGTGTTACTCCAACAGAAACTTCCTGGAAGTGGGCAGGATCCAACCTTGAACAGAGGGGACACCTGGCCTCTAGTGCCGCTACTTCAGGGCAGAGGCATGGGATGCGCAGCTTCATTCTAGCATCTCAGTGGTTGCTCGTGATACTGCTTTGCTGTACAGTGTACAATATCTCTATGGTGCTTGATACTACGTGCTCCGCTCTCAATGCTTGATGACGCAGGATGAACAAAAAATTGATTCTGCTTCATACAGTGCCATGAGATTCAGTGGGTCAATATATTGGATACTCCACAACGTGACAAAAAAAAGTTTTGCTGAGTTGCTCTGCTCTGCTCTGCACTGCACTGCACTGCACGCACGCCTGGACTGAACTGAGGAAACAGAGGAAAAAAACAGCACTGGTGCCGTCTCAAGGTCAAGCAGACCAGCCAACTACAGGGGAGCCAAACATGGAGAATTGATGAATCAGACACCACAAACTAGAATAGTTTATGTCACTATGTACAGATTCTAGGACACATTAAAACTAGGGAGTTCCTTTTCAAACACACTGTGTATAAGGGGCATGAACAGCAGCAGATGTCACAAGATCACTGTGGAGGACACAGAGATGCCACATATTCATTTGAGACAGTGTTATAAGCACCTTATAAAGTTGGGAAGGGTCTTCATTTGGCCAGCTGGTTGAATTGTGCAGAATCCAGATTAATGGGGCATTTGAGTGTGACAGTGACCCATCGTTGGACTGGATGAGAATGAGAGGGCAGTCATACTTGTTAAGGTACTGATAGAACATATCTCACCTCAAGAACAAGGCATGTGATGTGTTCTGACTCGCTCAGTGCACCAAATCTATCCAGTAGACCAGTTGGTTCAGCTCATCCATTAATCCTTACAGGTACTTTACGAATAGATGAACACCTTTTTCTGGTATCTGGACATGTTGGGGGACATGGAAACAACCTAGCAATAAAGCAAAAGTATATTTGGATGGTATTGTAAGTCGTTGTCTCATTATCCAATAGACAAATTGTGCACAAGTGAGAAACAATGGTTGGAGGTGGCAGAAAATAAACTGCAGTCACTCAGACAACCAGACAGGCTTGGCAGACTTCATGCCAACTTCACCTATGGAAGGAAGTGCTGCTAACCAGACTGTGCATAGGACATAGTCCTTTAAAACAGGTTTTCGTCCTCTGGCAGGAGGATCCACCACTCTGTGAGGTTTGAGGGGTGCCAGTTTCAGTTCAGAATATTGTCACTACTTGTGTCTTTACTAACATGAAGGGAACCGTCGGCTTGATTGCAAATCTGCCCACACGGGCTATGAAATTTTGTGAATTGTCATTTAGACTTCATCACTCAAGTGCTGGGGAGGGGAGATGGACTTTAAACTATTGTAAACCACTCCACACATGAGGCAGCCTTCGTCTCCCCCTCCAACCCCTCCCCTTATGGGAATGGTGTGTTAACTTTTTATCAGGGCGCTGATGACCTCGATGTCGAGTGCTCTGCATCCAAAATAATTGTCATTGTCATGTGCCATTTCTCAACAGGACAATGCTTGTCTACACATGGCACTTGTGTCTTATATTATTGGCCAAACATTTGAAGAATGTGTTATTTGAAATTCAAGTGTTGAAAATAAAATAGACGTTTAATTGACATTGTTTGCTCAGGTTTGCCTCTGCTTATAAAAATTATGAATGTACTAAACAAGTGCTCAGTACTAGTGTTACCACTATATGTCGCATAGACCTGTCAAGTTTGCCATTACATTTGTGTTACTGCAAACACAGCAATATCTTCTCTCAACAGCACAATAAATAGCGTGATTTGACAACAGAGATACATGTACAACATGACCAATAATAGATTTCAATGTTTCTTGTGCAAATGCTTGTCAGTTTCTGTGGGATACACAGAGTGAAAACACAAAGAACTTGAAATATTTCTGGAGCACTAATTTTTTTTCTACCATTTTCAGGAATGATACCACGAGAGAGTGTGTGTAAAAATAATGGCTTATCTTATGGAAGGAACTATTCTGGCTATGTGAACGAATTCTAATGAAGTAATTTAATCTTATACTAATCTGGTAATTTCTGTTTTCTTACACTTTTACTGCAAGAAATAAGTAAATATTCCTTAATCACATACAGATGGATTGAAACTGTTTCCTTACTGACAGTAAGACAGATAGTGCAGGCAGCAAGAATCTCCAAGTGTGCATAAGTCCTTTGCCCAGAGTTCTCTGTCCAGATTGTATAAGATCACTGTTGTGCAGTTAGTGTTTTGAGGAAACCATTCTTTTATTTCATATTGTTCACTACTATGTAGTTTTGTCTCACTAGCCATTCTCAAATGTAAATTATAATTCTTTAAACAATTAACATACTTGTCTACATCACACAATTGTAGATGTTTTTGCAGTGAAAACATGGGATGAATGATTTTGAATGTTGTTGTGTGTCAGGTCTTCACCAAGTCCACTCTCCATCTTTTGCTTCGTCTCTCTGTTTAGCTATAATTTCCATTCACTGGTGTCTGCTCTAGTACTGGTTGTGACCCTCCTGATAAAGAGAACATGGCCAACATTTTCCTTATCCTCCTGGGCATTGAGTTAACAGCCATAGTGTAGATACACTTTAAATTCATTAACTTGCCCTCTCCAATTTATTCTTTGCGCTATCTTAGTCCAAACATACATCTTGAAGCCTTGTTTTGCCTGGACAATCAATTGTTAATATTGGTAAGTGTAGACACATTTATTTCTGAATAATTAATGTGTATCTTTGTTTCCATTATTATGTAAATGATTTTTTCCAGGGAAGACTTGCCATCCCCAAGTGACATGTGCACTGATGAATCGGATGTGCTGGACACACAGTAAGGATTGTGCGCCACCCCTTTTGCATTTCATGTAAATATGTTTACTGTTGTTCCATGTGTGTTAATGTACTTGTAGATCATAACTTTTTACTATTCAGTTAAATTGTGTTTTTTACTATTATTTATTTCTATTTTACAAATGTATAATGAACACTGTGTAGATAATCATTCCACCATTTTAAACTGAATAATATGTGGCAAAGTGTATACAGTGATTCAGCAAAGTTCCTGACGTATAATGTAATAAAAATTTGTGTTTCATTGTCTTTCATATGTAACTTGTGTTTCATTGTCTTTCATATGTAATTTGTGTTTCCATTAATTAAAATGTACTAAGAAAAAAGTTGGTGTGTCTGTATAGTATGCTGCTAGTAAAACAATCATCTGCACCAACAACTGTCCTGAGAAGAGAGCATTTGTATTAGTAAAAGAAATTTGAAATGTGAGGCCATCAAGTGTCTGGAAGTCATCTTCTGTTTACTCTTGTAATTCATTTCTTTGTTTTTGTTGTAATATTCCATTCCTCTCTTCACCCTCTGATTACTTTTTATGTGTAGCCATTTGTTTGCTTCAGTTGCTGTAGTGTCGTACACAGAAATGGCAACTGACAAGGTGTTTCCCACAGGAAACCAAAGAACACTGATTATAGTACCTGCTTCAATACACTCCCCCCCCCCCCTCCCCCCTGACACCAGCTCCTGTGAAATTTTTTTGTGGGTGAGAACTGCCCCTTCAGCATAACTTCTGTTTTTGTAATCCCAAAGGCCTCAACCTCCACTGTAGTTCCCTTCTCACTTCTTTTGCTCTTACCTTCTCTTTCCTCTCCAGTCATTTTCCACACTGCTCCTTCCTTGTTCAGACCTGATACACTTACTCTGTCCTGCCCTCTTCCCTTATGTGTCTGTTTTACAATTGTTGCCTTTCCACTCATCACTTTATTAGTGTTTTATAGGCTCCTTCTACTGCCCCCCCCCCCCTCCCCCCAACGATTCCTCTGATTACTTCCCCAAACCATCCCAGTTCCCACACAACATGTTTCTCCCTCCTCTCCTAAAGTTATTTTTGAGTGCCTGCAAGTGCACAGTCCAGTCACATAAATGTGACCACCGTCTGTGTTTGACATCGACGTACAAGCTTTGTTCAACGTCAGTGTACAATAACCACTTACAGACAGCAGGTGGGAGCACTAGGAGTGGATGATATATAAATATCAGGGATGCATAAAATAGTGCAGTCATTGTCATAATGTGGAAACGGAGTGATTTATGCAATGTCCAAAAGGGCATTATCATTGGTTTTTGGGCTAAGGATGGAAGCATTTCCGAAACAGCCAAGTTTTTAAACTGTTCAATGGTTAAAACGTGCCTCATATGGTAAAATGGCACTATCCAAAACTGGCACCAAAGCAATTGTGGTGCTCCACGAGTCCTAAACAAAGGGTGAATGACAACTATGGAGGTGTGTGTGGGCAAATAGATGTGTAACTGTTGAGCAACCGACCACCCAGACGAATGAAGAGTCTACCAGCAGTGTCTACATGACCATTCACCGAGCATTATTGTGCATGGGCCTCCACAGTAGGCACCTTGTTCACACACTAATGCAGGCCGCTGTTCATCAGCAAAGAAGGCTGGAATCTGCAAGCCCATATCGCTACTGAGTGGCAACAGGTGACCTTTTCAGATGAATCGTGTTTTATGCTCCATCGGACAGATAAGTATGGCATGAAATGTCTCAAAGCAAACACACTATAAAAATCATTGAAAGGGTCCAGGCTGGAGGAGGGAGTGATATGTTTCGGAGAATGATATCATTCTGGAAGGCACAATGGATCAACACAAGTATGCATGTATCCTTGGGGACCACATCCCTCCCTACATACACTTTGTTTTTCCACAGCAAGATGCCATCTACCAGTAGGGTAATACCAGTAGGGGAATGCAATGTATCACACAGCTTGCAGCACACGTGTGTGGTTCGAAGAGCAGAAGGATGAGTTTACTGAACTCCATAGATTTAAATCCCTTCAAGAATCAATGAGACCACATCATTTAGATTGTTTGCACCTGGATCTTCAAACAGGAAACAGCGCTGCTGGCCATGGCACTGGAGTCAGCACAGCTCTACATCCCTGTCAGTACCTTCTAGAACTTCATTGACACTCTTCCTGGCTGGGAGTAATGGCGCACTCCTGTAATCCAAGCTACTGGGAGGCCGTTGTGTGGGCGAGAAATGCAGGTTTACTGCATAATCAGCCGTCGTGTGAACTCTGGTACAACCGTAGTGATCCCACTGTGCTCTACATCGCCTTGGCAGAGCTAGGAATGTCATCCAAACAGTGACACTCTTCCTGCATGTGCCACTATGGTCAGTGCTCCAATAGGTGGTTATTCAGGCTTTTGACAGATGGTTACATTATTGAGACTGACAGTGTATGTGTATTTAAAGTAGACAAAGAGCTGCAGCTTGGTAGGTAATGATGTCTCTCTGCTGTCTTATGTATCTGTGCACAACACACTAATCAGTTTTGGGTGAATTGTTTTGTTTTCTATTTCCATCTTGCAATTTTCTTTAATTAGTTCTTCTTTCTGTATCATATCAGAGTGTCAGGACTAAAGATGAAATAACTCTGTCGGCTACCTTTTTAATTTCACCATTTTCTTAATCATACAGTAGGATTGTTGTAAATTCATTATTGTTCTTATGGGGAATCAGAGCCATGGCACAAGTTGCAAGCTAGTACTAAGCACAGAATGGAAAGGTGGAAGGCATATATAGGTGGACTATAAAAGTGAAATGAACCTAAAGGCAATATCATAGAAAGAGAAGAGGAAGTATGTGAAGACAAGTTACGAGATATGATACTGTGAGAATAATCTGATAGAACACTGAAAGACAAGAGTGAAAATGAGGACCTGGTAGTAGATGATTTTCCCTCAGAGTTACTGAGATCCTTGGGAGAGCCAGCCATGTCAAAACTATTCCATGTGATGTGGAAGACATCATAATATCTCAGAAGTAAAACAAAAATATTTTTATTGTGTTATTTCGTAGAAAAGCTTGTATTTCAACTATTAGTAATCCAGTGAGAGGTAATGACCTATGTGCCGTGCTTTGTTGGGAAAAAAAAAACGATGAATATTTTTAGGCAACCTTATTAAGTGGAAAAACCATGCATTACTTTTCTGACATAAAGAGGTTTTGATTAAAGCATACAATATATGAGACAGTGAAATACTATGAGTCCAGTTCAAAAGAAGACACATGCTGATTAGTATGAATACTACTGAACTATCAGAATAATAAGTCATAGTTGCAAGATGCTGATAAAAATTATTGACAGAAGAATGGCAAAACTGGTGAAAGCAGACCTTGGGGAAAATCAGTTAAGGTCAGAGTTACAGAGGAGTATAAACACAGGTAATGTTAGATCAGTTAAAAAGGGAAAATCTATGTTTATATCATTTGTCTATTTAGAGAACGCTCTTGATAATATTGACTGGAATATGCTTTTTGAACTTATGAAGATAGGGATAAAATACAGGAGCAAAATGTTGTTAGAACTTTTTGTAGACACCAGACTGCAGTTGAATGAAGTTCATGAAAACGAAGCAGTGTTGAGAGAGGGTTGTAGCCCATGCCCAATATTGTACAGTTGCCACACTGAGCTAGCGTTAGAAGAAACCAAGGTGAAATTTTGAGAAGAAATTTAAAAAATTAAGGTTTCTAGTGATGTTACTCTGTCAGAGACAGCAAAGGACTTAGAATAGCAGTTGAATGTGGTAGACAGTATCTTGAAAGGATGGTATAAGATGAACATTAACAAAAGTAAAACAAGATTAATGGATTGTTAAATCAAGTGATGCTGAACGAATTAAATTAGGAAATGAGACACTAAAAGTAGTAGATGAGTTTTGCTATGTGGACAGCACAATTGTCAATAAGCCAGAGTGAATATAAAATGCAACTATCTGTAGTGTGAAAAGCATTTTTGATAAATAGGAAATTACATCTACAGTCCACATTCTATAAGAAGGTGGCTCAGTTTCCAGCCGTTCTGCACAACACCCTCCATTAACTGCTAGCAGTCAACAAGATTAACTCTCTGTCCGAGCGGCTAGCCTCTAATTAACTAGACTGCAAGAATCTCTCTCACACACATGCTGCGCAGTTGCCGTGCCTTGCAACAACGCAATTTCATTCACGAGGCGAATGAATTATTCATTCACAAGGCGAATGAATTATTCATTCAGATGTTGATGTTTTTTTCTTGTAGCAGTAGAGCTGTGAATGTGTATCTATAAACGTTTTACTGCTATTTCCGAATACATATGTCAGGTAACAGCTGTAAATGTGAAGTTCCTCACAAGCATCTTCTAATCAAATTGCTTGCCTATGGAGTATCATCTCAGTTGTGCGACTGGCTTCATGATTTTCTTTCAGAAAGGTCACAGTACTTGGTAAAATCATAACAGAAGTGTTATAGGCCTTATCCTGTTCCTGATCTACATGAACAAGTTAGAAAACAATCTGAGTAGTCCTCTTAGATTGTTTGGAGATGATGCTGTGATTTATCATCATCTGATGATCAAAACAAATTGCAAAACGTTTTAGACAACAGATCTGGATGATGTGAAAATGGCAGTTGACTCAAAATAATGGAAAGTGTGAAGTACTAAGTCCACACAAGTACTAAAGAGAATATGCAAAATTTTGGTTGCAGGATAAAAACACAAATCTCAAGGCCGTAAATTCAACTAAATACTGAGGGATTACAATCGTGCATAACTTACATTGGAACGATCACGTAGATAATGTGTGGGGAAACCAAACCAAAGACTGATTTATTAGTTGAACACATACAAGTGTTATATTTTTGGACATAAAACTTTTTTTAAATGCAGGTAAAAGACACATGAACAAAAGAATAGGAGCATTGTTTGATTTATCTTTTGATTTAACCTCAAAAACAAGTTGAAAATCAGGTTAAAATCAGACCTTAGACCAGAAACCCCACTTAAACGAGATGACCTTAAAACTATAGGGAAAGTCACTGTTTACTTTCTGTCTGTTGGCAAGGGAACGTGCTTTCAAATACCAATTGTTGAAAGGAGAAATCACTCATTTTCCTACTTGCGGAAAACTTCTTCAGATGAACATGCTGTGCAAGGAAGGAAATTTTCTCGTGACACTGTTAAGTTTTAATTTGACAAGAGTTTTGTGTTGTCAAAAGAGAAGGAAATCATAATCAAGATGGTTGAAGATCCTTTTTCTGTAATTCCAGAATATATACACCTGTAGAGTTACAACTGGAGATAACAGAAATTCAGTGTTCTCCAACCTATAAAAGCTTGGACAAAAATTAATATAATAACCTAAGAGAGACAGCAACAAAAGCATTCATCATGTTTGACAGTATTATTTATGTGAACAAACATGTTCTGTTTTGAACCTAAATAAAAACAAATGTCGCTTTTAACTGACGAACATTTAGAACACATACTAAAATTTGTGACATCAAATATGACTTCAGACTTTGAAAAACTTGTAGCTGACACGAGATGAAATATCTCACATTCAAACTTTGTTTCAGTTTATTAAATATTTATACTATTTTCATAAGCTATATTTTGGCTTGCTAGTATGCTACTAAAACAGTCATTCCCCACTGCCATTAAATGTCTCTTAATAAAAATATTTTGTAACTAATGTGTTTATTCAAGATTTCAAAAATTAATTTTGTGTAGTTTCACAAAGTTTAATCGATACTTTGCTGCTTACACTACGTAGTCTGTATCTAACAGTACATCGGCTATTTCTTTGTCACAGTTCAACGAAATTATATAATGACGTAATAATTAATAATTGAAATAATAATTAATTTTAAAGATTATATTCAACACAATTGACCAAGAAGTCTTCTGTTGCCCACAGTTTAGAGTCTAGTTGTGGTTTGGCCCCGGACTGCTTTTGAGTTGTGCAGCCCCAAAGTATGGAATACCAGATATCCCAAAAACTTGTTACAATTACGCAAGAGCAAATTGGCTTCAAAGGTAGCACTTTGTCAGTGAATTTTAAAAGACAGTGGTTTCCAATATGTTAAGAAGAGAGTTTTTAATTGAAACAAGTGGCATAGGTGCAGTGCGAACCATATCCCTTTATGAAGATCCATGTTACAAGAGGAGGAGGTATTTTAGAGTATATTACCTTGCTGAAACATGGATGAATCACACGAAAACCTTCTGGGAAATGAGTGATGGTAATGGCAGTTTTATAGTTTCCATGGAAGAAGGCTCTTGGGTAATTATTTTGCATGCTGGCTATTCTTCTGGTTTTGTTCCTGAGAGTAAACTTGTATTTAGGTGTAAGGAAAATAACAGTGACTGCCATTCAGAAATGAACTCTATCACTTTAAAGAAGTGTTCCACTGGACAATTCTTGCCATACATTGCTTCGAAGTCAGTCATTGTAATTAACGTGCCAATAAGCATTCAGCTGTTACCGAGAAAACACCAAGTACAAGCACCAGGGAAGCAGATATTGGCCCTGAAAAATAAAAATATTCCAGATGGCAAAAGATAGACTCTTGCCGAACTCCTGCGGCTCGTTAATTTATACAAGTCATGCAACTGATCATTCAAATTTAACTTGACATGAATGTGGACACGCAGTTTTGCGGTTAACCACATACTGTCGATACTGGTTCTTGTTGTTATTTTCGTGAGTATCATCGTTTACTTTTGCACTGATTGTGATTAAACATTCTTTGTTTAAAGGGTGAGTATTTCTTTATTTAAATTCGCTAAGTATTTCAACTAAACATATTTTTTGTTGGATCAATAATACAAAGTTTTTCATCTATAAGCTGATAGAATTAGTTTGGGCATAGGGTAAAAGTTGTGTGTTAAAAGGAGGACAGTTAAGACAACAGCCACTGAAACACTTGTGCGTGAAGCAGTAGACATCTCCCTTTAGTGTGGCCACACTGAAAAGTTTCAGAAAGAAGACTTTGATAGGGAGGTGAAGATGGATACAAGTCTTGAATCTATCATCCTAAATTTACAATCTAATGGATCAGACGTGGACTCGGTTAGCCGTGATGATATATTACAATGTAGACTTTGGAACAAAGTAAAGTCATAGTATGTATTCGTGGTTTAAGAAATATGCTTGTCAACATATCAGCTGCATAAACAGTGCATGAGAACTTCATAGCCTTTACTCATTAGGAATTTGTAGACTATGATGTATTCAGACTATAACGTTCAACACATTGCCCAAGGAGAAGTTAAGGTTTTCCCAGTGGAAACTCTAATATTTCGACAAGTAAACCTCTTTCATTCTCAAGGCACGAACTGGAAAATGCCTGAAAATGAAAGGGAGGGTTACCTGTCGAGAAATAAATGCTTTTTGTCGCTATTGCTAGCCATTCTGTCGAGTTATCCACAGAAGATGGATAATTGTTTCCTTATTCAGTGGATCATAAATGCAGTCCTCACTTTAATGTCTGACATGTTAATTTACACACACACACACACACACACACACACACACACAATGCCTGTTGACACCGACAAATGTAATAACATACTGACAATTTTTGCGATATAATGGGCTTTGCTACCAGTAATTCTGTTTTACGCATAGTGATTTATTCTACATTGAACTACAAACACTCCCATATACACTCATTATACACAGTTTTTAAAAATTGATGTGGAGTAGAAGTGGTTGCCAAGCAAATGCAGTGATTTCAGTTTGAGTTCGAAGTTAATTTTGTTGTATTACATTTTTAATAAAAATATGGCCCAAACCACAATAAATGACAGTTATTGCAACTGTTTTCCATTATCTTGTTGCTAGAAAATCGTCATTTTGAGAAAAATTGTACTCGACATCTTCACAAAGGTGGGTCAGCTCTTCACGTCGTCCAGCGTCACACAGATAGTTGAAGTGGACGCCAAGACGTGAAGTAAGATTACCCTGATGTACACAATTGAACGAAATTGGTTTTAAACTGTATTACTCCCCTCACAGATTTGAACGTATAATATGATGTACCAAAAGCAAATTAACCTGATTGTTTCCACGGCAACACAGTCTTTGCCTGCTCTCTGCGCCATGCTCAGACATCATCCTCTGCATGCTCCTCTAATGCTACTCTATGCGGAGAAGCGTCATCCTACGTGACACAGGCTAAAATACACACATCAAAAAAAAAGTTTTGCATCACCCCAGATCCCAGAGCTCCTGAAGATAGACGTTGACTAGATATTGTATCTCAGACACAGTCCCTTTGACTGTTCAGAGATGTCACTAAACCCACCCAAAGATGTAAACAACCACGCGTGAGGAGCCCCTATTAGACGGAGAGGGTCCGTCAGCCAATCAGTTCCGGTCATTCCGTCAGGAAGGAGGTAAACGGCTCGTGTTGTCTGTAGTTCAACCATGCCTAGACGGTCAGTACCGCGGTTCGATCGCATCTGCGTCGTTACTTTGTGCCAAGAAGGGCTGTCAACAAGGGATGTGTCCAGGCATCTGTGAGTGAACCAAAGCGATGTTGTTCGGACATGGAGGAGATACAGAGAGACAGGAACTGTCAATGACATGCCTCACTCAGGCCGCCCAAGGGCTACTACAGCAGTGGATGATTATGCTCAGAGGAACCCTGAAAGAAACACTACCATGTTGAGTAATGCTTTTCGTGCAGCCACAGGACGTCGTGTTACGACTCAAACCATGCGCAATAGGCTGCAAGATGCGTGACTTCACTCCCAATGTCCATGGTGAGGTCCATCTTTGCAACCATGACACCAAGCAGCGCGGTACACATGCGCCTAACAACAGGCCGAATGGACTATCCAGAATTGGCATCACATTCTCTTCACTGATGAGTGTCGCATATGCATTGAACCAGACAATCGTCGGAGATGTGTTTGGAGGTAACCCAGTCACGCTGAATGCCTTAGGCACACTGTCCAGTGAGTGCAGCAAGGTGGAGATTCCCTGCTGTTTTGGGATGGCATTATGTGGGGCCGACGTATGCCACTCTTGGTCATGGAAGGTGCCGTAACGGCAGTACAATACATGAATGTTATCCTCCGACTGATAGTGCAACGTTACTGGCAGCATATTGGCGAGGCATTCGTCTACATGGACGACAATTCGCACCCACATGGTGCACATCTTGTGAATGACTTCCTTCAGGATAATGACATCGCTTGACTAGATTGGCCAGCATGTTCTCCAGACATGAACCCAACAGTGCCTTGATGAACTTGTGGATAGTATGCCATGACGAATACAGGCATGCGTCAATGCAGGAGGACGTGCTACTGGGAATTAGAGGTACCGGTGGGTAGAGCAATCTGGACCACCACCTCTGAAGGTCTCGCTGTATGGTGGTACAACATGCAATGTGTGGTTTTCATGAGCAATAAAAAGGGGGGAAATGATGTTTATGTTGATCTCTATTCTAATTTTCTGTACAGGTTCCGGAACTCTCGGAACTGAGGTGATGCAAAACTTTTTTTGATGTGTGTATAAATGTAATTGTTAGGAAATCTTTTGAAAAGTATTTGTGTGAAGTTAAGCCTAACTAGTGCTGAACCGAAGTGAGGATGACAGAAGTTTATGGCGCAACTTGACTAAAAGAAGGGACACATCCTGAGTCATGAAGGAGTTATCAGTTTGGTAATGGGGCGAGGGAGAGGGGAAAAAAATTCAGAAGGAAACTAAGAGATCACTGGATGTTGGTTGCAATATTTATTTGGAAGTGAAGAGGCACAGTATAGAGTAGCACAGGGAGCTGCATCAAACCAGTCTTCAGGCTGCGTACCGCAACACTAATGGCCCGTCACCATGGTCTTACACAGCACTTTTGTCAGATGTAATCAGTTGTCAACCAGTAACCCAGAGGTATAGAATTTGATTTGCTGTTAAGGATATTTTTTTATTTACCAAGACTTTCGTGTTTTACAATACTTCATTGTTTTTTATACTATGGTTCATGTATTTTGTGAAGCTGTAGGGCTCTATCATGAGCAAGAACTCTAATGTTAAATGAAGCCAAGCACATACTACTTCCAACAGCACACTTAGTAAGGCATTGTAATATTTAAATAGAGATCTGAATTGATGATTGCCTCACTTTTGTTGTGAAATATGACAGATTATTTCTTTAAATTCTGCAGTGTGCATTAAGGTATGTTTCCAGACTTAATCTTTCACTTTGCGATGAAGTGTGTGAGGTTATGAAAGTTCCTGGCAGATTACAGCTTTGTGTCAGATTGGGACTCAAAACCAGAACCTTGCATTTCATGAGCAATGCCGTAACCGACTAAGCTACACAGGCACAACAAGTGACCTGCTTTCACAGCTCCACTTCAGCAAATGCCTTTCTCCTATGTGTGTGCCTTGCTTCACACAGTTGAGTTACAGTGATGAGAAATATAGATTTATTGTTAACTGTTTACAATTGAAGTTACTCAATTACTGAATGGCAGTCAAGGAATCATGTAAAATATAGTTTACTAAGGTTATCGTGACTGTGAAGTTGATAAGACAGTGACAGATATGAACAAAGTTATTGTTAACAGCCTTATAGAATTTATAAAGTAGCAGACATGTGACTATGAGGAGCTTTTATGTACTCCTTTGCTTAAGACCATTGTATTACCAGGATGGAGACTACAATATACAGCTATTGGATGGATCATGTGTCTGGCCCAGTGCAAGACTAATAGGTGTTTGAGAACCATAACAAACATTATTTACAATGTGCTGGATTGTACTCTATGCCAATTACATCCATGTGGTGTCAGCTAACAGATAACTTGAGGAACTGCAGCAGTTTGTCTACTGGAGGTAGTAAGAATACCCAGAAATTGCTGTAAACTGTCCTGAGACTCAAAGACTGAGGAAAGCATATTAATTATGTTATTATTGCATACAGTTTTAATTACCACCTACATGGAGATTCTGAACTCTGGTTTGAACAAATATGATGTAAATCTTATACGGAAATGCTGTTTACAACATGAGAAACATCTCTCTCAATCCAGGACTTTGTTCTCCACAATAACATCAGATTAGGATATTGCCGAATTTGGACTGGTAATCACAAACAATACTGACAACAGCAGATCTGTGTGTTAATTCATGACTGCTGCCGTAATTGAATCATCGCTGTTGCCATAATACTGCTCCACTTACCAGTCCATATCATATCTCTACTGGGCGTGGTAGGTCATGCCCATCACTGCTAAAACATCCAGGGTAAATGACAGATCTATCCAGCACCGTCAGAGCTGCTCCTGTTGTAGTCCATTGCTTACAAAAATATTTGAAAAATTTCTGCTTATAAAACCCAACTTGTTTTTCCCAAGCACTGCTGGATATTCCTCATAAATAAATTGATATGTTATAATATTTTGTGGAAGAGATGGAATGATCATTCATTTTTCAGACTTGTTACAGCTGGTAGTCTGGTCATGTTACTGAGTCAAGACTGGGAGACATGTTTGTTATTTTCAGTTTCTAAAACCATCAAATGCGTTCCCTTTCCTAGAGATATTTACTGGTGGTTAAGAATATTGCAGGAAAAATCTAGTCGGAGTAATTCTGATAATGCAAAAGTGTGGTCTAACTGGTGGTTGTTAGACGTGTAAAGAATGTATGTATCGAGCATTCATATATTAACCCTTGGACTCACTCTGGAGTCATGGGTGACCCCAATCATCTTTACTATGGATAAAATAATATTTCTATTTCTTGTAAAAATCCAGAATTTTATGACTTTTACCACACAGTATTGTAGTTCTCTCACAAAATTTTTTAGAGCTCTTGACGCAACATTTAAATCAATAACTAACAAAAACTACTGTTGGGGTCAATTATGACCCCAGATAGATTATATGTAACATTCATAGAATGGATAGATTATAAACTATCAATCTCTTTCTTAGGTATTTTGAGTTGGTAACACTGAACTATTCCATGCTACTATGTCGAGGAGGCGATATCAGGACATTTTGCGTTCACTTCGTTTTGACGACCCCATCACAAGACTTGAAAGGAAAGAGAGGACTGGAAATAAGGCTGAAGCTGTACAGGAAATATTTTATTTGTTTGCCATGCAATGTCAAACATCATTTATACCTTCCAGCAACATTACTGTTGATGAACATCTTTGCGTATACAGAGGTCGGTGCAGTTTTAAGGTCTACATTCCTTCAAAGCCAGGTAAGTATGGCATCAAGATATGGTGCGCAGTAGACTGTGAACATGGTTATCTGACAAATCTTCAAATGTACACTGGAAGGAGCGGTGATGTGAGAGAAGTGAATCAAGGCAAGAGAGTGGTCTTAGATTTAGTGCATCATCTGGCTGGCAGTGGTAGGAATATTACCACTGACAATTTTTTCACGAGCTATGACCTTGGCCAAGAATTGTTGAAAATGAAGTTGACACTTGTAGGTACTCTACGTTCTACAAGAAAAGAAGTCCCAAAAAGAGGTTTTGCCTTCGAAAACTAGGGAAGAATGCACTACCAGATTTGCATACAGTGGTAAAACCCTATTAGTTTCGTATGTTCCAAAAAGAAATAAGGCTGTGCTACTCCTGTCAACACAACATCAATCATTTGAAGTGCCCAAAGAAAACAACTTGAAACGAAAACCAGAAGTAGTGTTGTATTACAACTCAACAAAATCAGGTGTTGATACGCTAGATCAAATGAGCTCTTACTATTCTGTGAAAAAGGGTACAAAATGTTGGCCATTAGCAGTATTTAATGATCTTGTTGATCTAGCTGCACTCAATGCCTACAGACTCTTCTGTGTTGCTGTTGAAAAAACAGAGAGATGTCTTTTTCTAATGAAGTTGGCCAAAGAAATGGCAAAGCCCCAAGTGGAACGTCGTTTTGAGTTTACCACAAGCAAGGAACAAGGATATTATTAGCAGTATCAAACGGTGTGGATTTGATGATCTGTTAGACAATGGACATCCAGACGTAATACCCGACAATCAGAAGAGAAAGCGAGGCAGATGCTCCATTTGCCCCCAATCAAAGGACACAAAATACAGTTCAACATGCAAAAAGTGTAACAAATTTGTTTGCAAGGAACATTCTGAAATAGTTACTACTTGCAAAATATGTGCAGATGACTATGGTGCGGATTCCGGTTAGAATTATGTTTCCTGTTGAGTTGTTCATCACATTTTCTGTAAATTTGAAGCCATTGTGAAACATTTATGAGTGAAACAAATTATGACTTAGAGTAATATTGTAACTTCTGATATGTAATTACTCTGCCATATGTAATTTAATTCTACTATGTACATACCTGTTAAAAAAGCTGTGAAATGTGTCTAAATAATAAATAAAATGTAAACAAACAGTATTAAACAACAGTATGTTGTTCTCTGAATGATTAGTACACACAGTCAATTATATATTGATTGGGGTCATGTATGACACCAGATGGAGTACTAAGGAAATTTTAGCAGAGTGAGTGCTAGGGTTAAGTGGTTGAAATGTAATGACTCTATATGACAGAAAGTGCTTAAATCTTTACCCAGAATGTTGTTTTCTGTCATCAGTACAAATAATCATCATCCTATGTTTACCATATGCAGATGAAAAATGAGGGTGAGAAGTGGTAAATACTAAGACAAGTCAACGTGAGATCTAGAACACAACTGTCCGGGAAGTTAAGGTAGGTATGAATGACGTGTAAAAAGCTATATGTATTCCTGACAATCAGGTTTAATAATCGATTATGGAACTGCATCCCTGTAGTTTTCATTATTAAACATTGAAATATATGGGGGCTGTTCGGAAAGTAAGCAATGATAGGTCGCGAAATGGAAACCAAAGTGAAAATCGAAACTGCTTTATTTGAAACAGTTAGCTACAACTTCCAGCTACTTATCTCCATAGTCACCGATCCGACTTAGATGTTTGTCATAGCGTTGTACCAACTTTCCAATACCCTCACTATAGAAGGCAGCTGCCAGTGCTTTGCGCCAATTCTCTACGCTGGCCTACAGCTCGTTGTCTGTGCCAAAATGTTGTCTTCATAGCCAGTGGTTCTTGTGAGCAGAGATGAAACTCAGAGGGAGACAATTACTGGCTTTATTAAGGATAATCAAACATTTCCAATTGAAAACCATGCTCCTGCATCTTCATTGCACCTGCAGAATGGGGCTGAGAATTGTCTTGAAGAAGAAAACATATGACAGTTATGTAATGTTGGCTGCGTAGCTTCTCACCAGGCCCTCGTACTTGGTAGGAGGTATGTTTATGTGCTCCCTGTGTGATCAGAACTAAAAAGAACGACGTAACACGGTCAACAGGCATACTAGAGACACTGCCCAACACATCTGTGCAAAACTTCATCGGATTTTCACTGTGGTTTCCATTCCGCGACCGATCGTTCTTTACTTTCCGAATAACCCTCGTACATTCCAGGGGCTATCCTACACAATAAAAATGAAGTGATAGATATATAAAATTACTAAGATAGACTGACGTAGAATCAACTCACCGCCATCTGGAGAATTAATGTAGATATGACTTGGTGGAAGCACACTCAGCAAAGTGGACTGACACAGGATTACACAAAATACCAATTGGTATACTGACAGCACTGATGATGTGTATCGAGATGACTGTCTACTACTCATAAATGAATCAGTATGTAAACTTCTAGTGAGAGTAAATCTGAGAATGCAAGCAGAATGAATTGTGCCTTCCTGATACGTACTGGAGCCATCGTTTGTCAAGCAGACCTATTAAAAGTACTGAACATATATGCCTAAAATTGTTCTGCAATTTCTCTACTGGAGGTGAGCAGTACAACCTCCAATGGAATGGACCATGAATTTTTTTTTTCTGATTATAACTCCTAAAATCTGAATACATGTTATATTTTTACCTGGCTGTGTATGTATTGTGGAAGACTATAGTTTTAATGGATTATTCAGTGGTGGTATGATGCAATACCTTGATACTATAGCTCTTTTTTTCTTCTTTGTAGCAAACTGTGTGGGTCTGACTTATGACATCAATTGTAATGTAATATTTTTAATGAGTCCCATCATGAGGGCAAACGTGATAAAAGTTGGTGTATATTTGTCTCAGAATGTTTTTCTCATTGTACTATCAACTTTGTAAAATATAGCTGTGCAGATAGACTCTGCAACAGTTACTCTCAGAGGTATTAGTCTCCTGATTCATCGTCATCATCTGTGACATTGTGCTGTTGCAGCTCCAGCAATATATGAGGGTAATCCCAAAAGTAAGGTATATTTTTTTATAAGTACATAGACCTGTTTATTTCTACAATGGTTTACATCAGTTTACAGCTTGAACATTTAGCGATTTTTCGACATAATCACCATTTCTGTCAATGCATTTTTGTGGACACCGTGGCAGTTTTTGTACGCCCATGTCATACCAGCTTTCCGCCATGCTCTTTAGAAAGTTAAGAACCTCTTCTTTCACCTCGACGTCGGAGCTGAATCACTGGGATCACAATTAATGCTGACAGGTACTGTGAGACTCTGAAAAAACCCAAACGGGCATTTCAGAACCGGAGAAGAGGAATGTTGAGCAAGGGCGTACACATTCTCCATGACAACACTCACCCACACATCGCTCGGCAAACTGTTGCTCTCCTGCAACAGTTTCAGTGGAACATAATCACCCACCCTCTAGTCCTGACTTGGCACCCAGTGACTATCACCTGTTCCATAGGTTAAAAGAACATTTGGCCGGAAAGTGATTCAGCTCCACTGATGAGGTGAAAGATGAGATTCATTACTTTCTCAACAGCATGGCGGTGAGCTAGTATGACATGGGCATACAAAAACTGCCACAGCGTCTACAAAAATGCATCAACAGAAATAGTTTTATGTCAAAAAATAGCTAAATGTTCAAGCTGTACACTGATGTAAACCATTGTAGAAATAAACAGGTCTATGTAATTATAAAAAAATAGGAGACCTTACTTTTGGGAGTACCCTCATATGAGAGGCGGATTCGTGGTAGAATCTTAATGTCCAACATCTGCTGATATTATTGTAATGAGTACAATTACAGAGTGTTTTTGCTACTAGATAATGCTTTTTTTTGTTAATAAACTGTATGCAACAGCTCACAGGTGTGTACTATAATTAATTTTAGAACGTTTTTATTCTGACAGTCCCTGCTGTCTGCTTTGCGTTTGGCAGGTGATGTACTGTTGGCTTTATCAATTACCATGCTTCCTATGAGAATGATGGCACATGGGCAATCCTCAGTTATTGTTTCAACTGCCACACTGCAACCAAGGCGGCATTAGTTGTCACACAAAAACCACTGGAAAAAAATTCTGGAGTGTTACTCCTTGGTGATTCCCCCCATCCCTCAGTTTGCATATGATTTTTCTCACAATTATTTGGAACAAATGAGATGGCACTTCCCCACAACTGGTGGGGACATATACGAGGGTGTGTTGCATGGCCGAGGTTTGGTCAACATTCACAGGTCTGTTTGCAGGCTCCCAATGGATTCTGCAGTAATCACGGTCCTGGGTACATTGTTGATTGCACTGTTATCAGGTACATGCAATCTGTATTTTCCAGTGGTCATTGTGTGTGTGTTGTTCGCTTTCTTTTTAATCATGTTGATAATTGGACTTGGAGGACCTGTTTATTGATATACTGTGCTTGATCTCTAAGGTCACATTTTTTAGTGTTGTAACCTCTGTGAGTCTGTCTATGACTCTGTATGTAGGGAGAATCTATTTTTCTGCCACACTGTAACCATTTCTCTGTCTTATTTGCTGGTAGCGATGTAGTATATGCTTTGCATCTTCATATTTCGTGGCCCAATGATTGTTTTGTAAAGGTTTGGGTGTGCAGCAACATAAGTTTCACTTCTTCTGATATTTGGACTGTATACCGTCCAACCATCTTCACAGTCAACTGGATCTCACAGCTCACACTGAAGATGGCTGGATGGTATACAGCCAAATATGAGAAGGAGAAGTGAAATTTATGCGGGCACATGCCCACACTTTTACAGAACTAGTATATGATTATTTCTGCATCTATTTACATATCTTATAGAGAGGTAATATTGCAAACCTGCCTGCCATCAAAGGGTTCCTAGGATTGTATTTGGTTGCTAAATATTTTTCCCTGTTGTATCAGATATGGATCATATGTAGTGAGTGGGATGTGTTGGTTGCCCCAGACCTGCTCTCGTTTGGGAAATACTCATTAGTAATGTACAATAAGTTTTCATAGCAAAAACACCAGTGTGCTGACTGTGAAGTGTGTGTCTTACGAATTCTATGTATCAGTTGAAATTAGATACCATACAGAGATTTTCCCATGAGGCTTATAGTAATGTTGCATACACTTGCAAGGTTTATTTTGTTGTGAGTCTTCAGTCCACCTGGAAGGCCACCTATCAGAAAATGGAGTCACTCACGCTAGTTTTAAAAGTGTGATTGGAGGGAGGAGGAGGAGGAGGGGAGTATGTTTATGATTAGTCCAGAAAGAGAGGATTGTTGGGAGAGATATGCTTGGCACTTTTAACAGTGGTTATCCGCATAGGAGTCAACAGATTTCCTCTGGTGAGCGTGTACATGTTTACAAGTTAAGACTGATTGTCTAGGTGTTCTATAGAGATATTATGAAGGAGTGGGGATGGGAAGTGTTTGGCACTTGAACTGTTAGCAGAGTTTATCTGCAAAAGCATCAAAAAGTTATGACAGATTTTTGCTGTGTCGGGACACTTTCTCTATGGATGATTGAGCACCATTCTTGACAGCTGCTAGGTTGGAGTTGACTACACATACATTTTGCAAATTTCTCTACCACACCTGGAGAAATGTTCATAGTGTTAGACAAACTTATGGGTCTCTCCCATTCACAACCTGGTGGCCACCAATGTGCATGGAGTTCCATGGCGTATTGGCTTCACTCGGCAAGTGCAGGTGAGGAGTTTCTTGTAATATAGGTATGTACCATTCTTTGATATTTCCATATGTGACTTGGGATCTGTTTGCCATTATTATCAACAGCGTGAGGTCTCCTGGCCAGAACTGACATAACAGCAATGTTAGGCGCCAACCACAACTAGTCTGAGAAGGGTGATCCACCCTCCAGCAGGCGCCATGATTCTGGCTGGGGTTGTCCCAGATACTAGACAACTCTCTCTAGGTGTGCTACAAACACAGTATCTCTGGTGGGAAGCATGATAATTTTACTATGATGGCATATAATCTAGTAAAGTAGTGCAGTATTTATTATACAATATCTTTGTCTTCCCTATAACATCAATATTTCTACCAACATGTTCCTATAAAGTCACACACTAGTGATTGAGTGATGGCTTAGGAATGACATATAAAATAAGACCAGAACTGAAAGATATGATTTGTTATGAACAAACAGACACAATCTCATCCTATGGGTGAGAGTACCTCAAGTCATAAAACATGAAATTGTGGATGTGTGCCTCAGTATCAGTGATATCTAATTTGTATTCTGATTGCCTAAGGGCATAATGACATCAACATGACATCGGGAACAGTCTTGTATCATTGGGCAATTGTGAAAAAATGAAAAAATACATAAAATTTAGGAAAATACGAAAAATACATCAAACTGAGAATGCTTACATAGCTGCTTAGGTGAGGTCTTTGCTGGCGCCATGTAATATTGTTATTAACAAATAAAACTCAATGACATAATTTGTTATAAGCAAATAGACATACCTTCTCCCTGTGCTGCTCAGTTTCTGAGTAACCCCTCCCACACAAGTGTTCAATTATAAAAGATGAAGGTATGGAGGGATGGCAATGATCCTCATTGGTCCAGGGTGGAGGGGGGCTGGGAGGGCTCCTGCCATTTTTATCTCACATGAAAATATTGCCTGGGTGATTCCCCTGGGTGACCTCGATCAAGTCCCTATGGTTCCCCTGGGGATAGGGAGTGGGGGGGAGCAAGGAGCCCAAGTGTGTAACCCAACATCGGGTGTGTAATATGAAACTGGATGCAACAAGATCATTATCTCAGCTGGAACCAGCAGTGTATTCATACTCAGATAGCCTGGATAATGGTTGGGTGGATCCATCTACACAAAAAAATCATGGATAATAATTTATATGGGTCCACCCACATATGATCCAAGGTATCGTCTGATAGCCGATATGTCTGGAATATAGTTGGAAAGGAGCTGTGACGAGTAGATATTGGGATAGAGGTGATGCCACAAATAGCGATAAAAGAACATCAGACCATGACTTCTACAGGGCAGGAGATTGCCACAGAAACAGCAGTCTGATTGTGGACAACAATGAGGTAGTTGAAATAGTTCAAAGTGAATGACCTTCTACTGTAGAGCACAGATGTATCATAAATTTACTTGTCTGATCACAAGCCCAGACATGAACAAATTTACTGATAACCACCTTATAGATTCTATAAAGTGTCCAGACATGTAACTATGAGGAGCTTTTACATACTTCTTGGTCAAAACTATTGTGTTACTAGACTGGAGTCTGCAATATACAACTGTGGAATGGTTCATGTGGTCAACACAGTGTAAGACTAACGAACAGCATTTACAATGAGCTCCGCTGAACTCTCATCCATGTAAAGCCAGCTAACAGAAAACTTCCAGAACAGCTGCAGTTTGTCTACTGGAGGTGGTAGGAATACCCGGAAATTGCCGTAAACTGTCCTGAGACTCAAGACCAAGGAAAGCGTCTTAATTATGTTATTTCTGCATACAATTTTAATTATCACCTACATGGAGATTCTATACACTGGTTTGAACAAAGGCAACGTAAATCTTATACAGAAATCAAACAATGGAAAATCCGGGATGGAATGTAACATTACAAGAGAAGGAAAGTTGCTACTCACCATACAGTGGAGATGCTGAGTCACGATAGGCACAATAAAAAGATTCACACAATCATAGCTTTCGGCCACTAAGGCCTTTGTCAGCAGTAGACACACACACACACACACACACACACACACACACACACACACACACACACACACACGTCTGCAGTCTCAGAGAGCTGAAACTACACTGTGAGCATCACCATCAGTGCATGATGGGAGTGGCGACTGGGTGGGAGTAAACAGGAGGCTGGGGCGGGGAGGGGGAGGGATAGTATGGTGGGAGTGGCGGACAGTGAAGTGTTGCAGTTTAGACGGAAGGTAAGAGAGAAGGTGTGGAGGGGGGGGGGGGGGGGGTAAGTAGCGGAAAGGAGAGAAATAAAAATAAATTAAAAGACTGGGTATGGCAGTGAAATGACGGCTGTGTAGTGCGAGAATGGGAACAGGGAGGGGGCTGGATGGGTGAGGACAGTGACTAACGAAGGTTGAGGCCAGGAGGGTTACAGGAACATAGGATGTATTGCAGGCAGAGTTCCCACCTGCGCGATTCAGAAAAGCTGGTGTTGGTGGGAAGGATCCACATATGGCACAGGCTGTGAAGCAGTCATTGAGATGAGGGGTATCATGTTTGGCAGTGTGTTCAGCTACAGGGTGGTCCACTTGTTTTTTGTCCACAGTTTGTCGGTGGCCATTCATGTGGACAGACAGCTTGTTGGTTGTTATGCCTCCATAGAATGCAGCACACTGACTGCAGCTTAGCTTGTAAATCACATGACTGGTTTCATAGGTAGCCCTGCCTTTGATGGGATAGGTGATGTTAGTGACTGGACTGGAGTAGGTGGTGGTAGGAGGATGTTTGGGACAAGTCTTGAATATAGGTCTATTACAGGGGTATGAGCCGTGAGGCAAGGCATTGAGAGCAAGGGTTGTGTAAGGATGGACGAGTATATTGTGTAGGTTCGGTGGATGGCGGAATACCACAGTAGGAGGGGTGGGAAGGATGGTGGGTAGGATATTTCTCATTTCAGGGCACGAAGAGAGGTAATCGAAACCCCGGCAGAGAATGTAATTCAGTTGCTCCAGCCTCGGATGGTACTGAGTTACAAGGGGAATGCTCCTCTGTGGCCGGACTGTGGGACTTTGGGAGGTGGTAGGAGACTGGAAAGATAAGGCACGAGAGATTTGTTTTTGTACACGGATGGGAGGATAATTAAGGTCAGTGAAGGCTTCAGTGAGACCCTTGGTATATTTAGAGAGGGACTGCTTGTCACTGCAGATGTGACGACCATGGGTGGCTGGGCTGTACGGAAGGGGCTTCTTGGTATGGAATCGGTGGTAGCTGTCTAAGTGGAGGTATTGCTGGTTGTTAGTAGGTTTGATATGGACGGAGGTACTGATGTAGTCATCTCTGAGGTGGAGGTCAACATCTAGGAAGGTGGGTTGTTGGGTTGAGTAGGACCAGGTGAAGCAAATGAGGGAGGAGCTGAGGTCTGGAGGAATGTGAATAAGGTGTCCTCACCTTCAATCCAGATAGCGAAGATGTCATCAATGAATGTGAACCAGGTGAGGGGTTTAGGATTCTGGGTTTTTAGGAAGGATTCCTCTAGATGGCCCATAAATAGGTTAGCATAGAATGGTACCATGCGGGTGCCCATAACTGTACCGCAGATTTGTTTGTAAGTAATGCCTTCAAAAATTGTGGATGAGGATATAGTTAGTCATGGAGACTAGGAAAGAGGTTGTTGGTTTGGAATCCATAGGGCATCTGGAAAGGTAGTGTTCGATAGCAGTAAGGCCATGGGCATTAGGAATGTTAGTGTACAGGGAGATGGCATCAATAGTGAAGAGCGGTAAAGGGAAAGGAACTGTGGAGAGTCAGTCGAGGAAATGATTGGTATCTTTCATATAGGAGGATAGGTTCCGGGTAATAGGTTGAAGGTGTTGGTCTACAAGAGCAGAGATTCTCTCAGTGGGGGCACAGTAACTGGTCACAATGGGGTGTCCTGGGTGGTTGGGTTCATGGACTTTAGGAAGCCTGTAGATGGTGGGAGTGCAGGGAGTGGTAGGGGTAAGTAGAGAGATGGACTCTGGGGAGAGGTTCTGGGATGGGTCCAAGGATTTGAGTAGCGACTGGAGATCCTGCTGGATTGCTGGAATGGGATCATTGTGGCATGGTTTGTAGGTGGAAGTATCTGACAGCTGACGGAGTCCTTCGGCCATATAATCCTTGTGGTTCAAAACTATGGTGGTGGAGCCTTTGTCTGCAGGTAGGATTATAAGATCGGGATCAGTTTTTAGATGGTGGACTGCGGTTCTTTCTGTGGATGTAAGGTTAGTACGCAGAATCATGGTAGAATCTTAATATTCAATGTCAGCTGATATTATTGTAACAAGTACAACTATGGGGGGCGCAGAGGGGTGTTGTCTACCCTCCAGCACGCGACATGACTTTCAATGGTTTTCATGTGATACTGGATGCCTCACTTTAGAGGTGTGCTACAAATACAATTTCTTTGGCTGGAAGCATCATAATTTTTCTATGACTTCACATAATCTTGTAACATAGTGTAGTATTTATTACAGGTGATGTTCAAAAAGTCTCTCCGCAGTGCCATCTGATTGTTAGCCACGCGTGCCGTATGCCGCAGTGAATACACCGAAATGAAACTCAGTGAATTACAAGTTATTAATTTATTGAATATTAATTTTTACTTACAAATTTTCACATTAAATGTTGAATGTGTCCCCCCTGTTGTTGAATACACATTTCAATTCATCTAATCATGTTTCCACACACGAGCTGTAACATTTCTTCTGTAACTCATCTATTCATGTTTCCAAACATGAGCTGTAACATTTCTTCTGTAACAGAAGCAGTGAAAGTGGATATTGCAGTTTTCAATTCAGCAATGGATTTTGGATGGTTTTTATAGACAGTGAAGCAGTCATTGAAATGCAGGATATCATGTTTGGCAGCATGTTCAGCAATGGGCGGACCACTTGTTTCTTGGCCACAACTTGTCGGTGGCCATTCATGCAGACAGACAGCTAGTTGGTTGTCATGCCTACACAGAATGCAGCACAGTGGTTGCAGCTTAGCTTGTAGACCACATGGCTGGTTTCACAGGTAGCCCTGCGTTTGATGGGATAAGTGATGCTAGTGACTGGACTGGAGAGGGTGGTGGTGGGAGGATGTATGGGACTGGTTTCGTATCTAGGTCTATTACAGGGGTATGAGCCGCAAGGTAAGGCATTGGGAGCAGGAGTTGTGTAAGGATGGATGAGTATATTGTGTAGGTTCAGTGGACAGCAGAATATCACTGTGGGAGGGGTAGGAAAGATAGTGGGCACGACATTTCTCATGTCAGGGCACGATGAGAGGTAATCCTGGCAGAGTATGTAATTCAGTTGGTCCAGTTCTGGGTGGTACTGAGTTATTTGGGGAATGCTCCTCTGTGGCCAGATAGTGGGGCTTTGGGAGGTGGCGGGAGACTGGAAAGATAAGCCACGGGAGATTTGTTTCTGTACAAGGCTGGGAGGATAATTACGGTCAGTGAAGGTTCCAGTGAGACCCTTGGTACATTTCGAGAGGGACTACTCATCACTGCAGATGCGATGACCATGGGTGGCTCGGCTGTATGGAAAGGACTTTTTGGTATGGAACGGGTGGCAGCTGTCGAAGTGGAGGTACTGATGGTGGTTAGTAGGTTTAATGCAGATTGATATACTGATGTAACCATCTTTCAGATGGAGGTCAACATCTATTAAGGTGGCTTGTTGGGTTGAGTAGGACCAGGTGAAGCAAATGGGGGAGAAGTTGTTGAGGTTCTGGAGAATCCAGACCCTCAGATAGGAAAGATGTCACCAATGAATTGAACCAAATGAGGGGTTAAGGATTCTGGGGTTTTAGGAAGGATTCCTTTAGATCGCCCATGAATAGGTTGGCGTAGGATGGTACCATGCAGGTGCCCATAGCTGTACCCTGGCTTTGTTTGTAGGTAATGCCTTCAAAGGAGAAGTAATTGTGGGTGAGGATATAGTTGGTCACGGTGACTAGGATGGAGGTTGCTGGTTTGGAATCCGTCAGGTGTTGGTGAAGGTAGTGTTCAATAGCAGTAAGGCCATGGGTATTAGGATTGTTAGTGTACAGGGAGGTGCGTAATTAGTGACGAGTAGGTCACTGCGTTGTAAAGGGACAGGAACTGTGGAGGGTTGCTGGAGGAAATGGTTGGAATCTTGTATATAGGAGGGTAGGTTCCAGGTAATAGGTTGAATGTGTTGGTCTACAAGAGCTGAGATTCTCTCAGTGAGGGCACTGTTAACCAGCCACAATGGGGCGTCATGGGTGGTTAAGTTTGTGAACTTTAGGATGCATGTAGAAGGTAGGAAGTGTGGAGAGTAGCAGGGGTTAGTGTAGAGATTGACTCTGAGGAGAGATTCTGGGATGGGCACAAGAATTTGTGTATTGAATGGAGATCCTGCTGGATTACTGGAATAGGGTCACTGTGGCAAGATTTGTAGGTGGAAGTATCTGACAGCTGGCAGAGTCCTTCCACCAGGTAACCCTTGCAGTTCAAAATAACAGTAGTGGGGCCTTTGTCCACAGGTAGGATTATAAGGTCGGGATCAGTTTTTAGATGGTGGACTGCGGTTCTTTTTGTGGATGTAAGGTTAGTTTGCATGTTGAGGGATTTGGGGAATGACGATGAGGCAAGGTTAATTCTGGAAAGTTAATGGGGGGAGATCACAGTTGGATGGAGGAGTGAACTGAGTCAGGTAAGGCTTAATATTTGGCTCTGGTTGAGTCCGAACAGTAGGGTTGGTGGTGAAAAAGTGTTTCCACTATAGGGACTGGGAGAAGGAGAGAAGCTCTTTAACAAGTCCTGCATGATTAAATATGGGAATGGGGCAAAAGATGAGGCCATTGAAAAGGACTGATACTTTCGTGGGGCTAAGGCTTCTGAAGGAAAGGTTCATGACAGTATTGCATCTCTGTTTAGGTTCTGGATTCTGTGTGGTGGTGGGAGGGAGATTTGGAGAGTGTGGTAAGTGTAGTGGGTCTGTGAGACAGGGTTTGTCAGCTATGAGGGGACAGAGGGGAGGTTTTGAGCTAGTGGACAGTGGTAATCCAAGGGGTGAGTAGGAAGCGAGCAGGATGGAGAGCTTTCTGAAGTGGCATTGTGCATGTCACTCAAGCTCCTCCAGGCCAAGAGTTTCAATGTGTGTTACGGGTTCCAGGAATTTAAGTTTCCATAGCACAAGAACTTTGCGGATGGATAGAACGTACTGCAAGGAGGTTTGAGCTTGGTTGATATGGTTTTGCAGGACTATGTTGGTGAGGGCTAAGGACTGGCGGATTCTGAAAAGATGGAGGTCATTGTGGAAAGATGGGTGGCAGCCAGAGATGGGTAATTTGATGGTAAGGCCATCAGGAGGGATTCCACAAGCCAAGCAACAATGCAGGAACAGTATGTGGGAGTGAGATCTGACTAGGGATAATGAGACTTTTCTGTATTGATGCAGATGGAAGGAGCAAGGATCCACTGCAGCGGAAAAATGCGAAAAATTACATAAATAATGTAGAATTACGTCTAAAAAAAATTCACATAAATACACCCAGGTATGTGTGAAAATTCACGGAAAGGGTGAAATGGATGAAAAAGGGGGAAACAAGATGAAATCTGAGGGAGTTGACGAAAGCGAAAGGCGAAAACTCACTAAAATTAGTCAGAAGTCACAAGGATCAAAGTAAAGAATAACTAATAAAAAATATATATATTACTGTGGGTAGCAGTTCTGAGGGTGGATAAGTGTGAAGAATGGGGACTGAAGATGTGACTGGATGGTGGAATTAGTGGATGCAAACTGGGATATAGCGGGGAAAATCTGGGACGTGTCGTACTCAACCCAACAAGCCACCTCAAAGATGGCTTCATCAGTACCTCCATCCATTTCAAACCTACTAACCACCAGCTGCTACCCATTCCATACCAAGAAGTCCCTTCCATACTGCCTAACCATCTATGGTCGTCGCATCTGCAGTGATGAGCAGTCCCTCTCAAAATATATCGTAATTATCCTCCCAACCTTGTACAAAAACAAATTTCACATGCTTTATCTTTCCAGTCTCCTGCAGCTTCCAAAGCCACACCGTCCGGCCACAGAGGAGCATTCCCCTCATAACACAGTACCAACCAGAACTGGACCAACTGAATTGCATTCTCTGCCAGGATTACCTCTCATCATGCCCTGAAATGAGAAGTGTCGTGCCCACTATCTTTCCCACCCCTCCTACAGTGATATTCTTCTGTCCACTGAACCTACACAATATACTCATCCATCCTTACACAACTCCTGCTCCCAATGCCTTACCTTGCGGCTCATACCCCTGTAATAGACCTAGATACAAAACCAGTCCCATACATCCTCCCACCACCACCCTCTCCAGTCCAGTCACTAGCATCACTTATCCCATCAAACGCAGGGCTACCTGTGAAACCAGTCATGTGCTCTACAAGCTAAGCTGCAACCACTGTGCTGCATTCTGTGTAGGCATGACAACCAACTAGCTGTCTGTCTGCATGAATGGCCACCGACAAGTTGTGGCCAAGAAACAAGTGGTCCACCCATTGCTGAACATGCTGCCAAACATGATATCTTTCATTTCAGTGACTGCTTCACTGCCTGTGCCATATGGATCCTTCCCACTAACACCAGATTTTCTGAATTGCACTGGTGGGAACTTTCCCTGCAATACATCTTTCATAGTCACTGTCCTCAATCATCCAGCCCCTTCCCTGTTCCCATTCGAGCACTACACAGCCATAATTCCACCACCAAACCCACTCTTTTTATTCCTCTCCTTTTCTGCCACTTCTCCCCCCTCTTCACACCTCCCTTGCCCCCCCCCCCCCCCCAATCTAACTTGCAGCACTTCACTGTCCGCCACAGCCACCGTACTATCCCTCCTCCTCCCTGCCCCAGCCCCCTCCTTACCCTATCCAGTCCCCTCTCTCATCATGCACTGGTGCTGCTGCTCGCAGTGTGGTTTCAGTTGCCTGACACTGCAGTCATGTGTGAGAGTTGTGTTTGCGTGAGTGTGTGTGTGCGTGCATACGAGTGTCTATTGTTGACAAAGGCCTTAATGGCCAAAATCTATAATTGTAAGAGTCTTTTTGTTGTGACTATCTGCTACTCAGCGTCTCCACTATATGGTGAGTAGCAAGTTTCCATCTCATAATATTGTTACGTTCCATCCTGGATTTTTCAATGTTTGATATTATGTTCTTGAAATTGATTTCAAAGTACATCTATGCAAGATCAGCATGTTGTATCCTTAAAAAATTATGTTACAATATTCAAATGGCCACATAAACTTTATTCTAATGCCAATAATCTCAAGCTTTCAAAATGACAAAAAGCCAATGAGCCCCTTCATTTCTGATACTTTTTACATGCCAAGGATTATAAAAAGAAAGCTACAGTTTCATTCCTGAATCTAGATTTTTGCTCATTGTAGTTGTCAATTAATGTAGCTTATGATGTACTTTCTTCAGCTATATCGTCTATATTTGCACCGTTTGGACTACACGCAATCTCCACAGGGTCTTCAAAATGGCTCAACAACTGATTTCGAAATTTATTTTTCATATAGTTCATTTTTAAAAATGGAACTACACAAAGGTACGTTGAAGGACTGCCCGCCAACAAGTGAGCAGCCACCTAGGTGCAGCACTTTTGATATGTGGCTCGCATTGTTAGCAGATAGCATATGGGCAGTATGTTGATGCCATTAGGCACTGCAGTTTGCCAGAAGGTGGCTTTTTCTGCTTAAATATTTAATGTATATGAAAGTGATTATATTCACTTACCCTAAGTTCTTCCCCAATTTTTATCATAACTTTAGTCTTTAGTATGCAGTGCCCTGCAAACAAAAGTACCGCTATTGGCAGACAATTCTTCTGGCAGTAGATACTTAGTGCCAAAATACAGCTGAGAACCATGGGCCCATGAATACTTCAGGCCAAATGCGGCCAGGACCACAGTTTGACAACCACTGCTCTAGAGTTTTCATTATTCATGCCATGTTGAATAATGTCACAGTAGAGGAAGTTCACCAGATTAAATGGTCACACACTGGAAATACATCCAAAACTCGTTGAGGGCATAGAGGTAAGCAGAAGTCTTCCTGCACATAGCAACAGTATGATATGCCCAGTTAAGGTATTCATCCGAAGTCACACCCACATTATTTTCCATTTTGTGATGTGGTACTGGGGTACTGCCAAGAACAATAGGAGGCACTTTTCACAGAATTCAGAATAATTTAAGTTTTGATGAGCTACTAAAATTATTTGTGACGTCTTATTTAGTTTAAGTCCTAAGTTTTATGGCCATATGATCACTGAAGACAGGTCATCATTCATGTGGGTGATGGCAGCTGGAGGTAGTCGGTATTGAAATTATTTACAGGTGGACAGAAACGATGATACGCGTGAAAAAACATATTTCCAGGATGACTTTTCATTCCCATATCACACTGCTGTCTTCTGTTTTTTTCAAGTAGTTTTCAAACAAATACAGTGTACTGTCTAAAAATCTTAGCCGTCACATTTTTCTGAGCAGTCTGTGAAACATTTTGCTGCAGTCAAGTAGTTACAAGGCCACATCAGACAACCATCAACTTTAGCCCCAGGAACTACTTAAAACCCTTCTTTGTCTCTTGAGGAATTATATGTTAATTAGACCTTTTCCTTCGAAGTGGTTGCACCTATGGTACCATTACCCGTATTGTTACAGCATGCAAGCCACCGCACCTTGGCAACGTAAGTAGTCCACAGGCATTTTTTAATTTTATGTAGATGAAAAAGAGAGAGTGATGGATACTGTGTCCCTGTCTAGTACACACAATAGAGATTCTCAGGACTCAAAGAGTCTCACCAGTGACGAGTCAAGGAGGCTCATCAGTCAGCTAAATTATGAACAAATGAAGACTTCTGTTTGTATGATGCAAGATGATTGTTCTATATAATGAATCTGACAGCATATAGTCACATCAGTTTGTATGAGAGGTTGATTGAGAAGCTCCTCGTACAGAATCTGTCAGTGATGAGATATGCCAGCAATTATCTGATGCCATTCAGTCCAAGACAGTACTTTGTGTGAGGTGTAGCAAAGGCTGTGAAACTTAGGACCAGCCACACATTTCATTTCATTATCAAGAAAACAATGAGTCACAGTTTTGTCACCTACAAATCCTGCCAATAAGCTGAATCTCTAATGGTCTCAACGAAGGAGCCAAGCAAAGTATGCAACTACTAAATTTACTTGGTGATTCATTGGGAAACAATGTAGATTTAATTTCCCAGCAGTATTAGTAATAAAGCTTAGTATACAGAGATTAGAATGAAATAATTTGCATGTAACTGATTATTGCAGTTTGTTATTTTGTCCTTCAGTACTGCCTAACTGAATCCAATTATTGCTGACAATATTAGTCATCTATGCAACTGTCACACCTGATGCCTGTTCTCACTTGCAATCTGGAGTCATTTATATGTTGTACTTTCTCAAACATTTATGCCAGCTCCAATATGGACTGCTTCATCTGAGTTTGTAATATAGTGTTAAAAAATTCAGTGAAATCTTGCATAACATTTTTAGTGATTGAGTATCACCATTCTACCACTTAACACAAAGATCTAACTGCATGTAAAATTGTAAACAATTAATCAGATTTCTCTGTACATTATCCACATGGAAATGCTCATTTGAGAGACTAGCTTTGGAAGTGACAACAATGAAAAATAAAAATAAATTTTATTTCTCCATCAGTTCTGTATTTTTTCACATTATGGCTGTTTATACAATGGCTTCATTTCTCACCTGTAAACAACATTTTTCTGTGAATGTGTTGAGATATACTGAGTGTTAGATTTTAAGATTTTAGTTGAATATCAGATTTTAAGATTTTGGTCTAATGTTTTTGTTTGTAATCTGTATTCTCTCTTCTTTAAATATGAAACATTTATGTAAGTGCATAATAATAAAAAACTAGTTAGTATGACACATGAACAATAATTATGTCTAAGAGCTCAGACACTATACTGAAGACACTGACAATATTACCACTATAAAACAACATCACACTCCACAGAAATGTAAAAAGTGGTTTAGACTGGGCGGCGGAAATCCTTTCCAGCAAACCTAGCAGTGTGCCCCAGTTCCTCCTCAATGCGTAATAGCTGATTATATTTAGCTAATCTTTCTGAACGACATGGTGCACCAGTTTTTATCTGCAACAAACAATTTTAACAAATTTGCATTACATTAATTAAAATTAGTGTTGTTCAAGACAGTAAAACCATATCAAAATTACCAAACAACTTAAATTACAGAATTCTTCAATCAATTCTCTGTTAATTTTAGACAGAGACTTTTAGGTATATTTATGTATGTCCAGGCAACCTGAATAAAAAATAAGTACTATGGCAACAACAATACAAACCTGGGGCAACACACTTACCAGATGTCTTGTATTACTCAGATCATTCATTGCATTCCCATAAGTGAACTATGAACTGGTTCTCATGTTTCAGCTATATATCCTTATTTTTCAAAACAGTTCAGCTGTTTTAAATTTCAGATCATTGAACAAACTGTTATTCTGACAATGTATCTCCCAAGACGAATATTATACTGACTACTATGTTTCATCTATTTCATGGGTTTTTTCAGGCAAATTTCAGCAAAAAACTCAGTGATATTGAACTGCATTAACTGAATTTTGTTATGAAATCCAATTAATGCAGTTCACTGTCATGAGTTTTTTGAATCCTCTACTTCAGTTTGTCTTTGCCACTGTCACTTTCCTGCTAATTATATATTTGTTCTTTCTTCTTTACCTTCCTTCATCCTGCATTTCCTCCTTATGTAATTACCATCTCACACAACTTCCATTTTCTCTGCAGCTACCAAAAAAGTCACAAGTTAATTCCATGATTTGTTCATTTTATTCATTATCATGGATCCCTGTTAACCATGCCACATACTCTGCATTTTTTAAACAAAGTATTAGTGTCTATTTTCCTTCACACTTAGTAATTGTAATTTATTACAGAAGTAATTAATACCTTTTAGAGCACTACTATCATCAACAAAATCTCCATGTTCTTGCGTGCACTGATGAAGATGATTATATTTTTGTTTAATTGTGCCATTGTGGAATTGTTGCCATACTGCTATTTCCAAGTTATTTTGAATTTCACACCATTCTGAAGATACAATATTTTGTTAATCATTTGTTTTATTACTCCTTTTCTGCTGTTTCATGGCATATTGTCTCTTTTGTAGTACAAGTGCAACATAATTTCTGAGAAGTAATGGTTTGTGTTTTACATGTATTTGTTTCCTTTCAGAGCGTGCTGTGTAACAGTAAAGATTAGCTTCCTTCTACACAATTTTGTATACTTCTGTAGATAATCTGATATCTTTGCATAAGTGTACTTATCAAAAACATGATCTTCAGCTTTTGTAAATCTACACCTTCCAAGAACCATAAAAAAAAACTTTCTGAAAATTTGAACTAGTGTTAGTCCGGCTCATTTATTTCACACAACTGAGATACATCACTCTAGTGGCATAACTTACAATCATCACATCATTAGTGATTGTCCTGCAATGAATAGGAAAAAGCATTGAAACATCTTATGGTCAAAGTATTTTGATATCTTCACTTTCACAGGGCTAAATTAAAATAAGAACTGTGCACTCTCTTGCCGAAGTCTTTTTATTGCAAAATGCTGTACTTTGTTACTAGTATTCACACTTTTTAATGCAAGATATTTCCAAACTAGGGGACTTTGTTCATCCAATGAAAAGAATTTTTTCATTGATTTTTTAATTATAATGTTCAATGTCCCCCACTCTGTTTGTTCAGCAAGGTTTCCTTCTTTAAATAATTATTTATTTATTTGCCATGTCCACTTTAATTCTTGTTCTTCGTGTTCCTACTACTCCACGGACATTAATATTCTTCACATAATGACATTCACTTATATCTGATTGTATTCTATATTTGGAAAGAAAATTATTTATTTTTCCTTATATTCATTAATATATCAAAATTTATTCTATAACTTGTTATCAAAATTTAGGAAACACAAAACAACCAATATGGTTAATACAGCATTTGATAAAATATTGCTTGCTGTAAAACTGTGATTCATTGTAAAATTGTTGCACACAACTTGTGAAACTTGCTAGAAGAATTTTGCCATGCATTTCAGTTCCATCAGTAATGATGGGGCAGAAACAATCTTTATAGTGGGGAGGGAGACAAAAATATGGAAACACCAAAAACATAACAGATTACCATGGCTAATATAATGTAGGAAAACTGTTTCATTCAACAGCTTCCAGTAATCTTAGAATGGATAAATATAGGTCCTGCATAGTTTTGGGACAAATATTATACTATGCTTCCTGCAAAATGGTGGTCAAGCTCAGTTAACAATGACAGAGGTGAACAGCAATCACAAACCCTTCTCTCCAAAGTAGAATACAAAGGCT
Source organism: Schistocerca serialis cubense (assembly GCF_023864345.2). Lineage (NCBI taxonomy): Eukaryota > Metazoa > Arthropoda > Insecta > Orthoptera > Acrididae > Schistocerca > Schistocerca serialis. Next base: position 575,418,010 of record NC_064641.1, on the reverse strand, counting down.
AAATAAATACTGAGATCTGGTGACTGCGAAAGCCAGGAGAGATGTGGCAATTCGTCCTCATGCTCACAGAATCAGTCCTGGATGATACGAGATGTGTGAACAGGGGCCCTGTCATCTTTGAACCCAGCATCACCATTGGGGAACAAAATTGTACCATGGGATGGACCTGATTAGTCAAAATAGTCACATAATCCTTGCACAGTGCCCTTGCAGGGTAATCATGGGGCCCCTGGAATACCTCAATATGGCTGCCCTAATCCTCACTGAACCCCAACCATGTTTCACTCTTGGGATGTAAACTCAGCCAGAAGTTGGAAGAAGTGTGATATAGGACTCATCCAACCAAATGACTTCACTCCATTGCTCCACAGTCCAGGTTTGTGGCTTCAGCACCATGTTTTCCTGTTATGAACACTTGTGTTGCATGTGTGGTTTTGGATTTTCCGCTCACCCTGCAATTCCCAGCTTATTTAGTTCCCATCGTATTGTTTTGGTTCTAGCAGTGTCCACAAGTGAAACATTCAGTTCTGCTGTGACTTTGCTACTGTTGTCCTGTTATTTTTTGTCACAGTCTTCTCCAATGACCATCTGTCACAATCACTTAGGACACACGTCTGTCCATGTTGTGACTTAGTAGATGAATTTTGTCCATTTTCCCTGCATGCACTACAGACATTCAATATGGTGCCTCTTGAAACACCAAACACTTTGACTACCTTGGTTACCGAAGCACTACCATATGAGCATCAATAATTTTCTCACATTTGAATTCATTTTGCTCTGATATAATGCATTCAAAACTGCACAGAACACTGATCTGACCATGATTGACACTTGGACTATATTGAGGAAACTGCATGGGTGTCGTTTGTGACCAAATACGGCAGTGCAACCTGCAGGCTTGGCTAACATTTGCATTTCTCGTGATGTTTCCAGGTTTTTGTCCAATCCCTGTAGTTAATTATGCTAGCAAGAATCATTTCCTCATCTTAGTGTACAAAATCATTGACTGAAGTATGGAGAATTAATACCTCAAGATATAATCTGATGTGACACCCTTGGTCTAGAGGTAGCATCTTTGACTATTGATCAAAACTTTCTAGATCCTTCTTTCGAATGTTGTTACTACTTAAATTTTGAATAATAATCATCAGCAATGGTGGCCAAAGATTTCTGGCATAAGAAGTCACCCTTGCTCTGTCAATGGCGTCGTCAAAGAGGGTGAAGAAGTGGACAGAGTTTAGGGCATTCAATTGCCCTTTGGGTAAGAAACTGCCCCTAAAAGGCAAAAGAACCAGCAATGATCAATGACACGTGTATAAAGAAGACAATAGGAACCACAGGCTTAAAGACACACAAAATTATCCATGTCACATATGGCCTTCAAGTGAACAAGTGAAAGAGAGTCATGATGATCCGTCCATAGGCAAATGATTCTGGATCAGACCCCATTTGGATCTTGGTAAAGGGCTGCCAAGGTGGAGGTGACCATGACAAAAAGATGGCATAACCAATGAAAGGGTAATGCTCTGTGAATCAGAGCATGGAAAGTCAAAAATTTGAATATGATAGAGAAGCTAGAAAATCTGAAAAGGGAAATGCAAAGGCTTAGTCTAGATATAGTGGAAGATGGATGAAGGAAAATGGAAAGAAGATAAGAATTTCTCATCGGATGAGTAGAGGGTAAAATCAAAACCAGCAGAAAATGGTATAATGGAAGTAGGACTCATTATGAATGGAAAGGTAGGACAGACAATGACTTACGGTGAACATTTCAGTCATCATATTCAACAGCAAATCAACACCAACTATAGTTCAGGTATACAAGCTGATATCACAAACAGGAGGTGAATAGACAAGAGAGAGGACATGGGGATACTGAACAGGTAATTCAATGGAAAAAGATAAATAAAAAAATCTACTCACCAAGTGGCAGCAGGGGAACACACACACAAAAGGGTTTAACTTTTACAATCTTTTTGAGCCAGTGGCTCCTCCTTCTGGCAGAAGAGTTGAAGGGGACGGAAGAGGGGTGAAGGACAAGGACTAGAGAGGTTTAGGGAAAGGGTATACAATTCAGAAAAGTCACCCAGAACCCCAGGTCAGGGGAGACTTACCGGACAGGCTGAGAAGGAAAGACTATCCATTTACATTATAGTATCAATAAATGAATATTTTCATTGTTATATTAGCCCAGTCGGCCATCATTTCATCTTATGTAACCCCCTGAACAGATAATTCAGTCGTAAAGAGAAGATGAGAATTTATTAATCATGGGGGGATTGGTGTACAGTTGTAGGGGAAGGAATAGAAAAAAATGGTTACGGGAGAATATGGGCTTGGTTTAAGTATAAGAGAGGAGAAAGACTGAGTCCTGCAATAAAATTCAGTTATAAATAGCAAATACACTGTTCAAAAATCACAAGAGGAATAGATAGATTTGGAAAGGCGTGTAGGTACAGGAAGATTCTGTTAGATTACCTCATGGTCAGACAGCGATTTCAAAAACAGATACAGGAATGCAGAGAGTCCCCAGGAACAGATGGAGACTCATATCACAATTTCATAATAATGAAGAATAGACTGAAGTTTAAGACAATCATACAGAAGAATTAAGTGTGACAGGAACTGGGATATTACAGTACTGAGGAATGATGAGACGTGTTTGAAGTTCATTAAAAATATGGATTTTTTCCGAGGGCATACAGCTTTACTGTATGGTTAAATGATGATGGCATCCTCTTGGGTAAAATATTCCGGAGGTAAAATAGTCCCCCATTCGGATCTCTGGGCCAGGACTACTCAAGAGGACGTCATTATCAGGAGAAAGAAAACTGGCGTTCTACGGATTGGAGCGTGGAATGTCAGATCCCTTAATCAGGCAAGTAGGTTAGAAAATTTAAAAAGGGAAATGGATAGGTTAAAGTTAGATATAGTGGGAATTAGTGAAGTTCGGTGGCAGGAGGAACAAGACTTTTGGTCAGGTGAATACAGGGCTATAATTACAAAATCAAATAGAGGTAATGCAGGAGTAGGTTTAATAATGAATAAAAAATAGGAGGGCAGGTAAGCTACTACAAACAGCATAGTGAATGCATTATTGCAGCCAAGATAGACACGAAGCCCATGCCTACTATAGTAGTAGAAGTTTATATGCCAACAAGCTCTGCAGATGAAGAAATTTAAGAAATGTATGATGAGATAAAAGAAATTTTCAGGTAGTGAAGGGAGACGAAAATTTAATAGCCGTGGGTGACTGGAATTCGAGCGTAGGAAAAGGGAGGGAAAAAAACATAGTAGGTGAATATGGATTGGGGGTAAGAAATGAAAGAGGAAGCCGTCTGCTAGAATTTTGCACAGAGCATAACTTAATAATAGCTAACACTTGGTTCACGAATCATAAAAGAAGGTTGTATACATGGAAGAATCCTGGAAATACTAGAAGGTATCAGATAGATTACATAATGGTAAGACAGAGATTCAGGGACCAGGTTTTACATTGTAAGACATTTCCAGGGGCAGATGTGGACTCTGACCACAATCTATTGCTTATGAACTGTAGATTAAAACTGAAGAAACTACAAAAAAGTGGGAATTTACGGAGATGGGGCCTGGATAAACTGACTAAACCAGAGGTTGTAGAGAGTTTCAGGGAGAGCATAAGGGAACAATTGACAGGACTGGTGGAAAGAAATACAGTAGAAGAAGAATGGGTAGCTCTGAGGGATGAAATAGTGAAGGCAGCAGATGATCAAGTAGGTAAAAAGACGAGGGCTAGTAGAAATTCTTGGGTAACAGAAGAAATATTGAATTTAATTGATGAAAGGAGAAAACATAAAAATGCAGTAAATGGAGCATGCCAAAAGGTATACAAACATCTCAAAAATGAGATCGATGGGAAGTGCAAAATGGCTAAGCAGGGATGGCTAGAGGACATATGTAAGGATGTAGAGGCTTATCTCACTAGGGATAAGATAGATACTGCCTACAGGAAAATTAAAGAGACATTTGGAGAAAAGAGAACCACTTGTATGAATATCAAGAGCTCAGATGGAAAACCAGTTCTAAGCAAAGAAGGGAAAGCAGAAAGGTGGAAGGAGTATATTGAGGGTCTGTACAAGGACTATGTACTTGAGGACAATATTACGGAATTGGAAGAGGATGTAGATGAAGATGAAATGGGAGATACGATACTGCGTGTAGAGTTTGACAGAACACTGAAAGACCTGAGTCAAAACAAGGCCCCGGGAGTAGACAACATCCCATTAGAACTACTGACAGCCTTGGGAGAGCCAGCCCTGACAAAACTACCATCTGGTGAGCAAGATGTATGAGACAGGCGAAATACCCTCAGACTTCAAGAAGAATATAATAATTCCAATCACAAAGAAAGCAGGTGTTGAGAGATGCGAAAATTACTGAACCATCAGCTTAATAAGTCACAGCTAAAAAACACTAATGCGAATTCTTTACAGACGAATGGAAAAACTGGTAGAAGCCGACCTCGTGGAAGATCAGTTTGGATTCCGTAGAAATGTTGGAACACATGAGGCAATACTGACCTTACGACTTATCTTAGAAGAAAGATTAAGGAAAGGCAAACCTATGTTTCTAGCATTTATAGACTTAAGAAAAAGTTTTTGACAATATTGGCTGTAATACTCTCTTTCAAGTTCTAAAGGTGGCAGGGTTAAAATACAGGGAGCGAAAGGCTATTTACAATTTGTACAGAAACTAGATGGCAGTTATAAGAGTCAAGGGACATGAAAGGGAAACAGTGGTTGGGAAGGGAGTGAGACAGGGTTGCAGCCTCTCCCCAATGTTATTCAATCTGTATATTGAGCAAGCAGTAAAGGAATCTAAAGAAAAATTCTGGGTAGGTATTGAAATCCATGGTGAAGAAATAAAAACTTTGAGGTTCGCCAATGACATTGTAATTCTGTTAGACACAGCAAAGGATCTGGAAGAGCTGTTGAACGGTAGGCAGAGTGTCTCGAAAGGAGGATATAAGATGAACATTAACAAAAGCCAAATGAGGATAATGGAATGTAGTCGAATTAAGTCGGGTGATGCTGAGAGAATTAGATTAGGAAATGAGACACTTAAAGTAGTAAAGGAGTTTTGCTATTTAAGGAGCAAAATAACTGATGATGGTCGAAGTAGAGAGGATATAAAATGTAGACTGGCAATGGCAAGGAAAGCTTTTCTGAAGAAGAGAAATTTGTTAACATCGAGTACAGATTTAAGTGTCAGGAAGTCGTTTCTGAAAGTATTTGTATGGAGTGTAGCCATGTATGGAAGTGAAACATGGATGATAACTAGTTTGGACAAGAAGAGAATAGAAGCTTTCGAAATGTGGTGCTACAGAAGAATGCTGAAGATTATACGGGTAGATCACATAACTAATGAGGAGGTTTTGAATAGAACTGGGGAGAAGAGGAGTTTGTGGCACAACTTGACAAGAAGAAGGGACCGGTTGGTAGGACATGTTCTGAGGCACCAAGGGATTTAGCATTGGAGGGCAGCATGGAGGGTAAAAATTGTAGAGGGAGACCAAGAGATGAATACACTAAGCAGATTCAGAAGGATGTAGGTTGTAGTAAGTACTGGGAGATGAAAAAGTTTGCACAGGATAGAATAGCATGGAGAGCTGCATCAAACCAGTCTCTGGACTGAAGACCACAACAACAACATGGATACTGCTATAAGGAGTCCACAGTAGGCAGTTCAATTGATGAGGAAAAGAAATCTCTAAACAGAGCAATCACAGATGACGGAAAGACAAGCATAGGTACTTGGAAGGTAACTGTGAAGAAATCTTGGGCAACAGATGAAATACTTCAGCTGATCAACAAGAGAAGGAAGTACAAAAATGTTCAGGGAAAAACAGTAATACAGCAATATAAATCACTGAAGAATGAAATTAACAGGAATTGCAGGGAAGCCAAAGCAAAATGGCTGCAGGAAAAATGTGAAAAAATCAAAAAAACAATTATTGTTGGAAGGACTGAATAAGCATGTAGGTCAGTCAAAACAACCTATGGTGAAATTAAAAGCAATGGTGGAATCATTAAGAGTGCAATGGGAATTCCATTGTTAAATGCAGAGGAGAGAGCAAATAGATGTAACAAGTACACTGAAGAGCTATATGAGGGAAGAAAATGTCTGATGACATGATAGAAGAAATTCAAGTTGATATGTAAGAGATCCCCCCCATGAACCATGGACCTTGCCATTGGTGGGGAGGCTTGCGTGCCTCAGCGATACAGATAGCCGTACCGTAGGTGCAACCACAACGGAGGGGTATCTGTTGAGAGGCCAGACAAACGTGTGGTTCCTGAAGAGGGGCAGCAGCCTTTTCAGTAGTTGCAAGGGCAACAGTCTGGATGATTGACTGATCTGGCCTTGTAACAATAGTCAAAACGGCCTTGCTGTGCTGGTACTGCGAACGGCTGAAAGCAAGGGGAAACTACAGCCGTAACTTTTCCCGAGGGCATGCAGCTTTACTGTATGATTAAATGATGATGGCATCCTCTTGGGTAAAATATTCCGGAGGTAAAATAGTCCCCCATTCAGATCTCCGGGCGGGGACTACTCAGGAGGATGTCGTTATCAGGAGAAAGAAAACTGGCGTTCTACGGATCGGAGCGTGGAATGTCAGATCCCTTCATCGGGCAGGTAGGTTAGAAAATTTAAAAAGGGAAATGGATAGGTTGAAGTTAGATATAGTGGGAATTAGTGAAGTTCGGTGGCAGGAGGAACAAGACTTCTGGTCAGGTGACTACAGGGTTATAAACACAAAATCAAATAGGGGTAATGCAGGAGTAGGTTTAATAATGAATAGGAAAATAGGAATGCGGGTAAGCTACTACAAACAGCATAGTGAACGCATTATTGTGGGCAAGATAGATACGAACCCCACACCTACTACAGTAGTACAAGTTTATATGCCAACTAGCTCTGCAGATGATGAAGAAATTGAAGAAATGTATGATGAAATAAAAGAAATTATTCAGGTAGTGAAGGGAGACGAAAATTTAATAGTCATGGGTGACCGGAATTCGAGTGTAGGAAAAGGGAGAGAAGGAAACATAGTTGGTGAATATGGATTGGGGCTAAGAAATGAAAGAGGAAGCCGCCTGGTAGAATTTTGCACAGAGCACAACATAATCATAGCTAACACTTGGTTTAAGAATCATGAAAGAAGGTCGTATACATGGAAGAACCCTGGAGATACTAAAAGGTATCAGATAGATTATATAATGGTAAGACAGAGATTTAGGAACCAGGTTTTAAATTGTAAGACATTTCCTGGGGCAGATGTGGATTCTGACCACAATCTATTGGTTATGACCTGTAGATTAAAACTGAAGAAACTGCAAAAAGGTGGGAATTTAAGGAGTTGGGAGCTGGATAAACTGAAAGAACCAGAGGTTGTACAGAGTTTCAGGGAGAGCATAAGGGAGCAATTGACAGGAATGGGGGAAAGAAATACGGTAGAAGAAGAATGGGTAGCTTTGAGGGATGAAGTAGTGAAGGCAGCAGGGGATCAAGTAGGTAAAAAGACGAGGGCTGGTAGAAATCCTTGGGTAACAGAAGAAATACTGAATTTAATTGATGAAAGGAGAAAATATAAAAATGCAGTAAATGAAGCAGGCAAAAAGGAATACAAACGCCTCAAAAATGAGATCGACAGGAAGTGCAAAATGGATAAGCAGGGATGGCTACAGGACAAATGTAAAGATGTAGAGGCTTATCTCACTAGGGGTAAGATATATACTGCCTACAGGAAAATTAAGGGGACCTTTGGAAAAAAGAGAACCACTTGTATGAATATCAAGAGCTCAGATGGAAAACCAGTTCTAAGCAAAGAAGGGAAAGCAGAAAGGTGGAAGGAGTATGTAGAGGGTCTATACAAGGGCGATGTGCTTGAGGACAATATTATGGAAATGGAAGAGGATGTAGATGAAGATGAAATGGGAGATACGATACTGCATGTAGAGTTTGACAGAGCACTGAAAGACTTGAGTCGACAACATTCCATTGGAACTACTGACGGCCTTGGGAGAGCCAGTCCTGACAAAACTCTACCATCTGGTGAGCAAGATGTATGAGACAGGCGAAATACCCTCAGACTTCAACAAGAATATAATAATTCCAATCCCAAAAAAAGCAGGTGTTGACAGATGTGAAAATTACCGAACTATCAGTTTAATAAGTCACAGCTGCAAAATTCTAACATGAATTCTTTACAGATGAATAGAAAAACTAGTAGAAGCCAACCTCGGGGAAGATCAGTTTGGATTCCGTAGAAACACTGGAACACGTGAGGCAATACTGACCTTATGACTTGTCTTAGAAGAAAGATTGAGGAAAGGCAAACCTATGTTTCTAGCATTTGTAGACTTAAAGAAAGCTTTTGACAATGTTGACTGGAATATTCTCTTTCAAATTCTAAAGTTGGCAGGGGTAAAATACAGGGAGTGAAAGGCTATTTACAATTTGTACAGAAACCAGATGGCAGTTATAAGAGTCGAGGGACTGAAAGGGAAGCAGTGGTTGGGAAGGGAGTAAGACAGGGTTGTAGCCTCTCCCCGATGTTGTTCAATCTGTATATTGAGCAAGCAGTAAAGGAAACAAAAGAAAAATTCGGAGTAGGTATGAAAATCCATGGAGAAGAAATAAAAGCTTTGAGGTTTGCCAATGACACTGTAATTCTGTTAGAGACAGCAAAGGACCTGGAAGAGCTGTTGAACGGTAGGCAAAGTGTCTCGAAAGGAGGATATAAGATGAACATCAACAAAAGCAAAATGAGGATAATGGAATGTAGTCGAATTAAGTCGGGTGATGCTGAGAGAATTAGATTAGGAAATGAGACACTTAAAGTAGTAAAGGAGTTTTGCTATTTGAGGAGCAAAATAACTGATGATGGTCGAAGTAGAGAGGATATAAAATGTAGACTGGCAATGGTGAGGAAAGCTTTTCTGAAGAAGAGAAATTTGTTAACATCGAGTATAGATTTAAGTGTCAGGAAGTCATTTCTGAAAGTATTTGTATGGAGTGTAGCCATGTATGGAAGTGAAACATGGATGATAACTAGTTTGGACAAGAAGAGAATAGAAGCTTTCGAAATGTGGTGCTGCAGAAGAATGCTGAAGATTAGATGGGTAGATCACATAACTAATGAGGATGTATTGAACAGGATTGGGGAGAAGAGAAGTTTGTGGCACAACTTGACCAGAAGACGGGATCGGTTGGTAGGACATGTTCTGAGGCATCAAGGGATCACCAATTTAGTATTGAAGGGCAGTGTGGAGGGTAAAAATCGTAGAGGGAGACCAAGAGATGAATACACTAAGCAGATTCAGAAGGATGTAGATTGCAGTAGGTACTGGGAGATGAAGAAGCTTGCACAGGATAGAGTAGCATGGAGAGCTGCATCAAACCAGTCTCAGGACTGAAGACCACAACAACAACATGTAAGAGATTTGGATTTTCAGTATTAGAGTCAGAATTTAAAAGAGCTGTGGAAGACTTGAAATTAAATAAGGCAGAGGGGACAAATAACATTCAATCAAAATTTCTAAAATCACTGGGGGACAGAGGACAGGAGTTTGCAGTCAAATGACTATTCAAGTTAGTATGTAAAATCTACGAAACTGGCAACTTTCCATCAGATTTCTGGAAAAATATCATCCACTCAATTCTGAAGATAGCAAGAGCAGATAAGTGCAAGAACTATTGTACAATCAGTTTAATAGCTCATACATCCAAGATGGTGAAAAAAATAATACACAGAAAAACAGAAAATAACATTCATTACATGAGGATCATTTTGCCTTTAGGAAAGGTGAATGCACCAGAAGCGGTTCTGACATTGTGCTTGATAATGGAAGTAAGACTGAAGAAAACCAAGATGAGTTCATAGGATCTGTTCACCTAGAAAAAAATTCAACAACATAAAATGGTGCAAAATGTTTGAAATTCTGAGAAAAACAGGGTAAGTTACAGGGAAAGATGGGTAATATACAATATGTCTGAGAACCAAGAGGGAACTACAAGACTGGAAGACCAAGAACGAAGTGCTTGGATTAAAAAGGGTGTGAGACAGGGATGCAGTCTTTCACCCCTACTGTTCAATCTGTACATCAAAGAGCCAATGGCAGAAATAAAAGAAAGGTTCAAGATCAAGATTAAAATTCAGAGTGGAAGTATACCAATAACAAGATTTGCTATTGACATTGCTATCCTCGGTGAATGTGAACAAGGATTACAATATTTGTTGAATGCAATGAATACACTGATGAGTACAGAATATGTATTGATAAACTGAAGAACAACAAAAGTAATGAGGAGTAGCAGAAATGAGAACAGCGAGAAACATTAGAATTGGGGATCAAAAAGTGGACAAAATTAGGAATTCTGCTACCCAATCAGTGAGGGGCGAAGTAAAGCCAACATAAATAGTAGACTAGTACAGACAAAGCAGGCATTTCTGGCCAAAATAAGTTTACTATTATCGAACATAGGCATTAATTTGAGGAAGAAATTTCTGAGAATGGATGCTTGGAGAACAGCATTGTACATTAGTGAATCATGGACTGTGGGAAAACCAGAAATGTTTGACATGTGGTAGTACAGAAGACTGAAAAATTCCAACAAGAAGAAGCAACAGAATGATTGGTCATGTGTTAAGACATCAGAGAATAACTTACATGGTACTGGAGTGAGCTGTGGTGGTCAAAACTGTAGAGGAAGACAGAGATTACAATATGTCCAACAAATAATTGAGGACCTAGGATGCAAGTGCTACTCTGAAATGAAGAGGTTGGCACAGGAGAGGAATTCATGGTGGGCCACACCACACCATTCAGAAGACCAATAAAAAATAAGAAATAAATAAATAAATGAAGTATTACCAATCTCATACCAGGTTATGAATAAACCCAACACCACATAGAGTAATTCATTCCAACTACCACTAGATTACCATTCACACTGATGAAGGAGGTAATCACATTTGGAGATGTTTACTTGGTATGAAACTGAATAATTAGAACATATTCCACGACTCTCAGTGATAAATGCTACAGGAACTGGTGCACAAGAATTATCATTTGTGGACATCTACTTGATATGAAATGTGGCCCCAGTCATGTTACTACCAACTCTCACCGGCAAATTATACGGGATTTATCATCCTAATAGGTGTGTGTGTGTGTGTCTGTCTACAGCACTCCTCAAGTTACTTGTACTTACAGAAAGACACCGCACTACTGCATCAATCCAGAGTTGTGAAAGAATATTCCTAGGAACATTCTATGCGTATTAGAGTGTTTACATGGCACCTCAGATCACATGACCTCCAGTCTGTTGAGCATATCTGTGATGACATTAAGCAAGATGTGTGTGTCTTGGATACAGCTCTCACTAACCTGTGTGTTTAGAAAGTGGAAGTTTAATAGTTTTGTATTAGAATGGCTCCTGATGCATGGGCTGTCTCATGAAGTCCTTGCAATGACACATTTCCATTATCATCATGGCTTAATGGAGTGCTACAGAATATGGGGTCTCGCACTCATAAATTTATATCCTACAATGTAATCAATTAGCAAAATAGCATACATTTCCAAAAGCTTTGAGATTATGACAATTATGCTGCATAAAATAAAGGGAAAGAACCCTTCAGAAGTAGAATGAATAGTAAGAAATAGATACTTACTGTTAGAAAGAGAACTACATGGAAATCCAGGCTTTCTTGATGAATTTCATCAATGAAATCATGTTGGGTTAGCAGATGAGTCATGACATCATGTTGTCACAACATTCCGATGAGGTCATTACTCCTCACCTTCTGGCAAAGTGTTGAGTTCATGTGTCATGACATCATGTTGTCGCAACATTTCAATGAGGTCACTACTCATCACCTTCTGGTAAAGTGTTGAGTTCATGTGCAATCATTGTTTTACTGCCTCTGGACTGCAGACTCCTCTGTCGAGGGCCCAACAGCTGGCCAATCACAATTCTCTGGAAAAGATCTAAATCTACATCTGTACTATGCAAAGCACCGTGAAGTGCATCACAAAGGATATGTCCTATTGTATCAGTTGTTATGGTTTCTTCTCATTCCGTTCACATACTGAGCACAGGAAGAACAACTGTTTAAATGTCTCTGTGTGTGCTGTAATTAATCTTGTCCTCATGATCCCTACGTGAACAGTAAGTAGGGGGGTTGTAGTAAACTGATGGAAAAAAGTTGGTATCCATATTTCTACATCTGAAAGATGATGTCTATTCACCAGTCAGATAAGAGTGGCACTAGTAGCACAACTATGAGGATGCAAATCAGGTTTGCTTTAGATACACACTCTAAAGGTCATAAGAGTTAGCTACTTTTGAAATTGGATGTGGTGAGTAGATGTTAGCCAAGAATGTCTTTAAGGCAACAAAGATGTCATTATCACTACCTCGCTGAGTTTGACTGAGGTCCTGTAACAGGGCTATAAGAAGCTGGATAGTCCTTCTGCGATACTGCACAAAGACTCAGCAGGAATGTAGGTACTGTCCATGTTTGCTGGCAGCAGTAGCCATGAGAAAGTCCGGACACAAGAAGATTGGGCTCTAGACACACACATGGAAATACCAAAAGGGAAGACCATCGTGTTTGGCGTATGGCTTTGACTCATAAAACTCATCTGCAGCAGCAATTTGAGCATCAGTTGGCACCACAGTCTCACAATAAATTGTTAAAAATTGATTACTGCAGAGACAGCTCCAACCCAGATGCCCTGTAGCATGCATTCCACTGACCCCAAACCACCGACATTTCTGACTCCACTGGTGTCGAGCGAGAGCTCATTGGAGGTCAGGGTGGAGGTCTGCTGTGTTTTCTGATGAGAGCTGGTTCTGCCTAAGAGCCACTAACGGCTATATCTTGGTGGGAATGAAGCCAGTTGAGCACTTGCAACAACCTGTCTATGGCCTAGACACACTATATGTACTGTACACCTGGAGTTATGGTCTGGGGTGATATTTCGTATGACTGAAGGAGTGCTCTTGATGTTATCCCACACACCTTGAATGCAAATTTGAATGCCTATTTGGTTATTTGACCTGCTGTGCTGCAATTCATGAAAATCATTCCAGAGGGTGTTTTCCAACAAGATAAGGCTCACCCACATACAGTTTTTGTTAAGCCAACATCCTCTACAGAGTGTTGACATGTTGCCTTGGTCTGATTGATCACCAGATCTGTCTCCTATTGAACATATATGGGACATCAGATGAATCATTTCAAACAGCATCAACTGTCCCTGTATTGACCGATCAAGTGCAACAGCCATGGAATTGCATCCCACAGACTGACATCTGGTACCTGTACAACACTGTGCATGCATGTTTGCATGCTCACATTCAACATTATGGAAGTTACACCAGTTATTAACGTACCAGCATTTCACATTTGCAATGACTTACCTTGCACTTACATTGGCCTGTGATCTTACTATGTTGATCACTTAAATATATTACCTAGAAATATGTATTTCAGAAATTTCATTACTCTAAGTTAATTATTTTTTGGGGGGTTGTGATTTTTTCCAACAGTGTATATTCTTAAAATCATCATTTAAAGCTGGTTCTTGAAACGTTGTAAGTATGTTTTCTCAGGATAGTTTACATCTATCTTCAAGAGTCTGCCAGTTCAATTTCTTAACCATCTATGTGTCACAGAGATGTGATTTTTCTCCCACAGATGAAACAAACTTATGACCATTCGTGCTGCTCCTCTCTGTGTACATTCAATATCCCCTGTTAGTCCTATCTGGTACAAGTCCCACACATTTGAGCAGTATTCTAGGATGGGTCACACAAATGATTTATAAGAAATGTCCTTTGTAGATGGATTGCATTTTCTTAATATTCTGCCAATAAACTGAAGTCTACCAGTTGTTTAACCCATGACTGAGCCTATGTGATCATTCCATTTCAAATACCTACAAAGTGTTACACCCAGGTATTTGTATGAGTTGGCTGATTCCAAGAGTGACTCACTGATATTATAGTCATAGGATACTATAGTTTTTCTCTGTTTTGTGAAGTGCACAGTTTTACATTTCTGAATGTTTAAAGTGAGTCGCCAATCTTTGCACCGCTTTGAAATCTTATCAAGGTCTCGCTGAACATCTATGCACTTCCTTTCAGACAGTACTTCATTATACATAAGCATCACCTGCAAATAGTCTGAGGTTAATATTGCCAGCAAGATCATTAATACACAACATAAACAGCAAGAGTTCCAACACATTTCCCCGGAGCACCACTAAAGTTACTTCTACATCTGATGATGACTCTCCATCTGAGATAACAAATTGCATTCTCCCTACCAAAAAGTCCTCAATTCAGTCACAAATTTCACTTTATACTCTATACAATAGCACTTTTGGCAATAAGTGTACGTGTGGTACTGAATCAAATGCTTTTTGGAATTTAAGAAATACTGCACCTACTTGACTGCCTTGATCGAAAGTTTCCAGTGTGTCACGTGAGAAAAGCAAGTTGGGTTTTACATGACTGATGTTTTCTGAATCCTTGATGGTTGGCTTGGAAGATGTCATTCTTTTCAAGATATAGCATTACGTTTGAGCTCAGAATATGTTCTAAGATTCTACAGCAAACCGATGTCAAAGATAATGGACAGTAGTTTTTTGGATCACTTCTGCTACGCTTCTTATAAACGGATGTGACCAGTGCCTTCTCCCAATTACTCGGCATGGTTTTTTGTTTGTGGGATGTACAATAGATTGTAGTTAAGGGAGGGGCTAACTCCACCACAAATTCAGTACAGAATCTGATAGGGATTCCATCTGGCCATCGAGCTTTGTTCAGTTTTAATTATTTCAGCTATTACTCAGCTCCACTGACACTAACACTTATTTGACCCATCTTGTCCATGATACAATGATTAAATCAGGAGGGTTCTCCTGGATTTTCCATTGTAGAAGAAAATTTGAAAATGGAGATAAGGATCTCAGCTTATGCTTTGCTACCCTCAATTCAGTTCCTGCCTACTGAGGCCGTGGTCAACTATTCTTTTAAACTTGAGCCATAGATCCTCTACAAGCTCCTGTCCTGTGCTGAAAACTACTGCTTTTTATGCTACATTACTGAACATATATATGTTGCTACTTGTTTTAATTGTCCTTTGTACTTTGGTGATCACTATTGCCAAAACCACATCATTGTCACTGTTATCAGTTTCAATGTGGGCACCCTGAAAGAGGTTAGGTCTACTTGTTGCCATTAGATCAAATCGTGGATGGTGGTGGAGGAGCCCCCTGGAGGGGTAGAGAAGGGTCTGGGCATTGACGCCTTGTGCTGCCCATCTGTTTCTCTTGCTGCCCATACCACTTTCACATCAGAGCACTCCTGACACAGTTTTGCTAAACCCACATCCTATGCAGACGTTGGATGGAAATTGCTGTCCTGATTGCAAAGACCATAAAGTACTCTTTTTTCCAATGCCTCTTTGATAACTGAATTTCAGAACCTGCTGTCACAGCAGAATACTCTTGTCTGTTCAAAACAAACATACAGTACTGGCCATTAAAATTGCTACACTAAGAAGAAGTGCAGATGATAAACGGGTATTCATTGGACAAATATATTATACTAGAACTGACATGTGATTACATTTTCAAGCAATTTGGGTGCATAGATCCTGAGAAATCAGTACCCAGAACAACCACCTCTGGCTGTAATAACGGCCTTGATACACCTGGGCATTTAGTCCAACAGAGCTTGGATGGTGTGTACAGGTACAGCTGCCTATGCAGCTTCAACATGATACCACAGTTCATCAAGGGTGGTGACTGGCGTATTGTGACGAGCCAGTTGCTTGACCTCCATTGACCAGACGTTTTCAATTGGTGAGAGATCTGGAGAATGTGCTGGCCAGGGCAGCAGTCTAACATTTTCTGTATCTAGAAAGGCCCATACAGGACCTGCAACAGGCCGTTGTGTATTATCCTGCTGAAATGTAGCGTTTCGCAGGGATCGAATGAAGTGTAGAGCCATGGGTCGTAACACATCTGAAATGTAATGTCCACTGTTCAAAGTGCCGTCAATGCGTACAAGAGGTGACCGAGACGTGTAACCAATGGCACCCCATACTATCACGCCGGGTGATACGCCAGTATGGCGATGATGAATACACGCTTCCAATGTGCGTTCACCACGACGTCGCCAAACACTGATGCAACCATCATGATGCTGTAGTCAGAACCTGGATTCATCCGAAAAAATGACGCTTTGCCATTCGTGCACCCAGGTTCGTCATTGAGTACACCATCGCAGGCACTCCTGTCTGTGATGCAGCATCAAGGGTAACCACAGCCATGGTCTCCGAGCTGATAGTCCATGCTGCTGCAAATGTCGTCAAACTGTTCGTGCAGATGGTTGTTGTCTTGCAAACGTCCCCATCTGTTGACTCAGGGATCAAGACGTGGCTGCACGATCCGTTACAGCCATGCGCATAACATACCTGTCATCTCGACTGCTAGTGATACAAGGTCTTTGGGATCCAGCACGGCTTTCCGTATTACCCTCCTGAACCCACCAATTCCATATTCTGCTAACAGTCATTGGATCTCGACCAACGCGAGCAGCAATCTCGCGATAAGATAAACCGCAATTGTGAAAGGCTACAACCCGACCTTTATCAAAGTCGGAAACGTGATGGTACGCATTTCTCCTCCTTACACGATGCATCACAACAACGTTTCACCAGGCAACGCTGGTCAATTGCTGTTTGTGTATGAGAAATCGGTTGGAAACTTTCCTCATGTCAGCACATTGTAGGTGTCGCCACCGGCGCCAACTTTGTGTGAATGCTCTGAAAAGCTAATCATTTGCATATCATAGCATCTTCTTCCTGTTGGTTAAATTTTGCGTTTGTAGCACATCATGTTCGTGGTGTAGCAATTTTAATGGCCAGTAGTGTATGTCTTTTGAGGATGCTGTGCTCTTCTGCCGCACCCTTGTTGGTTTGGCCAAAGTGAAGGCTCCTTTCATGTTCTGAAAAGTATTGCAAGATTCTTCACTGAGTCTGGCCAAAGTACTGCACGCAGCACTTGAAAATTGAGCTGTGATGTTGTAAGCTGGTAGGCAGACTCCCATTGTCGCTTATAGCTCGTGCTCTATGTTCCAAATCATCAGCATAGATTGTGCTGGATGGTAGCAGCTGTTGGACTTAAGGTACAGATCTTCTGTACATGGAACATCCCAGCATAGCATCAAGGTTCTTCTTTATCAGAATGTCTAGGAATGGTAGGCATCTGTTTATCTCCACCTCCATGGTGAACCTAATTCTCTTGTGTATGCTGTTAAGGTGGCACAGCAGTTCTTGCATGTTTTCTTTGTAAGTAACCAAACCACAAATGTGATATCCACATATGTGTAGAGTGGCTCTGGTTTCATGCATGCAGATTTGAGAGGATTCCTTGAAGTGTACCATATATAGGTTAACAATGTCTGGTCCCATGGGGACTCTTATCTGTTCATAAAACTTCACACTTCAATGGAAGTAGGCAGCAGTGAGCACATGTTTAGACAGTTCACTGTGTTGCTGTCAAAGAGACACTCTAGTAACAACATGAAAGAGAGATTGATGTTTAAACTGACTAGAGCATCTTTGTCCAGACATATCTCTTTGAAGCACTTTCACAAATTCCATCAAGTCCCTGACATTCTGTGGACAGTGGCTAACAAGAGGTTTTAGCAGCTTTCTCAATTTTTTAGCTATGCTATATATTGGCAAATTTATAGTGTTCACTATGCAACACAGTGGAACTCCTTCTTTGTTTATTTTCAGGAAGCAATAAAGCAGTGATGGTGCTGGTGCAGTGGGGTACAGCATACTGATCTTACATTTGTCCAGTCCTTAGTTGTTAAGGAGTGTGATGGGATTGGGTGGATGTGAATCCCTTCACAACAAGTGAACTCTGAAAGCAGAAACCTACCGCAAGAAAAAAAAAATGCAAAAAGTTTAACCAGACTCCAGGGACTTGCCTGCAGTATATCAACACTAGTAATCCAAGGATTTTCATCAATCTGACTGGAAAGGAACTGGATGAGATGACAATATCAGTGGTGACAAATTGTCTGAATTAGGCACCACTCCCAAGAAAATTACCTAAATGAGAGGTCAACAGCAGCACCAAAGAAGCCATTCATGAGGTCCCTCTGATACTGCTGAAGCCTGCTTAGATTGTTTGAAGATAATGCTTTGATTAGATTAGCTTAGATTAAATTAGTTTTTCGTTCCATAGATCCATGCTGAGGAGATCCTCGTGGATGTGGAAAATGTCCATTATATATGATGAGTATTCCCGAGTAGTGGACTCCTTTTTGAACTAAAGATCCTCGTGGATGTGGAACATGTCCATGAATAAAATAGAAAGAAACATTCCACATGGGAAAAATATATTAAAAACAAAGATTCCATGACTTACCAAACGGGAAAGCGCTGGTAGATAGGATGGATATGTGTGTGTGTCTGAGTGTATACCTGTCCTTTTTTCCCCCTAAGGTAAGTCTTTCCGCTCCCGGGATTGGAATGACTCCTTACCGTTTCCCTTAAAACCCACATACTTTCGTCTTTCCCTCTCCTTCCCTCTTTCCTGATGAAGCAACCTTTGGTTGCGAAAGCTTGAAAATTATATATATAATAGAGGGAAACATTCCACGTGGGAAAAATATATCTAAAAACAAAGATGATGTGACTTACCAAACGAAAGTGCTGGCAGGTCGATAGACACACAAACAAACACAAACATACACACAAAATTCAAGCTTTTGCAACCAATGGTTGCTTCATCAGGAAAGAGGGAAGGAGAGGGAAAGACAAAAGGATGTGGGTTTTAAGGGAGAGGGTAAGGAGTCATTTCAATCCCGGGAGCGGAAAGACTTACCTTAGGGGGCTCGCACACACACCCATATCCATCTGCACATACACAGACACAAGCAGACATTTGTATATAAACAAAGATGATGTGACTTACCAAATGAAAGTGCTGGCAGGTCGACAGACACACAAACAAACACAAACATACACACAAAATTCAAGCTTTCGCAACAAACTGTTGCCTCATCAGGAAAGAGGGAAGGAGAGGGAAAGACGAAAGGATGTGGGTTTTAAGGGAGAGGGTAAGGAGTCATTCCAATCCCGGGAGCGGAAAGACTTACCTTAGGGGGAAAAAGGACGGGTATACTTAATAAACTGATAGTAATTTTCACATCTGTGAATGCCTGTTTTCTTTGTGATTGGAATTATTATATTCTTCTTGATGTCTGAGGGAATTTCGCCTGTCTCATACATCTTGCTCACCAGACGCTAGTTTTGTCAGGGCTGGCTCTCCCAAGGCTGTCAGTAGTTATAATGGAATGTTGTCTACTCCCGGGGCCTTGTTTCGACTCAGGTCTTTCAGTGTTCTGTCAAACTCTTCACGCAGTATCGTATCTCCCATTTCATCTTCATCTACATCCTCTTCCATTTCCATAATATTGTCCTCAAGTACATTGCCCTTGTATAGACCCTCTATATACTCCCACCTTTCTGCTTTCCCTTCTTTGCTTATGACAGGTTTTCCATCTGAGCTCTTGTTATTCATACAGGTGGTTCTCTTTTCTCCAAAGGTCTCTTTGATTTTCTTGTAGGCAGTATCTATCTTACCCCTAGTGATATATGCTTCTACATCCTTACATTTGTACTCTAGCAATTCCTGCTTAGCCATTTGCACATCCTGTCAATATTGTTTTTTAGACATTTGTATTCCCTTTTGCTTGCTTAATTTATTGCATTTTTATATTTTCTCCTTTCATCAATTAAATTGAATACCTCTTGTGTTACCCAAGGATTTCTATTAGCCCTCATCTTTTTACCTACTTGATCCTCTGCTGCCTTCACCCATTTTATCTCTCAAAGCTACCCACTCTTCTTCTACTGTATTCCTTTCCCCTGTTCTTGTCAATCGTTCCCTAATGCTCCCTCTGAAAGCCTCTACAACCCCTAATTCTTTCAGTTTATCCAGGTCCCATCTCCTTAAGTTCCTGCATTTTTGGAGTTTCTTCAGTTTTAGTCTGCAGTTCATAACCAATAAATTCTGATCAAAATCCACATCTGTCCCTGGAAAAGTATTACAATTTAAAATCTGGTTCCTAAATCTCTGCCTAACCATTATGTAATCAATCTGAAACCTTGCAGAGTCTCCAGATCTCTTCCACATACACAACCTTCTCTCATGATTCTTAAAACAAGTATTACCTATGATTAATTACGCTCTGTACCTACCAGATGGCTTCCTTTTTCATTCCTTTCCCCCAGTCCATATTCACCTACTACTTTTCCTTCTCTTCCTTTTTCTAGTATCAAATTCCACTCCCCCACGACTATTAAATTTTTGGTTCCCTTAATTATCTGAATAACTTCTTTTATCTCATCTTACATTTCCTCAATCTCCTCCTCATCTACAGATCTAGTTGGCATATATACTTGTACTACTGAGATGCGTGTGGGCTTCATGTATATGCTGGCTACAATAATGTGTTCACTATGCTGTTCATAGCAGCTTATGTGCATTCCTATTTTTTTACTCAGTATTAAACCTACTCCTGCATTACCCTTATTTTATTTCGTATTTATAATCCTGTACTCACCTGACCAGAAGTCCTGTTCCTCCTGCCACCAAACTTCACTAATTCCCACTGTATCTAACTTTGAGCTATCCATTGCCCTTTTTAAATTTTCTAATCTACTTACCAGGTTAAGGGATCTGACATTCCACCCACCGATCTGTAGAACACCAGTTTTGTTTCTCCTGATAATGATGTCCTCCTGAGTAGTCCCCACCCAGAGATCTGCATGCCCTCAGGAAAAATTATGGTTGTAGCTCCCCTTGCTTTCAGACACAGCAAGACCGTTGTGGTTTATATTACAAGGCCAGATCAGTCAATCATCCAGACTGTTGGCCCTGGAACTACTGAAAAGGCTGCTGTCACTCTTCAGGAACCCCACATTTGTCTGGCCTCTCAGCTAATACCCCTCTGTTGTGGTTACATCTAGGGTGCAGCTATTTGTATTGCTGAGGCGTGCATGCCTCCCCACTAACAGCAGGGTCGATGATTCTTGGGGGGTGGGGTGGGGGAGCAAAGGGTACTATAGGTATTAGAATCTGAACAGTGTAACATTGAGTGAGACAGCGCAGTGGCCAAGAGACCGCTGTATGAGTGAAGTCAAATCATGTCTAGAAACCTTCTTTTACATTAGCATGCTTAAAAAAAAGTAGGCTTGTTTTTCTGTCTGTTGATCACTGATATTCATTTGAAAATTACAAGTTTTGAGCAATATCTCTCCTTCGATCTGTTAAACAATAAAAAAAATTACAACTGGTTTCTAATCCTATCCTATGTGACTTGAATTAAATTTCACTCTGCAGTGAAGTGTATGTTAATTTGGATCATCCTGGCAGGTGAAAACTGTGAGCCGGACTGAGGTTCAAACCTGGGGCTTTGCCTTTCAATGGCTAATGCTCTTCTGACTGAGCTATCCAAGCTGTCAGAGCAGTTTTTGAGTTGTGCATTGATAGCTCAGGAAAAGCAAAGGCCCCAGGTTTGAGTCCCAGTCTGGCACACATTTTACTGCCTGGAGATTTCAAGAAATGATCAGTTTCACGACTTTTCAGACCAAGTGTGTATATGCTGAGTGTTTGTTTTAATGGATGTCAGGAAAATGATTAACTCCAACTTTCTGCTTGGAGAGATTCTACACTGGACAACAAAAAGTAAACTTGAAAATTCGAACAATGGTAACTCCAGGTTGGATTATAAAAAATATAATGAAAAAGACATTGATACCGCAAAGATGACACATGATGTTACCGATATGTACAACTAAAAGAAACTTACATTAACTTTCAGCCACAGTCTTTATCACAAAAAGAAAGAAACACATACCCATAGACATTCATTCACACAAGTAAGCACACTTCCCGCACACATGACCACCATCTCCAGCAGCTCGGACTAGTATGCAACTGTCATGTGGAATGGAAGCAGCAATCTGGAGAGGGTGGAGAATGGGAAGGGAGAGGAGCATGGTCTGGCAGAGTGTGTGGGGACTAGACTGCCAGAAGATGGAGTGTCAAGAGGCTGTAGGGCAGGGAGGTGGGGAGGGTGGAAATGGAGTGAATAGAGGTTAGGAGTGGGGAAGATGGGTGGGTGCAACAGAGGAGTGGGGAAGATGGGTGGGGGCATAAGCAGAGATTGTCACACAAAGGGGGTGGGAGGAGGTGATAGAAGAGAGAGGGTGGAAACTGTTGGGTGGAGGGTGTGGAGACATTATGTTACCATAGGTTGAGACTCAGTAATATTGGGAATGGAGAATGAGTTGTAAGGATAACTACCTTCTGCTCAGTTCAGAAAAGCTAGTGGTGAAGGGGAGGGAACCAGATGGTTTGTCTAGTGAAGCAGCCATCAAAGTAAAGCATGTTATGTTAAGATGCATGTTGTCACACAGAGTGGTCTACTCTGCTCTTGGCCACAGTTTGGTGGTGGCCATTCATCCTGGTGGAGAGCTGCTTGGTAGTCACACCAATATAAAAAGCTGTATAATGACAGTAGTACAGCTGGTATTTGATATGACTGCTTTCACAGGTGGCCCAGCTTCTGATGGGGTACAATAAGCCTGTAACAGGACTGGAATAGGAAGTGCTGGTTGGGTGGAATGAGTAGGTCTTGCACCTGGGTCTTCCACAGGGATATGATCCTCGTAGTAGGAGGCTGGGATTGTGAGTGGCATACGGATGGACAAGGATGTTGTGGAGATTGGGTGGGCAACGGAACACCAATTTAGGAGGGTGGGAAAGATATTGGGTAGGATGTCCAACATGGTGATAGGTAATCCAAGTTCACGCGAATGATGTGGTTCAGTTGTTCCACTCCGGAGTGGTACTAGGTGATGAAGGACGGACTCCCTTGTGGCTGATTCTTGGGGATGGTGGTCGGATTGGGGGTGTGAAGGGAAATGGCACAGAAGATCTGTTTGCACCCTAGCTCTAGTGGGGGAGAGTGCCTGTCTGTGAAGCCCTTGGTGAGATACTCAGAATACTGGGCAAAGGAGTTCTTATCACTGCAGGCTGTATGGGAGGGATTTTTTGGTATGAAAGGGCTGACAGCTGTCAAAATGCAGGCACTGTTGGTGGTTGGTGGGTTTAATGTGGATAGAGGTGTGTATAGAACCATCAGAGAGGAGGAGGTCAATGTCAAGTAAGGTGCCACACTGGGTTGAGGAGGACCAGGTGTAGTAGATGGGAGAGAAGGTGTTTAGGTTGTGAAAGAATAAAGATAGGGTGTCTTGCCCCAGAGTCCAGATAAGGAAGATATCATCACTGAATCTGAACCAGACTAGGTGTTTGTCACTTTGGGAGGCCTCCTTAGATGGCCCGTAAACAGGATGGCATCGAAGGTGTTACGCTGGTGCCCATGGCTCTGTCATGGATTTGTTTGTGTACCTTCCCTTCAAACGAGAAGTAGTTGTGAGTTACAATAAAATTAGTAAGATGTATGAGGAATGAGGTAGATGGACATTAAGAGAGCTAGTGCTGGTGTACAAGGGTGCAGTGTCGACAATGACAAGCAGGGATCCAGGAGGTAAAGGTGCACATGGTGGAGAGTCAGTGAAGGAATTAGAAGTAGCTGGTATCTTTGAGATGGGAAGCTAGATTATGGGCAACTGGTTTGAGGTGTTGATCAATGAGGGCCGAAATTCTTTCAGTATGGACGCAAAACCATCCACAATGAGGTATCAAGGATTGTTGGGTTTGTGGATTTTGGTGAGCATGTAGAAGGTGGGTGTGCAGAGTGTAATAGGAATGATGAGGGAAATGGGCTCAGGGGAGAGTTTGGAATGAACCTAAGGCTTCAAGCAGGGACTGGAGGTTGTGTTGGACTTTTGGGGTGGGATCTTTCTGGCAGAGTTTATAGGTGGAGGCCTTCGACCAGGTGGTCATTGTGATTTATAACAACAGTGTTGGAAGCTGTTCCTGCATGTAGTATGATTAGGTAAGGATTTGTTTTGATGTCGTGAGTGGCTTTGGTGTTCTGAGGAAGGGTCCTGGGGAAGGATGGTGAGGCCAAGTTGGAGGTAAGGAAATCCTGAAAGGTGACCACCAGTTGGTTAGGAGGGAGGAGGGGGGGGGGGGATAACGATGGGATGGCAGTACGAACTGGGAAAGGCAGAGTTCTATGTTGGAATTAGGTTGGCTTTTGGTTGAACAACTGGTGGCAAAATAGTGTTTCCATTGCAGGAATCATGAAAAGGAGTGTAGGACTAAAGGTGAGGCTTTGGACAGGACTAAAAATTCTGTGGAGCTGAGGGTTTCAATGGAAAGGTAAACAACACATCCCCACCCCCACACCTGCGACCAATCTGTCTGTCTCCTCTTGCTCCCTGTCTTTGACTCTGACCCTTGTTTGTTGTTATTGCAAACAACAATGACTGAGAATTGAAGTCACTTAGAATGTATGGGCAGATCAGTTGGGATCAGTGGTTTCACATTGTGAGAGAGACCTCCACAGCTGCTGCATCTGTGAGGACAAAGGCTTGAATGACAGTATTTTGCATAGTTTTCATCTGTGAACACATACGATTACATCAGACAGTTCCGATTCCATAGTGGTATTCTATTCAGATGGTGATAAACCATAAATGCAACTTCCCTGTATCCTGTTAAAAGTGATTGTGATGAAGAAAACAAAACAGTATGTTTTTTTAATGTATCTTGCTTAAAATTATATGTAATGAAAACAAATATGCAGGATGATTATAATTAAAATTTCTGTTTCAAAAGGCTCTAAAATAAAGAAACATTGTTCAGAATGACATCAAATTTGAATAGAACATTATCAAAGAAGGGGGAAATGTTATGAAAATAATTGATGCTTTAAGCAGCAGAATATGCAAAATAAAAGACGTTGAGCACGTGGTTGTTTCTGTTGGCATTTGAGAAGCTTGGCATGACTCTCTCAATGCAGGAACATATTCTGCTCATAAAGCTCTTTTACAAGAACAGTGTCTGTGCACCAGTAGCTCCGCAGAAGTTCTGTACAATCAAGAGTATGAAAATAAAGGCACTGGTCCAATGACTGCTAAGGATCTGGAGAAAATGAGTACAAAATCTGAAAAGTCAGGTTCTTTCAAAATGCAATGTGGCAATTGATACAATGTCAGTAGAAGGTGTGCCCACAGCATTGCATGATGGGTCGAGCAGTGGTAGGCAAACATGCAGTGCATGAGAAATTGCCAGAACTTGAGACATACCTGTGAGCAGGGTGCATAAAATTCTGCAAAACATCCTACATTGCTATCCAAACAAAATTACCCATGTTCAGCAGTTGCTTCACGCTGACCTGCGAGTAAGACAAATGTTTGCTCTAGAATTTCTTGCTCACATGGAAGTGGACCTTGAATGGCCATGAAACGTTCTGTGGACAGACGAAGCCCACTTCCATATCCAAGGACATGTCAATACACAGAATTGCAGAATAAGAGCAATGGAAATCCACATGCTCATCAAGTGGCATCACTTCATTCTGCAAATATAACTGTAGTGCAAGTTGATGGCATCGTTTATCGTGGGGCCTTATTTTTTTGAGGAGTTGGATCCTGCAAGTCATGTTACCTGTACCATCACTGGTAAATGCTGTAAATGCACTGGTGCACACCATCATTCCAGCCTTCAAACAGCATGGATATGTGAGTAGGATCATATTTTTTTGAAAGATGATGTTCCTCTGCACACTGCACCATCAGTTTAGTGGTTGCTGCAGAGGCAGTTTGAAAATACTGGACTTATCAGCTGTCATTTCCCACAGCCTGGCCTTCCGGATCACCTGATCTTAATTTCTGTGACTTCTGGCTGTGGGATTATGTGAATGATTCTGCATTCAGTACTCCAATTACAAATGTAGCTGAGCGGAAGGCACACCTCCACAACACATTCTGAATGTTACCCTTGAGACACTCTGACCTGTTGTGGAATGTTATTTTTTTTATTTCAAGTTGCGACGGGAAACAGCTACAGCATACTGAACATGTCTTGTGCCAGTCTCATGATAATTAAAAATTGATTTCATTGTTGCTTTTTATGCAGTTTTTGGTCTTGGGACAGTTAAAAGCCAATTTTGATATTGGTTTTTATGCAGATTTTGGCTTCTGGTCAATTAAAAACCAATATCATTATTGTTTTTATGTGGTTTTCAGCCTCAGGACAAGTAATTCGGATGTCATTGTTGCTTTTTATGCAGTTTTTGGCCTCAGAACAATTAAAAACCATCCTAAGTGATATGACCTTGCCACAGTGGATGGGCTTACCTAACTAACAGTTAGTTAACAACTGCTAAATGCCAAACTTGTAGTCATACACATTGCACAGAAAGGTCGGTTTAATGTGCAACTCACACCATAGCCATCCATATGTCATTTGTAGCTGAATCCATTTACGTTAAGACACTTACAGCACCATGTAGTACGAAATTTTTCATTAATTTTTTTTTGTTCCTTAACATTTCCCCCTTCTTTGATACACACATAAAAAAAGTTTTGCGTCCCACCAGTTCCAAGAATTCCGGACCCTGTACAGAAAATTACAATAGAGATTAACATAAACATCATTCCCGCTCTTTTTATTGCTCATGAAAACCACACATTGCATGTTGTACCACCGTACAGTGAGACCTTCAGAGGTGGTGGTCCAGATTGCTGTACACACCGGTACCTCTAATACCCAGCAGCACATTCTCTTGCATTGATGCATGCCTGTATTCATTGTGGAATACTATCCAAAAGTTCATCAAAGCACTGTTAGTCCAGATTGCCCCACTCCTCAATGGCGATTCAGTGTAGATCCCTCAGTGTAGTTGGTGGGTCACATCATCCATAAACAGCCCTTTCCAGTCTATCCCAGGCATTTTCAATAAGGTTCATCTCTGGAGAACATGCTGGCCACTCTAGTTGAGTGATGTCATTATCCTAAAGGAAATCATTCACAAGATGTGCAAGATGGTGGCGTGAATTTACATCCATGAAGACAAATGCCTCGCCAATATGCTTCCGATATGGTGCCACTATTGGTCGGAGGATGGCATTCACATATCGTACAGCTGTTGCGGCACCTTCCGTGACAACCAACGGCATACATCGGCCTCACATAATGCCACCCCAAAACAGCAGGGAACCTCCTCCTTGCTGCACTCACTGGACAGTGTATCTAAGGTGTTCAGTCTGACAGGGTTGCCTCCAAACACGTCTCCAACGATTGTCTGGTTGAAGGCATATGCGACACTCATCGGTGAAGAGAATGTGATGCCAATCCTGAGCGGTCCATTCAGCATATTGTTGGGCCCATCTGTACCGTGCTGCATGGTGTTATGGTTGCAAAGATGCATCTTGCCATGGATGTCAGGAGTGAAGTTGCGCATCATGCAGCCTATTGCACACAGTTTGAGTCACAACATGATGCCCTGTGGCTGCGCAGAAAGCATTACTCAACATGGTGGCATTGCTGTCAGGGTTCCTCTGAGCCATAATCCATAGGTAGCAGTCATCCACTGCTGTAGTAGCCCTTGGGCGGCCTGAGCGAGGCACGTCATCGACAGTTCCTGTTTCTCTGTATCTCCTCCATGTCCAAACAACATCACTTTGGTTTACTCCGAGACACCTGGACACTTCCCTTGTTAAGAGCCCTTCCTGGCAAGTAACAATGTGGATGTGATCGAACCATGGTATTGACTGTCTAGGCATAGTTGAACTACAGACAACACAAGCCGTGTACCTCCTTCCTGGTGGAATGACTGGAACTAATCAGCTGTCAGACTCCCTCTGTCTAAATGGCACTGTTCATGCATGGTTGTTTACATTTTTTGGCGGGTTTAATGACATCTCTGGACAGTTAAATGGACTGTGTCTGTGATACAATATCCACAGTCAACATCTATCTTCAGGAGTTCTGGGAACTGGGATGATGCAAAACTTTTTTTGATGTGTGTAAATATTCTGTTCAGATTAGATGACATTCTGATTTGAGGTTCTTTTCTACAGTGTTTCAAAACTGAAACTTTCATTATAATCACCATGTACATGGAAGAAATAATTTGTCAGATGGTTTAAATGCTCTGCTATCATAGTTAAAACTAACTGCAAGAAAGAAAAGAAAATCCCACATATTCTTGGCACAGCATTTTCTTTCTTGTTGTTGGTTTTAACAGAAAACCTGTAGATTGTTGCTTAAAAAAATATACAGCATCTATCTGTCTGATTGTTTATTAGAGTGTTGGGTAAATATGCGAAGTAAGTCAAATAGAGTGTTTTAAGATTTCTGCTAACACTGTTTCTTTGTTATATAATGTTCAACAGATGGCACTCCAGTAGGTATAAAAACACACATATATTCAAATGCAACATTGTGTTAAAATTTTAAAGCAATTGGTGAAGAAATTTCAGAGATTTAAAATTCTGAACAAATAAATAGTTACATTTTTATTTATATGATTGTTTACTGCTTATAAGAGGTCCATATGATAACTTTAATTTATAGTAAGACAAACTGTTATTGTCACAGGTGGAAAAGAAAACTGAAATAACTTTTCTGAGAAAAAGTTCTAGTTGGTGACTTGAAAAATAGAGAAGAACATTCTATCTACTCTTAAGTTCAAGCTAAGAGAAATAAAAGCAGAACCTGTATGACAGAGTGATTAGATTAGAAAGTATAATCACAAACAGCTGTGGATTCTGAGCATAGTGGACAAAGGGTACAGGTTCTGAAGATTGACTTAAATGAACATTGTGGGAAAAGTGAAATTAGTAAATAAAATGGATTTAGCTGAGAAATAGAAATAAGAATGAAAAAACTGAAAAAGGCGACAATGGTGAAGAAGTGGGATCTAGAGAAGATAAGGTCCAACAAAGAACAAATTACAGAAATGCTGTCTCGGGACTTTCTAAACACCTTACGAGACGAAGAAGCACTTGATAATGCGAACAAGTACTGGAATATGCTGAAAGAAGGAATCATTTAAGCAGGACAGCAAAATATAGGATATGTAAAAGGGAAAAGGCCAAAAAAACCATGGGTTACACAAGAAATGATTTCCAAGATGGAGGACAGAAGAAAATTGAAAAACAAGAACACTGAAGATGCAAGAAAGATATACCGAAGGTTAAATAACAAACTGCGAAGAGAAACAGAGCAGGCTAGGAAAAAATGGCTAAAAGAGGAATGTGATGAAATTGAAGAACTGGTCAGGAAGGGAAGATACGACTTACTATACAACAGAGTAAAGACTATGACATGGGAACAAAACAGAGCAGGAAGTGCTACTATGGAAATTTTGAGTAAAGACGAAGAGGTAGTGTACAAAGATCATGACGATGTCCTCCAGAGATGGGAAGAATATATAAAAGAGCTATATGACACAAATAGCAAACCAGAAACTCTGGAACTTGAATCACACAACAGTGTAAGTGATGAAGAGAAAGGACCGACCATCATAATGGAAGAAGTAAAGTCTGCCATTGCTGCAATGAAAAATGGCAAAGCAGTAAGTACAGATACAATACCGGGAGAAATACTAAAATGCTTGAACCACATTGGAATAAGAGAAATATTGACGTTATGTAATAAAATATATGACAGTGGTGAATGGCCTGAGGACTTTTTGACAACAGTAATGATTCCATTACCGAAAAAACAAGGAACCAAGAAATGCAGCAAGCACAGGACAATCAGCCTCATTTCACATGCAGCCAAAGTGATGTTAAGAATAATTAATAAAAGACTTGAAAAAGTAATAGAGGAGAATCTCGGCGAGGAGCAGTTTGGCTTTAGATGGAATACGGGCACCAGAGATGCAATAGGGCTCCTACGAATCTTGGGAGAAAGGTTTATTGAAAAGGGAAGAGACCTATATATGTGCTTCATCGATTTAGAAAAGGCATTTGACAATGTGGTTTGGGACAAGCTGGCGACTATTATGAGGGAAAAGAGAGTGGACTGGAAAACCAGAAGACTTATGAACTCATTATACCTTAATCAAAAAGTTTCAGTTAAAGTGAGAGGAGAAAGTACAAACTGGATCAGAATAGGGAAAGGAGTAAGACAAGGATGCTGTTTATCACCTACTCTTTTCAACCTGTACTTGGAAAATATGATTGACCAATGCTCATTAAATGACAAAGCAGTAGAAATTGGAGGAAGAAGAGTAGGGTGCTTGAGATTTGCTGATGACATGGTCCTTCTAGCCACAGGGGAAAAAGAATTACAGGATTTGGTGGACACCATTGCAACTAACGGAAAAAAATATGGAATGAAAATTAACACAAATAAAACAAAAGTATTGGCAATAGGAGGAAATAAGGAAATAAAAATTGTGCTGAATGGAGAAACACTAGAACAGGTGCAAAATTTTAAGTATCTTGGAAGCAGGATAGACACCGACTGGAAGTGCACCACAGAAATTAAAACAAGGATAGCAATGGCAAAAGAGGCGTTTTATAAGAAAAGGAGAATCTTCTGCAGCGGTCTGGACAGAGAACTCAGAAAGAGACTCATAAAATGTCTTGTATGGAGTGTTCTTCTATATGGTGCTGAAACATGGACTGTGAGGAAAAAAGACGGAGAAAGGCTGGCGGCTTTTGAGATCTGGACATGGTGGAAGATGGAAAGAATAAGTTGGATGGACAGAGTAAAAAATGAAGAGGTACTGAGAAGAGTGGGAAAGAAAAGACAGTTACTAGATGTAATAAAGAGAAGAAAAAGAAATTGGATTGGGCATATATTAAGAAAGAATGACGGACTGATAAAAACAGTTTTAGAAGATTATGTAAGGGGAAAAGGAAGCGAGGAAGGAAGAGATTCCAGATACTGGTTGACATGATGGATGATACAACATACAGCAGCCTTAAGAAGGAAGCAATGGATCACAGAAAATGGAGAGGTAAAGGACCTGCTAATATAGCAGATAACTGATGATGATGAGCTGAGAAAGAATTTATAAGATCTAGGTGGTAAACTTTTGGAAACTGTACCAACAGAAGTACTATTGAAAAGTGAGGTTAATATTTTGAAAATAGTTAGCAAGAAGGCTGGATGAGAGCTAAGAAGTGAAGGTGCACCCTGGGAATCCAAGTAAGGCTGCAAGTATAAAGTGAGTCTTGTATAAAAGGCTTTTTGATACCCAACTGCAACTCTAAAATCTAGATTTTTTATTTTAATGGACAAAGTAGGAGAGATACATCAGGAAGTTCTAAACATGGATATTAGTTTAAAATGGCCTTTAGTCACATACTGAAACGCATCAGGTGAAAACAGATTATGTGAAGAGTTAGAGAAAACTTTAACCAAATAAAACTGATTCTTAAAATTCAGAAGGTAAGTGCAAGTCAAATGATACTGGTAACAGAACCAGTTTTTAAGTATTTGTAATGTACCTCAACACTCCCGTAGCAACCACCTGAGGATCACAATCATTTTCATGAACGTACACTATGTGATCAAAAGTATCCTGACACCTGGCTGAAAATTACTTACAAGTTTGTGGTACCCTCCATTGGAAATGCTGGAACACAATATGGTGTTGGCCCATCCTTAGCCTTGACGACAGCTTCCACTCTCTCAAGCACATGTTCAATCAGGTGCTGGAAGGTTTGTTGGGGAATGTCAGTCCATTCTTCATGGAGGGCTGCACTGAGGAGAGGTATTGATGTCAGTTGGTGAGGCCTGGCGTTCCAAAACATCCCACAGGTGTTCTATAGGATTCAGGTCAGGACTCTGTGCAGGCCAGTCCACTACATGGATGTTTTTGTCGGGCAAGCACTCTGCCACAGGCCATGCATTATGAACAGGTGCTCGATTGTGTTGAAAGATGCAATCACTATCCCCAAATTGCTCTTCAACAGTAGGAAGCAAGAAGGTGCTTAAAACATCAATTTAGGCTTGTGCTGCGATAGCACCATGCAAAACAAGAAGGGGTGCATGCCTCCTCCATGAAAAACATGACCACACAATAACACCACTGCCTCTGAATTTTACTGTTGGCACTACACTCACTGGCAGATGACGTTCACCAGGCATTCGCCATACCCACATCCTGCCATCGGATCGCCACATTGTGTATTGTGATTCGTCACTCCACACAACGTTTTTCCACTGATCAATTTTCCAATGTTTACACTCCTTACACCAAGCGAGGTGTCCATTGGCATTTACCGGCATGATGTGTGGCTTATGAGCAGCCGCTCGACCATTAAATTCAAGTTTTCTCACCTCCCGCCTAACTGTCGTAGTACTTGCAGTGGATCCTGATGCAGTTTGGAATTCCTGTGTGATGGTCTGGATAGATGTCTTCCTATTACACATTACGACCTTTTTCAACTGTTGGCAGTCTCTGTCAGTCAACAGATGAGGTTGGCCTGTATGCTTTTTTTCTGTACATGTCCCTTCACATTTCCACTTCACTATCACATTGGAAACAGTGGAACTAGGGATGTCTAAGAGTGTGGAAATCTTGTGTACAGACGTGTGACACAAGTGACACCCAATCACTTAACCAGGTTCAAAGTCCGTGAGTTCCCCGGAGCACCCCATTCTGCTCTCTCACGATGTTTAATGACTACTGAGGTTGCTGATATGGAATATATATATGGAATATATATATGCACAATGCACCTAATATGAAAACATATGTTTTTGGGGGTGTCCAAATACTTTTGATCACATAGTGTATTTGATAGGAATTTACCGAAGTCCCAGGATGATAAACTTAAGAGTTAGATTGGTCTAAAACTGATCTGATGAAGCTCTCTACACCAGTTGTCCTGTACATGCCTCTTCATCTATGCATAACCCATATGACCTACAACATCCATTTGAAACTGCTTACTGTAGTCAAGCCTTTGTCTCCATCGACAATTCAGAGCTATTATTAGAAACAGGTGATGCACAATGGAGTGTCCTCCATTTTGAAGATTTACAAAACAAGGTAGTATTTGAGAAAGGTTTAAAAAGAAATCTTGGTCTGAAAGTGCTCAGTCGAATCTGGGTTTAGACTTGCTTAAGCCTGGCACTTTTAGATTTGTGTTAGATACATAAACTTCTTCAGGTGGTACTTAAAACCAAGTCATGTATTTAGATGACTCAGCCAGTAAAACCTACCATGTAGGTATATTAATAAGTCGTTTACCACTGGAGTAATGGAAAAATTTATTCAGATTCATTGAAGTGTTGTAAGTTGGCTTTCTTGAACAAAGAGATTTCTTGAACCATTCAAGAAGTTGAAAGAAGAAAGGCAGAAATAGCAAAAGGGGAAGACTGCAGGCAAAGCATGAATAAGAATCAGGGATCAAAGTTTGGAAATGGAAGCTGGAGTTTTAAAAGCAACTACACGAAGGAGATGATAGGAACTGTAAAGATTAATCACAATGAAGAGAATACAAAGAACACAATACAAACAGATGATTCTAAATGACAAAAGGAGAAGGGAAAGAAGGTGGAATTGCCTTGGATCACTTTGGTTAGTTGGGCTCAGTAACACAAAACCCAGAGCATTTTATAATGGCTTAATCCATTATCAACAGGACCAAGATGTAAGGGACATATTATTGAAATTAGAGATGCAGAGATTGAGGGCTATATTCCAATATTTTGTTAGCAGTTATGTGTTTGAGTATTTCCTCACTTCCTGTGTCACCAGAAGATATTTTCTGAGCTGATCTTTAGAGGGCATATCATCTGACAGAAGAGAAAGCTGTACAACCAGTGGAGGCTGTAGAAATCATTTTGTCTTGATAAATGTGGCAGAGCAGCGAGTGTGTGAGTATCATCTGTATGTTCACTCCTGAACATTCACTGTTGACCATCATCTCAAATCTGCTACTACTATCTTGCTGGCCAACCATTGTCTTCTCACATCACAGGAGTCACTAAGGAAGAAAATATGGCAAATCTGGAATAATTAGCAAGAATGCAATATTTGAAAGTGCAAATTTTTGCATGCTTCACACACATTGTGGACAACACAAGAATTAGGCTGACTTCCCCAGCCTTTCATGAACCTGATTAATTATCCATAAATTCACCATAGATACAGCAACATGTATCGGCTCCAATGAAGCAACTCTGCAAGAAGACATTCCAAGCAAAGCCTTTGACTGCATCTCACACACAACACTAATTGCCAAGTTAAGATGCTATGGTGTTGGAGGTGTTGTCCTATCAACACTCCAATCGTATTTGGAAAACCGAAAGCAGGTAGTATCAGTGCACAGAGCAACTTCTCTTGAACAAAAACTGGAACATGGAGTGCCCCAAGAATCAGTCTTAGGACCTCTCCTATTCCTCATATATGTCTATGATATGAGCTGTAATAGTCAAATGTTGCAGTTTGCAGATGACACTACCATTATTGCCAAAGGACATACAGCTGTAGAAGCTCTTGGTGCATCAAATTTGATGTTTGAAGGAATAAAAGAATGGTTCATCATAAACAAAATGAAGATCAATGAAGAAAAAACCCAACATTTGATATGCACTCTAACCAGCATTGAAGACCAAGAAAACATGGAGACTGTCAGACTACTGGGCTTCAAGATTGACAGCAAACTCTCCATGAATGATCACACTGCATATGTATGCACCAAACTTTCTCATGTGATATACCTCCTGAAGAAGCCGAAGAGGGTAATAACTGACCAGTTTCTCACAATACTCAACCATGCACTCTTTCACAGCCACTTTAGCTATGGACTGTTGTTGTGGGGACGCTCCTCATGCTGCAAAGATGTGTTGCTATTACAAAAAAAAAAAAAAAAAAAAAAAAAAAGCCATCAGGATCATATCCTCTAGCAGAAGACTGGACCACTGTTAGCCTATTTTCACCAGGCTAGGCATAATGACTATTTTAACCAGTATGTGTTTTTCTGCCTCAATTATGTAAAAGAAAATCAAAGGAATTTTAGCATAAGACAAGAAATACATAATCATGACACTCGCTGTAAGAGGAACATTGAAGAGGCAAGGTGTTGCCTATCAAGTACACAAGACAGCTTTCCAACTGTCGCCCTAAAAATGTACAATCAACTGCCTCCAGAAGTGAAATCCCTGCCACCTGAATTATTTTGGAAAAAAATTGCTCAGGACCTGAAACAACTTCCACTATATTCCTTGGAAGAGTTTTCCAACAGTGGTTCTAGTGAATGGACAAAATAATAAATATTGTTATGTTTTATATAAAATTTTGCCTAAATTTAATCTTCTTTTTATGTTATCAGTTAAATGCACATTTAATTTTGTGTTTTACTTAAAGTACATATTTTGCCAAAATGAAAGTTTATGTGTGTGATCTATGTGGTTTTGTAAACATTTTGCTTTATGGTATTTTCATTTGCTGCTACAAAGTTTTACTTTCCTGTTTCGTTATATTTCATTTTCTCTATGTTCTGTGTGTTTTTGTGCACTGCATAAATATTTTCTTTTATGTGTAATATAAATTTTGTATATGGTGTTGTATAAATGTTAGTTGATAAACATTGCATTTGTGATGCAGTGTGTCCAGCCATGGCTGGTAAACGACAAAGATATAGTAATACAGTAATAAAGTGCCTAATGGATTCCATACCTGGGAAAATTCTCATGTTTGCTGCAGAGAATTTGATAATTTGGTATCTCTTGGCAAGTGTCCAGTGAAAAAGAAGAGACTGGTAGAGAAAACATATGCGCAGAAAAGGTTTGAGCACGTGTCTGAGGTATTCCAAAGTAAATACATACCTAGTGTGGAAAAATGCAGATTATGAAACAAATGTTGAATCTGAAATGACAAAGCAATTGAAAGGGAAATTCAGTAACAGCTCCACAAGCCATGAGAAGATCCAAATTTTGATACTTCTTCCAAAAAGTTTGAGCATTTGAAGGATTGAAAATGAATTTGGAGCCTCTAACTATTTAGTGAGAAAAGCAAAACAATTAGTCAAAGAGTGTGGCATTTAGAATCTCCAAACCCAAGACCTAAACCAGTCTTAAGTGAAATAATTGTGAACGGTCTCATAGAATTCTACAACAGAGATGATAAAAGCTGATGTTTGCGTGCGAAGAAGGATTTTGTTTCTGTCAAGGAAACTGGTTCCAGGATTCACAAACAAAATAACTAGTGTTCAGAAACCTGCATGAACTCTATCAGGCATTCAAAGATGAAGACCCAGGACTGAAAACAGGATTATCAAAATTCTGCCAGTTGTGACCCAAGAACTATTTTTGACTGGTGCAACCCATCCCTATAGTGTGTGTGTTTGCAGTGTTCACCAAAATGCGAAGCTTGTGTTGGAAGGTTCCAGATCAAAAGAGTTGACACATGATGTAGAATGTCAACTTAGCACCTAGAAACACTGTCTTGCTCAGATAATTTGTAATCCTGTACAGCCAAAATGCTGTATGTCCACATTCAAAAACTGCCAAGGTACACATTTTATCATGACACACATGCAAGTGTTGTTTGCTGAAAATGAATGTTGTTTGCTGAAAATGGAATTACTGAAATAACATATTAACTATGGACATGCACAGATATAACTACTCTATAGACTTGTGTATCATCAGTGGAAGACTCCTTGGAAAACCTTGCAGGCAAATTAAAGAGGTTTCTGTTGCGTTCCTTCATAGCCACCCAACAGTCTGAATTTCTCCAGCATCTGAAAGAGACACTTCGTGCCAAAGAATACATTTCAGTATGTGATTTTGCAGAAAATTATGCACTTGTCCTACAGGATGAGGCACATTCATTGGAACAACATCCAGAAAACTATACAACTGATCAAATTTCCTTTGTTATAATATCAGAATGCCTTCAACATGACACAGTGAGTGTTCATCTTTTACAGTGTCATTTGATTAGCTTCATGACATGCCATTTTCACAGAACACCCAAGTATGTATACTACTTCCCAGGTGGTGCTGCAGCCCAGTAAAAGAATCACAAGAATTGTGCCTTCATAACTTTACATCAGGCTGATTTCAGTTTCTATGAGAGTGGCATTTCTGTGCCACATCACATGGCAAAGAATCATGTGATGCAGTGCATCTACTACTGTCAGATAATGACAGATAGACAGTTGTTAGAATGATGCTCCAAGAACATTGCACTTTCATTTTACAACTAAACTGTGAGTATGATGAAGAAGAATATCTCCTTCAAGAGTGATTTGCACAAATTCATGCAATTATAGGTACCCACAATTTACATTGTGTTATTCATGCTGGCCATTACAATATCAAAACAGAAGTTTTCTCCAGTTTGCCAGATGTCAGGAATGAATCTCTTACTACGGCCCAGCAAGACTCGTACCTCAGTGATATCACAGCATTTGTTGCATGCATGTATGAAGGTTAGTGATGGCTTGGATGTGTTTAGAATGTTAATGAAGACACCAATGAGGTTTCAGTTAGCTTCCTCTATCCTTATGGGCCTTCACCTTCATGTGTACACCCTGAGAAACCTGACAACTATGAACAAGAAGGACAAAGGTTGATGTGAGAACAGCAACAGGATGAATGTACTTCCTTTCACCAAAAGATGCACAAACAGTGTTGTATGTTGCTTCCCAGTATTGAGGCAAAGTAAGTCTAGATGATACATTTGCCATATTTGTTTTTGTAAATCTGAATCTGTTTACCATGCCTTCCAAGCATGTATTTGGCTGGCCTTCCAAGCGTGTGTTTGGCTGGGATGGCTATATCATGTTTTGCACCACTGAAGGTGACCTTGCATATTATAAATGCTTAACATGTAAAAAATGTGTGCTAATGGTAACATCTATCTGGGAGTCTAAGACTACCAAATTTTAATGAACATCAAAAATTAATAACAGTTTAAAAGTGTGATGAAATATTAATACTAACATTTTTATTGTGTTTAACTCATAATTTGCCTGACAGCGTGAAAAATTACATATCCTTTGCTCATGAAAGTGTTTATAAACTTCATTATTCTTTTGCAAAATTCAAAAAATTACAAACTAACATTTCCAATGAAATAGTTTGGAAAGTTGACATATTTTTTCAGATATATTGACAAATATTGAAGTAAAGAAAAAAATTACAAACTTACCTTATAGCGGAGATGCTGAGTCGCAGATAGGCACAACGAA
Organism: Schistocerca serialis cubense; assembly: GCF_023864345.2. Lineage (NCBI taxonomy): Eukaryota > Metazoa > Arthropoda > Insecta > Orthoptera > Acrididae > Schistocerca > Schistocerca serialis. The sequence continues at coordinate 575,379,768 of NC_064641.1, read as the reverse complement.
ATGACTCTCACAATTAAAGCTTTCGACCATTAAGGCCTTCGTCAACAACACACACACACACACACACACACACATGACTGCAGTCTTAGGCAAGTGAAACCACAGTGAGTGAGTGTGTGTGTGTGTGTGTGTGTGTGTATTGCTCATGCAGGACTTAATCGCCAAAAGCTTTAATTGTGACTGTCTTTTTGTTGTGCCTATCTGCTGCGACTCAGCATCTCCGCTGTATGGTGAGTAGCAACTTTCCTTCTCATAGTATTGTTACATTCCATCCTGGATTTTGAAACTTACTAACTTTCTGCACATATTTTACAAATTTTCATGGAATACTGCAAGCAGTAGGGTTTATCACATTTCATGCACTCATGGAGGCAAAGAAAAAATTACAAACTCTCTGCACATATTTCACATATGCTCATGGAACACTGTAAAGAACTGGGTTCATCAGATTTCACACACTTGTATTCCATTGTTCTGTTCAGTTTGTATGGATAGTAATGACAGTTTTTTCTCTTTCCTAACTTCTCGTTCTTTCTCTTTTTACTGAATCACCATCTCACTGCTCTTCACTCAAAATATCTGAAATAGTTTTCCTAATTTCATCTGGTGACTTTGGAATCTGGAGCCTTCTTTGTACATGTCTTCTGATTAAATTTATTCCTATGCTCTTCATTAACTCAAATCTTCACATTGTACCCTTGTGTTAATACATAACATAGTCATTTTTGCACTTCAATGATATTAGAAAGTAAAATATTGCCATTGGTCACCTCCTCATTTGCCGATTAGCAGATTACTAGCTGCACTTCATGTCCAGAACATCTAACCAGATTTTGTGGCATTATAGAAATTAATAATTTCTGGTTTGCTCACTTTTTTGATTGGCATATGCAGAGTGTTGCATTGAAGAAAGCATTATAACTGTCCTAGGTTTTTTTGGAAGAAAAGATAATAGTGTAAGATCCTTACTGAAACCATAAACACTGGAGCCCAGTTCTTTCTTTGGGATAGAAAGAAACTCTTTTGGGATTTCTCTTTTGTTGGATTTTCGAGTTACAACATACATCAACACACAATTAAATGGAGGGGAACCAATTGTCTGCTGTGATATTCCTGTTTGTTCCATATATACGAGGTGTGTTTTTTAAGTAAGGTCTGTTTTGTTGTAACACTAGTAGTTCATGTGCATACTGCAACGAGCGCATGCGTTGTGTACTGGCATGCCTCGGGAACAACTGTGCTCAGTTTCAGCTCTGTAGCTAACCTGTAAAGTTCCGTTCTGTGCTTTCAAAATTTTTAAGACTATCAACTCGCCCGCTGCGTGTGAGGTTCGCTCAGTGATACAGTTTTTGTCAGTAAGGAACCTGTCTGCTGCAGAAATTCATCGACAGATTTGTAAAGTGTACGGTGACACTGTTATGAGTGAAAGCAAAGTGCGTAAGTGGGTACGAGAATTCAAAGATGGCCGTGACAACATCCATGATGAGGACTGCTCTGGTCACCCTTGTTTGATTACAGATGATTTGGTGGCTTCAGTTGGAGTGAGGATTCGTGAGAACAGGTGCTTCACAATAACAGGTCTCTCAAATGAATTTCCTGACGTGTCGAGATCAGTGCCTTACAACATTGTTTCTGAACACCTAAAGTTTAGGAAACTGTGCTCCTGTTAGGTGCCGAAACTCCTAACAGAGGACCACAAAAACCAAAGATTTAAGTGTGCGATGAAGTTCTTTACTTGTTATCACAAAGAAGGTGACAGCTTCTTGAGTCAGATTGTAACTGGAGACGAAACATGGGTTTTGCGTATCACACCTGAATCGAAGCAACAGGGCATGGAATGGAGACACACACACTCGCCTGCAAAGGTGAAAGCCAAACACTCTGTCCCAGTGCAAAATCATGACGTCAGTGTTTTGGGATAGGCACGGTGTTTTGTTGGTCAACTTATGTAACAATGAACCACTATGAATGCAGAAGCATACTGCCAAACCCTGAGAAAGCTATGCACACCGATTCAAAACAAAAGACGTGGCATGCTGACAAAGGGAATTGTCCTTCTCCATGACAATGCAAGACCTCATACTGCAGGTCAGACCCACGGTTTATGGGAAAGTTTTGGCTTGGAAGTTTCAGACTACCCACCCTACAGTCCTGATCTTGTGCTGAGCAATTACCATTTGTTCCTCCACGTCAAACACCACCTCAGTGGCAACCGTTACAATGATAAGGCCGATGTGAAAATGGCAGTGAACTCTTGGTTATCGGAGCAGGTGGCAGGATTTTATGAAGAGGGTATTTTAAAATTGGTTGAGAGATATGATACATGTTTGAACAAACTTGGCAACTATGTCAAAAAATAGAGTGAAATATGTACTTTCTGAAAATAAATTTACTTTTTTGAAATAACCTTTTGTTGTGTACTTATGTTCAAACAGACCTTACTTAAAAAACATGCCTCATACATTTGGAAAGACAAATCATGGACTGAGTTGGCTTTTGGAACTTTTTCTCTTCTTCTGTTATTGTTGCTCCATCACTATCTTTCCCCACATAAATATAAGCATTATATAAATATGATGAGTATGCATCTGGGAGACACAAGACCTTAATGCCATATTTAGCAGGTGTCTTGGGCATATATATTTTGAATTGGTATCTGACTCTAAATGGGTTTAGACTCTCATAAATACAATCATAAACTTCAATGAATTGTACCTTCTTACAGTTAGAAATAAAAGTGTTGAAAATGTTGGACATAGCTGCTGCAGGATCATCTATTTTCCTTTGTTCACGAGTAGATGCATCATCAAATCTGAGAGCCACCAGTAAAACTTCACATCATTTGAGAGACATGGTTGCATGAAAAATGGGACGTTCAGTACAATTATTTCCAAAAAGTGATGCCAATTTTTCATACTGAGACTTGAAAATGGAACATAGAACCATCAGACCAATCAATGCTTCAATTTCCCATGACAAGCTATGTCAGTTTTGGTGTCACCATTTCCGCTGTTCTGACAGAGTTAACACTGTCTTGTTCATTCTCAGATGAGTTGAGAACTCATTCACACCTGACCACCTGACTCAGAATCTGAATGATAATCTCATTGCTCTCCTTGAACTGCTCTAAAGCCACCAGCATCATTCTTTTGTTTCTTTTGTGACACATCAGGTATCCCTCCACTAGTAGCCACCTCTAAAGAGATATTTGGAAAGTTTTTCACTTAAAGTAATATCTGTCAATCAGATGGAGGCAAACTATTCCCTTTACAGTAATATCTGCCCGTAGATGATATGAATGTGTGAGTAAGTAAAACAACAGAATTGTGGAAATGAAACAATTACGCCCACACAATAATAAATTCAACTCATAACTGAAGCATAGTCAAAACATCAGATCAAATTAATAATGCGTGTGTGCCAACAATGCGTTGAAAAATTTTATATCTGCTTATGAGATCACTGTTACCAACTAAAGGATAATTTACTGTGCTATGTTATAACACCACTTTTTTAACAATGAACATGTTCTTCAGTGCTACATGTCATACTGTGGGTGCCTGAATACAATTTATTTTGCATTAATGCAACACTTTGCTGAAATAATTAATTTATATCTCCTAATCCCATTGATATCCCAACTTGATATTTTTCTATGTTGTACAATGTAACATCAAGAAGCAAATATATTTTTACTGTCAGTTTCAAAGGTGACATGTTTTGATATATTCAAGGTGAAAGGACAAGGTCACTGACCTTAATTGTGTACAATCTGCGACTATGACAAAGTTTTATATCACTGAAAATCTTGTTTCAAGATCTTTCCACAATTACATGGCTCACTCTTCTATCCTTATTAGAATAGAAGTCGCAGCCATTTTTGTCAGCAGTGTTTGTCAAATTTTCTGCACATTTTTTGAACTTTGAGTGGACATTACTCTTGTCTTACGTGCACTAAAAATCTGTAATCTGATAGTTTTCAGTCTCTTGTCAAGTGCAATGAACACATGCATTTTATGAAAATCAAAGAGGGTCAGGTTGGCATCTACATTGATTTGACATGGAATAACTCATATACAAGATTATGACTTAAGATATAATATGCAAAACAACAGAATAATGTTGGAACTAATGTTCTTACATGACTTTCATAAGGGGTGGAAAAACAAAAAGGGAAGAAAATGGAGAACATTCATAAAATTGCATTTCTGAAAGCGGGTTGCTTTGAGTTTCCCTCAAGCATTAATTCTGTCATTTGAAATTAGAAGTTACTTTTCCTTCAAATGAGTCCACAGTAGTCCTCACTAATCCGAATGGAGCCCATAGCAGTCCCAGTACCAAAGTAAAATTACTTAACAGTGCAAGAAATTGAACCTAGTTGTTTATGTGGCAGTTAATCACTATAACTGCCAACTGACAGAGCTAAGCATTTTACAAATAAGCTGCACAACAAAATTAAAGGGTCACTTTTTTAAAACCCTATCATCTTCTCTCATTGCACCTTAAAGCCTGAAATTTGGCTTGAAGGTGCCTACAACTTTCCTCTGTAATATGCAGAAGTGAGGTGTCTTCCAATGTCACCTCAGACTCAGCGATGCTTCAAACAGCAAGCTGTTAGAGCTCAGAAGCCCATTTGAATTTTAAGGTGGGTTATGATGTTGCATTGGAATCACATTTTACCACAATTCTCCCCAACACCACTGTGAATGTTTCCACCATGGGAATGTCACCATATCTCCCCTTGTCCACTTTTCACCCCTTTTCGTGATACCTCTGAGATGGTCAAAACCGCAACGTCCAGCATGTATTGAAATCACACTGTTTTCTTATGTCTTGCTGAGGAATCATACACATTGCTACATAAAATTAACACCAAAAGGCCTCGGGAGTTGTCATAAAGGGCAGGAGTGACACCATCTCCTCTGGGATGTTCATTTTCAAACATATCACTGTCAAATATGACAGGCTGGAGCATAAAGTGCAACAGAACAGTGTTCTTGAGAACCTTTGATACTGCTGACATGTTGGATATTCAATCCTTCTCTAATGATACCATGGGGCTGCAACCCCCTGAACATGATCTTACACCTTTGGGGTATAGAATGACTGGAATTTTAGCTCTGATATACAGGATGGACCCACTCTGGACCATTCAAAACCACTCAAACAAATCTGAATGTGATCTAGTTCAGAAAATGGTGCTCATGTTTTTTCATCCCTCCTTTTTCACACTCACCTATAATGTGTGCATGGCAGTATGGGGGGCTGCCACACTTACACACCCATCAATGAAACAGCAAACAGTCCCTCTAAGACCCCACATTTTAGTGACACCCTCAGATGTGCACCTTAAAATGTGCATGAACAAGGACTCTCATTCACCAATTCCTAGGCACCGGCAGGATAGGCAATTTTTTTGGCACCCCTCACACTTTGAATGCAACCAGCAGGCGATAGTGCAGTGGCATAGTGCCACTCAGCTGAGGAGTGTCATGTGGTGCCACACTTTCGTATCACTGCAGAGGAAAGTTGTAGGCACCTTCAAGCCATATTTTAAACCTCCATATCACAATGGGACAGTTTTTAACAGCATAGAATTCATCACAGTCAGATTGTTAAATTCTGAACTCTGTATACATAGCCTAGTGTGTCTGTGTGTAACTCTTAATGAGAGAAGATTCATCTTTTCAGTCTTGAAATATCAATTACATGACTAAGATGTGAGTTTGTAGTTACGCACGCTTGATATGTCAACAACTATTGTAAAATTTCGCAGAGCATAACAATATTCTCAGCATTCAACAGCTGTGAATTTCAATCTGGGTCACAGTGTTTCTTGTGATTCATACTTTATATCTCCAATACTCTGTTTATTTACCTCCTCTATTTAACTGATTTAAAAAAAATAGAAATTGTGAGAATTTATCATACCTGTCCAGTTCCAAGTCCTACAACAAGATCAGCTATGAAAAAGTCTTCTGTTTCTCCAGATCGATGAGACACCATTGTACCCCAGCCATTCGATTTTGCCAAGAGATGGGCTCGGATGCTCTCTGTCACAGTACCAATCTGATTCACTTTTAACAACAAACAGTTGCAGGCTTTCTTCTCTGCTGCTAGTGCAATACGTTTTGGATTGGTAACAGTGAGATCATCTCCAACAATCTGAATATTTACTTGTGATGTAAAGGTGGTCCAAGCATCAAAGTGATCTTGATCAAATGGATCTTCAATAGACACTAATGGGTACTCTCTAATGAAATCAGAATATATATCTGCTAGTTTATCCATACTGGCCCACTGGCCCCTGTCTGAGTTTGGATTTTTAAAATCAAGATCATACATGCCCTCCCTAGAAGATTAAAAAAATATACATCAGAATGTTATTGCGAGGTGTCTATACGAATACACACATCAGTAATCCATCAACAGCAAACAGTAATGTAAAAATACATAAGCTTGAGGATATATTATGGAATAGAGTCTTTTTGTGCTTCAAGCCACATCAAGTGGTTCAAAGTCTGTGATTTTTGGAGAAGTACTCCCCAGGCACTTAGATTAGATTAGATTAGATTAGTACTTGTTCCATAGATCATGAATACGACACTTCGTAATGATGTGGAATGTGTCAGGTTAATAAAAGGTGTCTATACAAGATATTACATTACATAAAATATTACATGACACTTAATATTTTTAATTTTTTTTTTTTTTTTTTTTTTTTTTTTTGTGGGGGGGGGGGGGCGGGGGGAGGGGGGAAATTACCCACTTAATATATCCAAAAATTCATCTAATAAGTAGAAGGAGTTGCCATTAAGAAATTCTTTTAAATGCTATATGGCTATATGTCAGACTTTTGATGCAATTAGGTAAGTGACCAAAGGCTTTTGTGGAAGCATAATTTAACCCCTTCTGAGCCAAAGTTAGATTTAACCTTGAGTAGTGAAGATCATCCTTTCTCCTAGTGTTGTAGCCATGTACACTGCTGTTACTTTTGAATTCGTTCAGATTGTTAATAACAAATTTCATAAGGGAATATATATATATATATATATATATTGTGCGGCAACAGTGAAGATCTCTAGCTCTTTAAATAAGTGTCTGCAGGATGATCGTGGATGAGCTCCAGCAGTTATTCTGATTACACGCTTTTGTGCAATGAACACTCTTTTACTCAGTGATGAGTTACCCCAGAATATGATGCCATACGAAAGCAGAGAATGAAAATAGGCATGGTAAGCTAATTTACTGAGATGTATATCACCAAAATTTGCAATGACCCTAATAGCATAAGTAGCTGAACTCAAACGTTTCAGCATATCCTCTGTGTGTTTTTTCCAGTTCAACCCCTCATCAATGCATACACTTAGAAATTTTGAATATTCTAGCTTAGCTACCGATTTCTGATCGAAGTTTATATTTATTAATGGTATCATTCCATTTACTGTGTGGAACAGTATATACTGTGTTTTGTCAAAGTTTAGTGAGAGCCCATTTGCAGAGAGCCACTTAATGATTTTCTGAAAAACATCATTTACAATTTCACCAGTTAATTCTTGTCTGTTGGGTGTGATAGCTATACTTGTATCATTGGCAAAAAGTACCAGCTTTGCATTTTCATGAATATAGAATGGCAAGTCATTAACATATATTAAGAACAGCAGAGGACCCAAGACCGAACCTTGCGGCACCCCATTCTTGATTGTTCCCCAGTTTGAGAAGTCACCAGTTTTTTGCATATTATGTGAACTGCTTATTTCAAGTTTCTGCACTCTTCCAGTTCGGTACAATTTAAACCATTTGAGCACTGTCCCATTCATACCACAGTACTTGAACTTATCTAGAAGTATTCCACGATTTACACAATCAAAAGCCTTTGATAGATCACAAAAAATCCCAATGGGTGACTTCCAGTTACTCAGAACATTTAATACTTCATTAGTGAAAGTATATATAGCATTTTCCGTTGAAAAACCCTTCTGGAAACCAAACTGACATTTTGTTAAAACTTTTATTTTTACAAAGGTGTGAAGCTACTCTGCAATACATTACTTTTTCAAGAATTTTGGATAAGGCAGTCAGAAGAGAGATTTGGTGGTAGTTGTTGACATCAGACGTATCCCCTTTTTTATGCAGTGGTTCTTGTTAGCTGCTAGCTACTAACTGCTACAGGGTTCACAGTACTGATCTTATGCAGTTATACTGGTCATGCTATTAGTGGCGCCTATTAAATTTTCATATAAGGCAATGTATTCACTATATAATTGTTCTGCCCTTTTTGACTTCACAATTGCTGAGTCACACACAATACTCAACTGCAGCCCATCCTATTTAATGAAGATAATAGATGTAATTTTGATTTATATTACTTAAACAGCATACATTTCATGCGCTGTCATCTTATTTAAGTGTTCTGTGATGGTTTTGTAATAGGAAGACCATTAGTTCCACCTTTGTTAATTTACATTTCCCATACTATCTAAGAAAGGATATACAAGATAAAAATATCACCAAGAAGCACATCCCTCCTCTTGAGTGCTTAAGTGATGGTAAAGATAAACCATCAAAGTCAAAGCAATAAAGATCACCTCCAAATCTTTATCAAAAATTTGACATATTCCAAGTCCTATGAAGGATGACATCAACCCACAAACTCAGCCCTTATAAAATACTTTGTGATAGTGGGTATTCTTACAGCAGGTAGACTATGCACACTGTTTTAATATACGTGAATACCGGAAAGAATATTGGGGGGGGGGGGGGGGGGGGGAGGGGGGCGGGTTGTGCCTAAGTTACCCACAAGTGAATTCATTAATAATAATAAAAATGACAGTACAAAAACAGAAAAAAGGGAACCACACAATCAGGCCATGAAGCCCATGTGATAGTCAACTAACTGTCATGTCATCCTCAGTCATTCATCATGGAGGGGTATGGGGTCAGATGCAGTCGTTATTTGTGCATCATTTGCTAGTTAAAGACTAGCCCTTCTCAACACGTTTTATAGTTCCTCCCAAACCATCACACACAGATTTACCGTAGCTAGTAGCAAAAAAGGAATGCTCAGCATCAATAAAATAATCATATTTGTGCTGACACATATTTTTCAAGCTTTTTCTATTCTTATATTGAGCAGCACATCCATCAGTCAAATAATGCACTTTTTTCACTTGTGTGTAATGGGCTGCCAGCCACTTAACCATTTCTTTCTGCACAGCATTTACAAATCCTACATCATGTTGCATATCAGCACTTATAAAGCAATGGTTCACTATTAATGAGTTACTTTCTTCATTTACCACATAAGCACACACAGGATGGATTGTACAGCTGCTTTTTGTCCAGTGGTAAATCTGAATTTCATTCTGAATTACAAAACTGTAGTTTTCAGCAAAGTCCATTAACAGAATTGCTTTTTCCAGGGTTAGATTTTCAATTTTTTCAGTGATTTTGATTCACACTTGGATATAAATGAGTGTGTTTTAAGTACCTGTAATTTTGTTACCAACAAGTCCATGTACTCACCAACAGTTGCAGACTGCTTTATCAGTTCACTGGTTTGTCATTCAAGTACGGTGATGATATCCTTAGCTTTCCATTGGCCGGTACCTCTCAAGCTTATCTGCTGAAATTCTTCTCTGGTAGGTCTTGAATTTCAATTCCTTCAACTATTTTTAGCAACTGTTCATTAACTTTCAACTTCACTGTAAACACTCACTTTGCATAATGTCTGCTACTTGAATAATCTTCTGGTCATTTGTCTGTTTTACTGAGATTATGGAGTGCACATAAATAACAGTTCTTCAGACAATGGCCACCACATGTAAGCTTGCATACCTAGAACTCTGTCTTCGATGGTTCCATAACACTGAATAAGATCTTCCCAGTTTGTTAGCTTCGGATTCGGCAAGGAAAAACTGCAAAAGCTTCAAGTGCCACCGATGAAAGACACCTTGTGAATCAGTGAAGGATGCTAAGCTGTTGCATTCCTTCCATGCTGTGGAGCAGTGATTAGCAAAATAGTATGCATGCAGAAATGATGTGGACTGGGACCAGTGTACCAGCCTGCCTCCAAGCCCATGAGATATGTTCTGCTCCGTTAAAGACAACATAAGTCTTTGAGTTCCTGGCATGTATAGTGTCTGGTGCCCTCTGCAAATGTGGTAGCATTTAGCACAAAATTTTCCACTTGCTGATTTCTGTGCAGAGCACCCATGACATATTAGGCAAAGGGAACTAGAGAATTCAGATGTGGCTCAACAAATGCCTACAAAACGAACATAAAAAACAATTTGAAAAGATGACAGTTTTGGCTCTAACATCATCAAATTGGGATTCAGATATAAAAGGAAGGTCTGAAATTAGAGTAAACAGCAATAATTTTAACAGAGGTCAGTAGTACACACTTAGTAAGGCATTTGTCAGGCTTTGGACATCAATCAAAGCACAGATGGTGGCCTGGTACTTGTAGGGAATGGGAGCAGCAGTTTCAAAAGTTTCACCAGCCCCTCACGCCACATGACATCACTCGGTTCCATGGCAGGATGCAGCTGCTATGAGCTGCCCTACTTGCCTTCTGTGCATATGTAACTTTAGTCCTCTCTGGAAGGTTCTAAACACTGCTATTGCATCTATGTAAGCATAACACTGACCCAGCACCAACAGTCAGTGATTTTGACTCCTGATGATGGTGGCGGAGTCAGCTGTCAAAAGCTTGAGTATTTTTCTCAAAGTGAAGAGGGCTTGTAAACCAAAATGATTTTCTTGAAGCATGCCATCACAAAAGACTCCAAGGGCAACACAAGCCACAAACTGTTATGTTGAGCCATTCTCCTGCTATATAGGATTGACGGATGTTTGTAAAAGAAACTACGCAACACTACAGCAACTGATTTTCAGTCTCTTAATATTTATTGCCACCAAATGTTCCCTTGTTGGTGAACAGCTTTGAAACTTTCAGGAGTCTCAATATTTGACATAATCAGTCACTTACACTGATTAACAAAAATCTACAAACTTCACAGGTGGCAGACTAATATATTCCTTTACACAATGTTGACGGACATAATGCTTTCACATTTTAACAGTTTGGCACTAGCTAAATGAAAACTACATGATACTTATGAATGTTATCCTTCATATTGTCCCATAGATGGTTACATCTTGGTCACAGAACACAGACCACTTACATGATATTTACGAACGTTGGAACTTTGGAACTTTAATAGTGGCAAATATTTTTTAACAACTTATACAAAATAGATAAATGTTTCAAACTTTTACTGTCCTTCAGAGTATTCACCAGAATTGTGTATAACCAGTTGTCAGTGATGTGGAACTCGTAGGATAGCTTTAGCAGTGCCAGTTGTGTTGATAGTTCGAGAGGAGACGTTTACTTCCCAAATCTCTGTGACAGTTCTGAAACGAATGCAAAGAAGTGCTTCCTTCATCTTAGGAATCAAGTTGTAAGCACAAGAGCTTAAGTCCTGAGACTGTGGTGTATTGCATGCTGTGTTCCAAAAATGAACAGCTTAGAGAAAGAACCAGTGACACTTTCTGTAGGATCCGCCCATCATTTTGTAGGACAATGCCAGGTCTCGTGTGGTACTAACTTGCAACTGCTTTGGTTGATCGGTGGGGCTTGATTCCTGAAATGAAGGAACCACTTTATGGAATTCATTTCAGAACTGTTACAGAGATTCGTCAGGAAGTAGACTGCTCCACTTGATGTATCAACACATCTGGCACTGCTAAATGTGTCCTACGACTTCCACATTGCTGGTAAGGAGTTATACACAATGCTGTGAAACTTTGAAACATGTGTCTTCTTTGTGTAAGTTGTAAATAAATATTTGCTACTATTAAAGTTCCAACCCTCGTACATAGTGACAGCTAACATGAACTGAAAATTACATTTTCTCCCTTGAGCATAGACTATGTGAGACTTTGCATGCTATACTTACTTTTAGATGAGCATAATTTGGAAAATTACAATTTATGAAAATTACAATTTACTGTAATACAAGATTGTTACAGTGAGACAACTATTTCATGTTTTTGTGTGATCCAGACTTAAAAAATGCAAAAACATGGAAAATTCAGAATCAAGGAAAATGTTATAACCCCAAAAATACGGGCAAAAGCATATGTAATTGACACATATGATTGAAAACTGTAATCCTCACCATTACATTGTACAAAATCTGTAAAAGTGAAGGAAATTAAATGTATAACACAATGTTTAAACAATAATTTTAGGTAATGAATTTCATGAGTTCTTAAAAATCACAAATGTTTAACAGCAAGTAAAACTTGGCAAAAAACTGTAGTTGGTATCTGGGTACAAGATAATTGAGCTATTTTCTGACGTGCTACAACTACAAATTATATGTCAAAACACACACTTTTGAGAGCTCTTTCCTTTGTGATCATCCAGAAAAAAGCAAAAAATGATGAACATGGTGAATTAAACTGAAAGCTGTAAAGTATGGTGAAAACTGTCGGAATCTAACACGGGGGTGTGTATGTTCCTTCTGTAGCCAATGGCAGTGCAGTATACTCTGGCAATGTGAGCGTAGTAACCTCTAGTGTATTGCATGTACACTTTCCTTGTTCACTGTGCTGAGTAGTCGAAGTGGAGCAATTTGCAGTGTTGTCAATGTGTGCCATTTGCACATACGGTACTTTTTTATATCAGTGAATATGAAACAATATAACAAAAAGGACAGATACTACTCACCATGTAGCAGAGATGCTGAGTCACAGAAAGGCACAACAAAAAGACTATTGGAAAGTTAGCTTTCACCCAACAAGGCTTTTATCAAAAATAGACAGCATACACACCTATATACAAACAAACATAACTTACACACATATGACAGGCTGGCAGCTGGAGCCAGTCTAGCTGCCAAAGACTGTGATCAGGTGTGTGTGAGTTGCGTTTGCATGAGTGTGTGTCTGAGTGTGTATGCTGCTATCTTTGACAAAGGCTTTGTTGGCCAAAAGTTAACTTTCCCACTGTCTTTTTGTTATGTCTTTCTGCGGCTCAGCATCTCCGCTATATGATGAGCAACAACTGTCCCGTTCATTATATTGTTTCATTCCACCCTGGATTTTCCAATGAATATGAAATAAAGTTACACCTGCTGTGATTTCACTGTTTCTCTGTCACAGCAACCTGTTACTTTATAACATTCTGTCTGCCATCACAATGCATTAAACACCACTGAAGACTGCAATAAAGACACACAAGCCATCGCAGAACTGTTCACTGAACATGTCCTGTTAACTGAGCTGCTGAATGTAGCATATGGAGTAGCCTACGATGGCTGCAATTGGTAGAGGCATGATACATTCCAGATTCTGTTGACAGGCTCTGACCAGAAAGACTGAAAGTAAAATTAGTTATGATAGTGAAGGGTATATGAGGTATAACTACTGAATTGAACCTAAATAGAACCCGTGGACACTTCATTTGCTATACACTGATCACATCAGCTGTACTTTGCAACAAGCTGCCAAGTAAGCTTGCTGTTTTTTACCTTATATGCTAAAAGCCACTGCACTAGAGTGATGTCACTGTGCCTTACTGGTTGCTAAACATCCAGGATGTTGTAATCTGGCAGTTTTCACTATATTTCACAGTTTTCAGTTTGTTTCACCATGCAGCCTATAAATTTTTGCTGTTTCTAAGGGGAATATAAAATGAAAGAATCCTCAAAACTGAATGTTGTAAGGTATAATTTGTGGCAGTAGTGTGTTGGTAAATGGCTCAATTACCTCATACATCATAAACAAAAGTGTTAGTCTTTCCAGTTTCATATTCTACAGTATCACTAGTGGCAAAACCCGCTTTTTCCCTAGTGGGTCTATTACATGATGTAAAATTTTGAAATTTCTTTCTTGTTTGGTTATGGATTTGTGATTTGGTTATGTCAGTTGACATTACGAGTTTTGGTAAAATTGCTACCTAGGAGAAGAATGAAATTCTCACAGCGACTTTGATTTATAGCATCTGTGCCTGTTTACACTTTATAATCCAGTACTTTAGGAATTTTGAATGTTTCATAGGGTATGTAAACTTATTATGTGTGTTAGTGTGGTGTGGTGGCTGTACTGGCTGTTGGGTGATGTAACAAGTCCCCAGTCAATAAAAGCTCACTAGCTGTAAATGACTGTTCCTTGAGTCTGACCGAGCATATTCTTCGAGCCTCAGTGTTTGAATTTAAAAGGTTGATGATCAATCTTGTTGCTGAATACAGTACATTGCAAATACATGCAAAAAATGGATTGAGTTATATGTGGCACAAGAATAGGTGGCAGCTAGGCCCCTTCATCACATATTGGATCTGTCCAGAACATTTTGAACACTTGCTGTTTGCATGTCCTATTTTCCTATAGTTGCCGCAACCTAGCAGTAGCTGTATCAATACTGCCTAGTTAAGTGAATTGTTGCAAATTGTGTTGGCAACACTGAACGTGGATTTTGTCAGCATTTCCTCTCTCATGTCTCTCCTCTCCAAAACAGCCTACAATATTCCCTTAACTCTGCCACCACTCGCAGTGTGAACCATCTGTCTTTCATGCCACTTATGACTTGTTCAGTCTCAACACATATTAATAGGAAGAAAACAGGATGAAGTCAAGCAAGATGTTGAGTAAGAATGTAAAATCGAGGCAATCCTTACTAGGAAGAAAAATAAAATTGAGGAATTTTCAGCAATTATCTCATGGGTTTTTCACAGTGGTTATAAATTTATGGTGTACAATCATGAAAAACGTAAAATCGAAATCCCACTGCAGGTATGAATATAAAAATCACGAAAATTAAACGGAACAAAGGCACAATATGCAGCTAAAAACAGAATAATTAGAAAATGGCAAAATTATTGCTAAGATACTATGTTATAGGAGAGCAGTTAACTGTAAAAGGGGATTCCCAAATTTTACATGAAATTCTCAAAGCTAACATGTCATTTTTGAGAAAAAATTACATTTTTGGAAACTGAAAAATCGGAGCTGTCAAACTGTGGTAATGCATTTTAGATAGAACTACATTTTAACATTCAAACATTCTAGAAAACAAAATTTCTGAATACAAATAACCTTTTAAATACAACGTTTTTGGAAAAAGTAAAATGCTTGTTAAAAGAGGGGAATGAGGGCTTTCAAATGAGCTATACCAATTAAGAACCAAACGCCTGCTTGCTCGGTGAAAATTTCTCCTTCATGTGGTTTCCTCAATAGTAAATCAATAACATTTCATTAAATCAAATATTTTTAGATAAACTAACTATAAGATTGTTGTTGTTGTTGTTGTTGTGGTCTTCAGTCCAGAGACTGGTTTAATGCAGCTCTCCATGCTACTCTATCCTGTGCAAGCTTCATCAACTCCCAGTACCTACTGAAAGCTACATCCTTCTGAATCTCTTTAGTGTATTCATCTCTTGATCTCCCACTATGATTTTTACCCTCCATGCTGCCCTCCAATACTAAATTGGTGATCCCTCAATGCCTCAGAACTTGTCCTACCAACCGATCCCTTCTTCTAGTCAAGTTGTGCTATAAATTTCTTTTACCCCTAATTCTATTCAGTACCTCCTCTTTAGTTATGTGATCTACCAAACTAATCTTCAGCATTCTTCTGTAGCACCACATTTCGAAAGATTCTATTCTCTTCTTGTGTAAACTATGTATCGTCCATGTTTCACTTCCACACATGGCCACATTCCATACAAATACTTTCAGAAATGACTCGATGTTAACAAATTTCTCTTCTTCAGAAACGCTTTCCTTGTCATTGCCAGTCTACATTTTATATCCTCTCTACTTCAATCATCATCAGTTTTTTGCTCCACAAATAGCAAAACTCATCTACTACTTTAAGTGTCTCATTTCCTAATCTAATTCCCTCAGCATCACCCAATTTAATTCGACTACATTCCATTATCCTCGTTTTGCTTTTGTTGATGTTCATCTCATATCTTCCTTTCAAGACACTGTCCATTCCATTCGACTGCTCTTCCAGGTCCTTTGCTGTCTCTGACAGAATTACAATGTCATCAGTAAACTTAAAAGTTTTTATTTCTTTTCCATGGATTGTAATTCCTACTTTGAATTTTCCTTTTGTTTCCTTTATTCCTTATTCAATATACAGATTGAATAACAATACGGATAGGCTACAACCCTGTCTCATTCCCTTCCCAACCACTGTTTCCCGTACATGCCCCTCGACTCTTATAACTGCCATCTGGTTTCTGTACAAATTGTATATAACCTTACGCTCTCTGTATTTTACCTCTATCACCTTCAGAATTTGAAAGAGAGTATTCCAGTCAACATTGTCAAAAGCTTTCTCTAAGTCTACAAATGCTAGAATCATAGGTTTTCACTTCCTTAATCTATCTTCTAAGATAAGTCTTAGGGTCAGTATTGCCTCACTTGTTCCAAACTGATCTTCCCCGAGGTCAGCTTCTACCAGTTTTTCCATTTGTCTGTAAAGAATTCGTGATGGTATTTTGCAGCCATGACTTAATAAACTGATAGTTCGGTAATTTTCACGTCTGTGAGCATCTGCTTTCTTTGGGATTGGAATTATTATAGTCTTCTTGAAGTCTGAGGGTATTTTGCCTGTCTCATACATCTTGCTCATCAGATGGTTGTTTTGTCAGGGCTGGCTCTCCCAAGACCATCAGTAGTTCTAATGGAATGTTGTCTTTCAGTGCTATATCAAACTCTTCACGCAGTATCATATCTCCCATTTCATCTTCATCTACATCCTCTTCCATTTCCATAATATTGTCCTCAAGTACATCGCCCTTGTATAGACCCTCTATATACTCCCACCTTTCTGTTCCCTTCTTTGCTTATGACTGATTTTCCATCTGAGCTCTTGATATTCATACAAGTGGTTCTCTTTCTCCAAAGGTCACTTTAATTTTCCTGTAGGCAACATCTATCATACCCCTAGTGATATATGCCTCTACATACTTACATTTGTCTTCTATCCATCCCTGCTTAGCCATTTTGCACTTCATGTCGAGCTCATTTTTGAGACGTTTGTATTCCTTTTTGGCTGCTTCATTTACTGCATTTTTATATTTTCTCCTTTCATCAATTAAATTCAATATATCTTCTGTTGCCCAAGGATTTCTATGAGCCCTCATCTTTTTACCTACTTGAACCTCTGCTGCCTTCACTATTTTATCTCTCAAAGCTACCCATTGTTCTACTGTATTTTTTTCCCCCATTCTTGTCAATTGTTCCCTAATGCTCTTCTGAAACTCTCTATAACCTCTGTTTCTTTCAGTTTATCCAGGTCCCATCTCCTTAACACTTAGGTGCTGACGCCCGTAAAAATACGGGCATGCGCGACCTGCCCGAAAGTCCGGCGCCCGTAATTTTACGGGCGCGTGTTCTTGTTCTTCCCCTTCTTTCCTTTGTGTGTTCTTACGGCTCCCGCTTGTCTGGGAGGCACTGTGTGGACTGTAGTTCGAGTATTGGTCACTATTGGTCACTATTGCAAATAGTACTCTTCTGATAGACTAAGAAGAGGAGAGCAGATGTCCAAGCACTTCAGCAGCAAGTAATCCCGTCAATATTGTGTCTGAAGAACGAGTGAGACTAACTGCGAGGGGGAAGCCGACACGTGCGCGCTGCACCGATTCTGAGGAAGGTTGGACGACTACTGATCGTGCACCAGATATCGATCTATTCTCAGGACAATTTAGAATATGCAATGTTGTCAGTTTGGACCAGAACAGTGCACCTCTAGAATTTTTTTCATATGTGGAAGGGTGTGCTTCCCTTTTTATTTGTCGGGTTTTGTGAGCAGTGATTTTTTCCCACGCGGTCTCAGTAGTGTCGACATGGTGGCTTGATGGACGAAGAAATTGCTCGCAAGTTATATCGTGATTTAGAAGAAATTGACGTTGATTTGTCAGAGGAAGATATTGTAGATGACTCTGATGATGATGTGGACTATGTTCAAGAAGAAGTTTCTGACAGTTCAGGTAAAGAATTCTGACAACAAATCATCTATAATTTTTGTTCAGATTTTCACTGAAAAAACTCTCAGTATGTAATTATGATTTTATTTGCAAATAGTACTCTTCTGATAGACTCAGAAGAGGAGAGCAGATGTCCAAGCACTTCAGCAGCAAGTAATCCCGTCAATATTGTGCCTGAAGAACGAGTGAGACTAACTGCGAGGGGGAAGCCGACACGTGCGCGCTGCACCGATTCTGAGGAAGGTTGGACGACTACTGATCATGCACCAGACATCGATCTATTCTCAGGACAATTTGGAATATGCAATGTTGTCAGTTTAGACCAGAACACTGCAACTCTAGAATTTTTTTCACATTTCCTGACAGACAGTATGATGAAACATATAAAGGAACAAACTAACCTGTATGCTCAACAATGCATCAGGAAATTATGAAGCACAAATTCCCTTTCACCCACCTGCTCATTATCAAAGTGGAAAGGAGTTACACTTATGGAAATAAGGAAGTTTCTGGCAAAGTGTGGCGAAAAGACACAAGCTACCAGTGTAGTGAATGTAAAGTAGCACTGTGCAAAATGCCGCGCTTCAAATTTTACCACACAAAGAGCAAAATTGCATCCTAAAATAGTTACAGGAGGTTACTGTAGATAAGACATACTGTATCCATCATAATTACAATTTTTGTGTAAAATAAAAAAAAAATCCTTCTAGAAAATACAGGAATATACCTTTGACCAATTTTTCCTTTTTTCAAAAACAATGTTATAATAATAACACTTGTCAAAAGTATGTATTAATTCAAGAGAAAGGTATTATATATGGTTTTAAACAAGAAAGTCTAGGTTTTTCAATAAGAGTAATTTTATTGCTATAACTGAAACCTTTCATGAGTTGTAGTAGTTTAAAATCAGCCAGTCTTTATGGTAGACACCCACGCGCAATGGCTCAGGACCCAAAGTGTTAAATTCCCACCTTTTTGTAGTTTCTTCAGTTTTAATCTACAGGTCGTAGCAAATAGGTTGTTGTCAGAGTCCACATCTGCCCCTGGAAATGTCTTACAATTGAAAACCTGATTCCTAAATCTCTGTCTTGCTATTATATAATCTATCTGAAACCTTCCAGTGTCTCCAGGCTATTCCATGTATACAACCTCCTTTCGTGATTCTTGAACCAAGTGTTAGCTTTGATTAAATAATGCTCTGTGCAAAATTCTACCAGACGGCTTCCTCTTTCATTCCTTATCCCCATTCCATATTCACCTACTACTTTTCCTTATCTTCCTTTTCCTACTATCAAATTCCAGTCACCCATCACTATTAAATTTTTATATCCCTTCAATATCTGAATAATTTCTTTTATGTCATCCTACATTTCATCAATCTCTTCATCATCTGCAGAGCTAGTTGGCATATAAACTTGTACTACTGTGATAGGCATAGGCTCCATGTCTATCTTGGCTACAATAATGCATTTACTATGCTGTTCGTAGTGGCTTACCTGTTCTCCTA
The DNA here is from genome assembly GCF_023864345.2 of Schistocerca serialis cubense. Lineage (NCBI taxonomy): Eukaryota > Metazoa > Arthropoda > Insecta > Orthoptera > Acrididae > Schistocerca > Schistocerca serialis. Next base: position 575,360,253 of record NC_064641.1, on the reverse strand, counting down.
TTTTTTTATTCATTATTAAACCTACTCCTGCAGTACCCCTATTTGATTTTGTATTTATAACCCTGCATTCACCTGACCAGAAGTCGTCTTCCTCCTGCCACCGAACTTCACTAATTCCCACTATATCTAACTTTAACTTACCCATTTCCCTTTTTAAATTTTCTAACCTACCTGCTTGATTAAGGGATCTGACATTCCATGCTCCAATACATACAATGCCAGTTTTCTTTCTCCTGATAACAATGCCCTCCTGAGTAGTCCCCACCCAGAGATCCGAATGGGGGACTATTTTACCTCTGGAATATTTTACCAAAGAGGACGCCATCATCATTTAACCATATAGTAAAGCTGCATGCCCTCGGGAAAAATTATAGCTGTAGTTTCCTCTTGCTTTCAGCCGTTCGCAGTACCAGCACAGCAAGGCCGTTTTGGTTAATGTTACAAGGCCAGATCAGTCAATCATCCAACTGTTGCCCCTGCAACTACGGAAAAGGCTGCTGCTCCTCTTCAGGAACCACAAGTTTGTCTGGCCTCTCAACAGAATACCTCTCTGTTGTGGTTGCAGCTAGGCATGGCTATCTGTATCGCTGAGGCACGCAAGCCTCCCCACCAATGGCAAGGTCTGTGGTTCATGGGGGGGACTATAAGATTATCATTGCAATTATTGTAACGTGTATGTACTGTGTATGTATTGTTAGCAACCTGAGATGAAATGAGGGAGTGTTATAAGAACGAACTGGATAGTCACTTCTTGCTGTTTCACAGCTCATTAAAACATTTCTTTGTTAACTTTGGTTTATGAACCAAATCTAGAATGGATTAAGACTGACTATAATGTATTAATTGAATTAAGAGAATGAAATTTTAGTTTCACAATTACAGGTCATTTTCCTCTTTTAAAACATGATGCTGCACAGAGAAGCAGCTCATATTCTGCACACTAATAAAATGTCTCTTTTCAAAGGCCTTTCTTGTGTGGCTGGCAAAAATTCTGGAAAATATCTGGCAGTAATACAAAACACTTTCAGTATTCAAGGTAGACATCCAAATGATGACCTTCATTGTGGAGAGGATATGGGCAACTATTCTCCAAGACTAATCATGAATTCTAATCTGCTTTTTTCATTACAATATTTTTTGTACAGAGTGTGTGCATTGAAGCATGTTTCTTACTGGTTTATCCCTCAGCCCTTTTTTCAGAGACTAGTAAACAGTTATTGTGCATCTTACATCAATATGGTCAATATCTCTAAATTATGTACAGATACCTTAAAAAGATTTTATTTATGATAATACAGCAAAGCTTACTTATAAAACTCTGATGCAGCAACATCCATTCCAATTTCCACAAGTCCAGTATATCCAGCTTTTGTAATAGCCTCTGATATAAGAGACAGAGCCTCCTTATTGTTCTGTATATTTGGTGCAAATCCTCCTTCATCCCCTACAGCAGTAGCATCAAGGCCAAAGCGACTCTTTATCACACTTTTTAAGTTATGATAAACTTCACTACCAATTTTCATGGCTTCTGTGAAGTTTTTTGCTCCAGTTGGTAATATCATAAATTCCTGCATTGCTAACTTGTTACCAGCATGACTTCCTCCATTAATCACATTAAAAGCTGGCACAGGCAGTATGATGTTAGAATTCCCTGCCAGATCTGCAATGTGCCTGTAATATCAGAAACAGATATATTCTAATTATATTCTTCCATTCAAGAATAAAAAGTTATTTAACTCACATTTGATTTCCTACTGGAAGTAGTGAATGCGCATACACACACACACACACACACACACACACACACACACTGTTTCTATCACAAAAGAATTTATGAAATACAGTATTTCACTGACCTTGTTAAAGCTAACAATAAATGCACTATTAAAGATTACTTCAACAGTGTGGAAAGTAAAGATTACTAGTCACCACATGGCACATGGGAGGGGAGGGGGGGGGGGGGACACTGAGCCACAGACAGGCACAATGGAAAAGAACAGTAGAAATATTTTCTGCTTTCAGACTAAGTCCTTCTTCAGAAGTAGAACTGTAACACCTTTGTACTACAAAAACTCACACACACATGACCACTGTCTCTAGGCAATAAGTGCTTTGCATGAAAGCTGAAAATATTTCTATGTTCTTTCTCATTGTGCGTATCTGCATCATTGTGGTGAGTGGTAGTCTATCCTTTTCATATTGTTTTTATTCAATTGTGGTCTTTGCACTGTTTAAATAATAATTAGGTAATTTAAAATAATTAAGCACAAAGCATGTTTATCACCATTTATTACCATATCTACATCGTTCACCAGTCACAAATGGATAGACTGTGTAAGTCTTAAAAGATTAAAATTGCACAAGCATTATAATATGAAAACGAATTAGCACAAGTATGCATAATAATAAAGAACAAATTTGCGTAAGTACAGCATAACACATAATGGCATACACAGTGAGAAATTTTAAAAAAGTATATGTTCACTTCATTTCATATAGCAGTGAATTGTTTAGGGAGTTCAATTTGTTGTTTGACTGTCAAAGAACTCTTTTAAACTGTACAGTGTTTTTGGAGTAAATTTTGTGACATCTGTCCTTGAAATTTCACCACCTCCAATGACTGAATTTTAGTACATAGATGGTTTGAGACTTAATGTTAACAGCTACTGCTGGACAACTGTCCTGTGTCATGCATCATGCAAAGCATCTACTTGTTCTTGAGCCTTACTGACACCAATGCCTTTCGAGCACAGAACTGTGTCTTCTGCGAATTGCAAGTCCTGCCCATGAGAGCTTAAATCATTTATAAATATTAGGAACAGGAAGGGACCCATTACTGATGCCTGTGGCACACTGTATTCCGACTTCAGTTCATGTGATAGTGCTTCTTGAACTGATGCAATCTGTCTTCTGTTTTCCAAATAAGATTTGAAGGTTGCCAGAACAGTACCACCCAATTCCATATTTACTGAGCTTGTTTAGGAGTACCTTATGAGGAATGCAGTGAAATGCCGTAGTAAGGTCACTAAGTGTCAGTGCTACAGATTCTTCATTCTCAAAACTACGCTTTCTTCTAGTAACCAGACCTACTGCTGCTGCTGTTGCAGATTTGCCTTTCCAGAGTCCATGCTGTGCATGTGTGAAGAGTAATTTGATATTTGGACTTTCACTGCAGTCTCAATGACTTTAGCAAGGACCAAAATAATTGAGATTGGTCTGAAGCTTGCTGCCATGGCTGGGTATTCCTTTTTATAAACCAGTACTGTCCATGCAAGTTTCAGAGAGTCTGGAAAGACACCAGCAGTAAAACATTTGTTAATTACCACAGTTTATGGCTCAGCAATTTCGTACATCATTTCCTTGAGGACATTAGTGGACATCCCGTGTATATCCTAATTATCAGAAGGTCTATAAGATTTTGCAATCTTTATTATATCATTTTTGGTAATTCTCTCCAGTTTATCATGGTGTATCATTTGTCATTTATTACCGCAGCTGCAGGACCTACACTATGGTCTGGGATTGGATTTACAGCGTTTTCCACAATGTCTATTAAATAACTATTAAAGTCATCTGGTCTATACAAGCTTAAGGGACATAGGATACTCCAATATCACTGACGTGCACAAGGAGCAAGGGATATACAAGAAATAACAGTCTTTGAAATTGTGATCTGTGTAATGAAAAGATTATGTGTACTTTTAATAATGTGGCAAAATAACTGTTCAAAATCATTAACAATTTATGCAATGTCCCGAATAGTCAAAATGATGCAGATGACAGTTTGTAGGCCATCAACAGCAAAACTTTTTGACTTCATCAGACAAAGATATACACTCCTGGAAATGGAAGAAAGAACACATTGACACCGGTGTGTCAGACCCACCATACTTGCTCCGGACACTGCGAGAGGGTTGTACAAGCAATGATCACACGCACGACACAGCGGACACACCAGGAACCACGGTGTTGGCCGTCGAATGGCGCTAGCTGCGCAGCATTTGTGCACCGCCGCCGTCAGTGTCAGCCAGTTTGCCATGGCATACGGAGCTCCATCGCAGTCTTTAACACTGGTAGCATGCCGCAACAGCGTGGACGTGAACCGTATGTGCAGTTGACGGACTTTGAGCGAGGGCGTATAGTGGGCATGCGGGAGGCCGGGTGGACGTACTGCCGAATTGCTCAACATGTGGGGCGTGAAGTCTCCACAGTACATCGATGTTGTCGCCAGTGGTCGGCGGAAGGTGCACGTGCCCGTCGACCTGGGACCGGACCGCAGCGACGCACGGATGCACGCCAAGACCGTAGGATCCTACGCAGTGCCGTAGGGGACCGCACCGCCACTTCCCAGCAAATTAGGGACACTGTTGCTCCTGGGGTATCGGCGAGGACCATTCGCAACCGTCTCCATGAAGCTGGGCTACGGTTCCGCACACCGTTAGGCCGTCTTCCGCTCACCCCCCAACATCGTGCAGCCCGCCTCCAGTGGTGTCGCGACAGGCGTGAATGGAGGGACGAATGGAGACGTGTCGTCTTCAGCGATGAGAGTCGCTTCTGCCTTGGTGCCAATGATGGTCGTATGCGTGTTTGGCGCCGTGTAGGTGAGCGCCACAATCAGGACTGCATACGACCGAGGCACACAGGGCCAACACCCGGCATCATGGTGTGGGGAGCGATCTCCTACACGGGCCGTACACCACTGGTGATCGTCGAGGGGACACTGAATAGTGCACGGTACATCCAAACCGTCATCGAACCCATCGTTCTACCATTCCTGGACCGGCAAGGGAACTTGCTGTTCCAACAGGACAATGCACGTCCCCATGTATCCCGTGCCACCCAACGTGCTCTAGAAGGTGTAAGTCAACTACCCTGGCCAGCAAGATCTCCGGATCTGTCCCCCATTGAGCATGTTTGGGACTGGATGAAGCGTCGTCTCACGCGGTCTGCACGTCCAGCACGAACGCTGGTCCAACCGAGGCGCCAGGTGGAAATGGCATGGCAAGCCGTTCCACAGGACTACATCCAGCATCTCCACGATCATCTCCATGGGAGAATAGCAGCCTGCATTGCTGCGAAAGGTGGATATACACTGTACTAGTGCCGACATTGTGCATGCTCTGTTGCCTGTGTCTATGTGCCTGTGGTTCTGTCAGTGCGATCATGTGATGTATCTGGCCCCAGGAATGTGTCAATAAAGTTTCCCCTTCCTGGGACAATGAATTCACGGTGTTCTTATTTCAGTTTCCAGGAGTGTAAAATACTAATAAAGCTTATTAGACAAAAATGGGGTGTCATTTTAAGTGGTGATTACAAAATAGATTTCATTTCCAGCAAGAATATTATGACAAAGTGGAACTGCAACTGATAATTTATTTCTAAATCCATTTATCTTTCATGAAGAAGATGAGAGCCTCGTAATGAATTGTTTGTCTGCAGAAATAAAATGTCCCAAATGATCTGGTTTAGCTAAAAAAAGTGAGAAGTACACACTCACAGAATCATAAATGGCAACTCAGCCACAGCATTCACAGATGGGTGAACAATGGGTAGAAATTTTCTTAGAGGTCACAGCAGGAGATGAATTCTTTCTTAAAATTGTTCTTTCAACATTAAGAGCCCATTGTTCCCCTGTAGTTGTTTACGTACAAAACCAAAGAAGCTGAGAAAAAGGGTTGCTAACATCTGGTATCAAAGAACCTCTTGCCAGGATGAGAGAGCATTATGTAAAGCAGAGATTTAGCTCCAAACAAAACCTAACTGTGATTTACAAAGTCACAATACAAGACACAACAATAATTTTCATGTGTAAGGTACAGAATGGTTGTATGTATTCCTGTGAGAAAATACTCAAAAAATTTCTAAGTAATGTAAAGTAAAAAATTGGGAATTCCAACTCGTTCAAAAGAAAATTAAAAATGTTCACCATAAGCAACCATTTATATAAATTATCTGAATACTTAGATTCAAGGATTGAAAAGTTCTGTTATCTGCATGTCAAATATCAGTGTTGTAAAGCTTCATGACAACTAATGTACTGTAAATAGGACTCAATAAATACTGATGCAGGTAAACTTTGCTTTGAAAAATACCATTGCAATCAAGTATATACTAAGCTGCCAATAGCAGACAAACGGCAGCTGTACAGTATAACTGAGGAGACTGCAGCTTTTTTCAAAGTAGCAGTTTTCTTCCTAAATTCCTTCTTTAAATAAGGATGTTTTAACCATTAATAGCACTTAGCAGTATAGTGTTAGTTTGCTGTTAATACAGTATATAGATTAAGTTTCTATGATTTCACTGTCTTTTTTAAATGAATAAGTTGACTTATTCTACAATACTGACAGTTCTTATCCTTTACTATATCATCAGAACACAATGGATGAATGACAATGTGTCTCTTCATATGAGGATAATACTAGCTGCTGGAAGTCTGCTGTGTGCATGTGTTCTGTGATACATATTCTGTAGTTTAAAGGCAACCGTTCTTCTTCAAACTAGTAAGCTATGTTATTAATTACCTGCATCTGTCGAGGGATCACTGTTAGACATTGTAAATTGCAATGCTACTTGTCTTTGTGATATCTGATACCTAATGTGGATAAGTTTTCGTATTCTGATGTTGCCAGAGATGTTCCTTAACTGGTGGAGATGTTCCTAAGTAGGCACCTATTCACGTGATTTATCTTTAAAAGGCTATTTTTCCTACCAATGACAAAAGATATTTGATTACACATGCCCAACAACCCACTCCATAAGTTTTAAAAATCAATTAATCCAGGCTCCCCTTCTCAGTTCTGTTCAGGTGCAGTACATACTTTTCCAAACCCATCATACTCAATGTCAGCCACTACAGCTTTGGTTTTGTGATAAATGTCAAATTACAAAAATTTTCTGTTTGTATACCAAACATAACATCATGATCTGAATAAGGAACATTTTTAGCTGAACACTTATTGTTTTTATTTGTTCCACACATATGAGAGTGCTTTGTACAGGAGAAACTAAGTTAAAAAGAAAAGTTAAAAATAATCCTCTAAACAAAAAAATTGACAAATTTTATATCATAAATACCCCTGTAAATTACATAAGTCACATCATTTAAGTAAAAGTAAGCATTCTCTATTAATTCCACCACCAGTTGCTTTCAGTACCATAGTGAAAGTGCATTTTACCTGTAGAGAGGTACACCCTTCTTGGCTGCTCCTGCTTTGCACACAGCAAGTGAAACCCCCAGGATAGCATTGGCTCCTAGCTTTTCCTTATTTTCTGTTCCATCCAATTTAATCATAAATTCATCAATGTCTTCTTGCTGAGTTGCTTCAAGGTCCTGGGGAAAAAATATTCAGAAACTGTGATTGGACCAGTCAAAAATATTTAGTTTGTGTATTGTTTTATAACAAGTTGTTAACATTAACAATTCTTAATAAATCAACATTGCAAAAGCTGAACTGACATAATGGTCATAGTAATAACTGATCCCTTGTGGTGTGGTGAGAGGCATGGACCAGGATTAGTCTCTTCACTGATTTAAAACAGCAGAGGTGTACACTTCTGAATTCCTACAATTTGTCATCTGTTCCACGAATGTGCCATTTCCAGAATATTTACAAATGAATTGCAGTTGAACTCTCAAAGTGCTGTCTTGTGTTTTGTGTCCAACATCTTGAGACCAAGATGGGTTCTACAATTCAACATACGGACAGGGGGGATCCAATCATAGCTGTATATTCTGTAGTACAGTAGTATTAAGATAATCTTCAATCCCTCATTTTATGAGTAAAATTTCTGAAGATGGTCAGAAATATGTTCCAAGGGCAGTAAACCCACTTGAAGTTAGAGATAAAAGGTCTTTGACAGTTTCCACCAGTAAACACCCAATTCTTTGAAGAGTCTAACTCCAATGTATAAAACAGCTTCAAACGTCTGATTACTTTACAAATGAGTTAATGTGTTAAAAATTTGATTTTGAGCACATAAGCAAGAAAAAATTTGGAAGAGATCTGGCAGTGTATTTAACTTTTGTTGAAAGTTGCCAAAAGTTCTCATTACAAAAGACTGGATGAATATAATCTCGATAATTTGCACTCCATTTTAAGCAAAAGCTAGTTTCTCACAAATCTCAATGTTAATGACGTCATATCTCTGAATATGAGTCATATAATGACACGAAGTCTCATATAATGACACAAATTTGCAGCTATAGTCAATGATTTACGTAGATACTGTTAGCAGTGTGAGTTACAAATGGAGTTAGTAGTAAATAAGTAATAAATTAAAATCTAATGCATGATACTGAAGTTTTACTGTATACCAGTTAAAGCAGAAGCTAGTTTTTCACTCAACTAAATGACTGTGATGACGTTATCTACAGAATTATGTGTTGCACAGTCATATAATTTTGCAAGTATACCCAATGGTATATGTGGATACTATCTGCTAACTGTGTTGCAAATAGAGTCAGCAGTAAAGCATAATAAATTAAAATATCATGGCTGACTCTGAAATTTTAATGCATGAACACCAAAAATCTGCTAAGTGATAAACTTTTTGCTTCCTATCATTTTGTGTGGCATTTACATTAGATTAGATTTACTTTCATTCCAACTGATCCATAGTGAGGAGGTCCTCCAGGGTGTGGAACATGTCAAAAAAACAATAATTCATGACAAATATTTACAACTAAAACAAATAAGCTAATGTACCTTCCACAGGTCCCAAGTGGAATGATCGTCATTTTTTTAATGAAAACTATAAGAAAGAATCATTTTACAAACACTAATGCACTGAATTTAAAATAAATATATGGTTATTTTTTTATTTATGAGGTGATAAACATGTAATAGAACTACTAAAATACTTATTTATAATGAACGCATTACTGCACTGAAATGGTGCAGAAGTTAGATTGTACTTACACACACACACACACACACACACAAACACACACACACACACACACACACACACACACACACACACACACACATACATTTACAGTGAACACATTACTGCACTGAAATGGTGCAAAAGTTATATTGTATACATGGTAGTTCTAGGCTTGTTCCTCCTGTTGCCTGTTGCCACTTCCCACCCCTCTTTACCCTTCTCTCTCCTTAACCTGTCAAGATCTCCTTTGGCCTTGTCTAATTCACCCTGAAGGGCGGAAATTTTCCCCTCCTGTTCTAGTATCTTCCTATCTCTACTACGTATCCTACAAAACCACTGATGAGTCTCATTTACTTCCCCTATTCCCATGCCACTATAGTCACCCACATGGAAAAAAACTACAGCATTCGTCACACCAAAGCCCCGACCTAACAATTCTACGGCAAATCAAGCACTTTTCATTCATGATAAATGTAATAGTTTATTAAGAATAAGTCAGTTAAATTAACAGATAAACACGAAAATATGTTCCACAAATTTGGCCTATACGTAACTGTGTGCAAACAAAAACAGCAGTGCAAAGTTTCTGAAACAACAACTTAAACTTTATGCTACTTTACGGAAATGTGAGTTAAATAATTAAGAGGTACGCTACAGTTAAATTGCTGGAGAGAGTAAATAACAACTAAACGAAATTCTATGATTTGCTGTGGAAAAACGTAAACAGATAATACGACTGTACGATCTTTTTGAGTTTTTTGCTATATTACGTAAAGTAAAGTGAAACCATTAATGGTACGCTTAAAAGGCAGACTAATACAACTATTTACCACATAATCAGTACTAAACTATATGTTTTTATAATCTAAAATGACTTATCTTTAAGAGAACACCAAAACTCACACTAGTTGCCTGGCTGCAGGGCTGCCAGCGAGAAAGTTTTGCTAAGGTTAGAAATCAAGTGTGAAGTTTGGTGGTAGTTGCTAAGTGCTCTCATTCTCAAATACTGGATGAATTAAGTCCATGTATCTGCAAACCGTCAGTTATGCTGCCTCAGGACAAAAACTCACAGTTTTAACAGTAACAACATGTCTTATTGTGTTAAAATTTTAATACAAGAATATACTTCTTTATGAGTAAATTATGGCAACTTTTTAAATTTGATCAATAATTATGCAAAATAATGAAAATAAAAATTTTGTTGCTCCTGGAAGCTATAAGATAAGAAACTTACAACTGGTACAAGGTCCTGGGTTCTGGGACAGTGGCTTAGTAATACAGATGATTGAAAGCACAGTTGAGGACACACTTGTGTGTAATAGTATTGTAGCTCCACATTCAAAGAGGACAGTGAGCTGGAGCACCATCATGTAGTAGCCACATTACCCTTCATACCACCAAAGGCACATCTTCCATCAGCACAAGCAGGGTCACTGAGTCACGCCAGCATATCTTTGGGAATCGATATTGGAGAGGTCTGCCATGAGAGCATTGTGCTGCTTTTTGTCTCTGGTTGAGGTGGACAGGAAGCAGTACTGGCTGGTGTGGTATCACAGTCACAAGTCAGCCTACAAATGAGGAAGGGAAAACAAGAAGGAGTGCTTTGGGTAGCAGCCAGCCTGTCAAATTGTGTTCTTGCTGATTGCTTGTAAATGTCTTCCATAATTCACAAGGAAAAGGCATCACTCATTCCAAAAGTATGGCCAAACTTTCAGGAAACATTCCTCACACACAAAGAAAGAAAATATGTTATGTGGACATGTGTCCGGAAACGCTTACTTTCCATGTTAGAGCTCATTTTATTCCTTTCTTCAAATCACATTAATCATGGAATGGAAACACACTGCAACAGAACGTACCAGCGTGACTTCAAACACTTTGTTACAGAAAATGTTCAAAATGTCCTCCGTTAGCGAGGATATATGCATCCGCCCTCCATCGCATGGAACCCCTGATGCGCTGATGCAGCCCTGGAGAATGGCGTATTGTATCACAGCCATCCACAATACGAGCACGAAGAGTCTCTACATTTGGTACCGGGGTTGCATAGACAAGAGCTTTCAAATGCCCCCATAAATGAAAGTCAAGAGGGTTGAGGTCAGGAGAGCGTGGAGTCCATGGAATTGGTCTACCTCTACCAATCCATCGGTCACCGAATCTGTTGTTGAGAAGCGTACAAACACTTCGACTGAAATGTGCAGGAGCTCCATCATGCATGAACCACATGTTGTGTCGTACTTGTAAAGGCACATGTTCTAGCAGCACAGGTAGAGTATCCCGTATGAAATCATGATAACGTGTTCCATTGAGCATAGGTGGAAGCAAATGGGGCCCAATCAAGACATCACCAACAATGCCTGCCCAAACGTCCACAGAAAATCTGTGTTGATGACGTGATTGCACAATTGTGTGTGGATTCTCGTCAGCCCACACATGTTGATTGTGAAAATTTACAATTTGATCATGTTGGAATGAAGCCTCATCCGTACAGAGAACATTTGCACTGAAATGAGGATTGACACATTGTTGGATGAACCATTCACAGAAGTGTACCCATGGAGGCCAATCAGCTGCTGATAGGGCCTGCACACGCTGTACATGGTACGGAAACAACTGGTTCCCCCATAGCACTCTCCATACAGTGACGTGGTCAAATTTACCTTGTACAGCAGCAACTTCTCTGACGCTGACATTAGGGTTATCATCAACTGCACGAAGAATTGCCTCGTCCATTGCAGGTGTCCTCATCGTTCTAGGTCTTCCCCAGTTGTGAGTCATAGGCTGGAATGTTCCGTGCTCCCTAAGACGCCGATCAATTGCTTCGAACATCTTCCTGTCGGGAAATCTGTCTCGATACAAATGTACCGTGCCACGGCTATTGTCCCGTGCTAATCCATACATCAAATGGGCATCTGCCAACTCCGCATTTGTAAACATTGCACTGACTGCAAAACCACGTTTGTGATGAACACTAACCTGTTGATGCTACATACTTATGTGCTTGTTGCTAGTACTGTAGAGCAATGAGTCGCATGTCAACACAAGCACCGAAGTCAACATTACCATCCTTCAATTGGGCCAACTGGCGGTGAATCGAGGAAGTACAATACTTACTGACGAAACTAAAATGAGCTCTAACATGGAAATTAAGCGTTTCTGGACACATCTCCACATAACATCTTTTCTTTATTTGTGTGTGAGGAATGTTTCCTGAAAGTTTGGCCGTAACTTTTTGTAACACACTGTATACACTCACACTCACACATACACAAATCAGATGGTCCTATTGAGAAATTCATCAACGGAGTAGAAGGAGTTGGCCACCAATAAATCCTTTAGGCTTCTCTTAAACTGAATTTAATTGGTTGTTAAGCTTTTTATGGCTGCTGGAAAGTTATTGAAAATGTGTGTTCCTGAATAATGCACATAATGTACAAGAGTAAGTGACTTTAAATCCTTGTGAAGATTATTCTTATTTCTAGTATTGATCCCATGAATTGAGCTGTTGGTTTGAAAAAGTGATATATTTTTAATGACAAATTTGATTAAGGAGTAAATATATTGGGAAGCAGTAGTTAGTATCCCTAGTTCCCTAAACAGGTTTCTGCAGGATGTTCTTGAGTTCACACCATATATAACTTTTACTGCACGTTTTTGTGCCCGGAAAACTTTAGCTTGGCTTGATGAATTACCCCAAAAAATAATCCCATATGACATTATGGAAGGAAAGTAAGCATAGTACGCCAGCTTTTTCATTTTTATATCCCCTATGTCTGACACAATTTGCATTGCAAATAGAGATTAAGCGTTTAACACTGTCCAATTCTTCTATCTGCTTGTCATTGTATGTTAGGCATATACTCGTGGGACACCCCTTACAAGTTCTGAACTGCGTGTAGTGTGTTTTTTCAAAGTTTAGTGACAAAGAATTGGCTAGGAACCAGTGATTAACGTCCACAAATATTTTATTAGCCGATCTTTCTAAGACTACACTTGATTTGCTATTAATTATTGCAATGTTTGTATCATTGGCAAACAAAATGAACTTGGCATCTGATAATGTGACTGATGAAAGGTCACTGATATACACAAGAAAAAGCAAGGGCCCTAAAATGGAACCTTGTGGGACCCCACATGTAATTAGTTCCCAGTTGGATGATGCCTGATAGCTTAATATTTATTCAAAGGGTACCATTACCAGTTTCGAATTGTTGTGATTCATCCTCAGATGGTTTACACGCTTTCTTTATGACATGTGGTGTGTTTTTTACAGATTAAACCGTCTGAGGATGAATCACAATGATTCAAAACTGGTAACGGTACCCTTTGAATAAAGGAACTGAAAGTAAATTTGTGGCTGGTTGCTGTCCCAACACCATCAACATTTGTCTTCAAACAACAGCCACGGTCTTAATCATGTCATCATATGATAAAATTGCACAGAGCTGAAATACCTGCTGATTGTTGAAAATTCTTAACCAATAGCTGTTTATGCTGGTGTAATAAGCTAGAGTTTTTTTTTTTTTTTTTTTTTTCTCAAACTGAAGGTTTGTCTCAGTCTTAACCTCTCTTAAAATTTGGTTTCTTTCTGTCCTCCCTACCCTAAAAAAGGGTCTTTTCTGAACCCTATAACCACTGGTATTTTATCACTCATGACAGTGCCTCACCCCTTTAACTTTCCTGCTATTTTCCCAGCCAGTTTACCCTTCCCTTTCCTGTTGAGGTGAAGGCCATGCCTAGTATAATCCCACCTACTGAGAGAATCAACAGGAACCACACCAATGTGTGACCCTGCACCCAACATAAGCAGCCATTCCAACTTCAAATTAACTCTCTTGACAGAAGAGTTCAAATGAGGTCGGTCATGGGGCCCAAGAACAGATACAAACTCATCACTAGTATGCTTCAATACTGACACAATCTTTGTACCCCAGATCTGTCAATACTATTACCTGGCCCACCCACTATAACCACAGTGTCTTCCTTAGTGAAATCTTTGCAAAGTGATCCTAAATCCCCTGTAACCTGCTCCAGACCAGCACTAGGTTTAAAAAAATTGCTGACATGGTATTCTGATCCTAGTTCATCCTGCAAAAGTTGGCGAACACCACTTCCATGGGAACTGCCTAACAACAACACTTTCTTTCTCTTTACTGATTTCCCTACATTCTTACTTTTCAATTTGCTGCTGAAAGTTTGTTGTGCCCTGTCTACACCTGCAACTGCTTGAGGCTCACCAGCTTCTAACTGAAGCAACTGGTCAAATCTATTTTCCACATTCACCACGAAGCTGTCAGACAAAGTTCTAGGCCTGTTCCTCCTGTTGCCTGTTGCCACTTCCCACCCCTCTTTACCCTTCTCTCTCCTTAACCTGTCAAGATCTCCTTTGGCCTTGTCTAATTCACCCTGAAGGGAAGCAATTTTCCCCTCCTGTTCTAATATCTTCCTATCTCTACTACGTATCCTACAAAACCACTGATGAGTCTCATTTACTTCCCCTATTCCCATGCCACTATAGTCACCCACATGGAAAAAACTACAGCATTCGTCACACCAAAGCCCCGACCTAACAATTCTACGGCAAATCAAGCACTTTTCATTCATGATAAATGTAATAGTTTATTAAGAATAAGTCAGTTAAATTAACAGATAAACACGAAAATATGTTCCACAAATTTGGCCTATACGCAACTGTGTGCAAACAAAAACAACAGTGCAAAGTTTCTGAAACAACCACTTAAACTTTATGCTACTTTACAGAAATGTGAGTTAAATAATTAAGAGGTACGCTACAGTTACATTGCTGGAGAGAGCAAATAACAACTAAACGAAATTCTATGATTTGCTGTGGAAAAACGTAAACAGAAAATACGACTGTACGATCTTTTTGAGTTCTCTGCTATATTACGTAAAGAAAAATGAAACCATTAATGGTACACTTAAAAGGCAGACTAATACAACTATTTACCACGTAACCAGTACTAAACTATATGTTTTTATAATCTAAAATGACTTATCTTTAAGAGAACACCAAAACTCACACTAGTTGCCTGGCTGCAGGGCTGCCAGCGAGAAAGTTTTGCTAAGGTTAGAAATCAAGTGTGAAGTTTGGTGGTAGTTGCTAAGTGCTCTCATTCTCAAATACTGGATGAATTAAGTCCATGTATCTGCAAACCGTCAGTTGTGCTGCCTCAAGACAAAAACCCACAGTTTTAACAGTAACAACATGTCTTATTGTGTTAAAATTTTAATACAAGAATATACTTCTTAATGAGTAAATTATGGTAGCTTTTTAAATTTGATCAATAATTATCCAAAATAATGAAAATAAAATTTTTGTTGCTCCTGGAAGCTATAAGATAAGAAACTTGCAACTGGTAGAAGGTCCCGGGTTCTGTGACAGTGGCTTAGTAATACAGATGATTGAAAGCACAGTTGAGGACACACTTGTGTGTAATAGTATTGTAGCTCCACATTCAAAGAGGACAGTGAGCTGGAGCACCATCATGTAGTAGCCACATTACCCTTCATACCACCAAAGGCACATCTTCCATCAGCACAAGCAGGGTCACTGAGTCACGCCAGCATATCTTTGGGAATCGATATTGGAGAGGTCTGCCATGAGAGCATTGTGCTGCTTTTTGTCTCTGGTTGAGGTGGACAGGAAGCAGTACTGGCTGGTGTGGTATCACAGTCACAAGTCAGCCTACAAATGAGGAAGGGAAAACAAGAAGGAGTGCTTTGGGTAGCAGCCAGCCTGTCAAATTGTGTTCTTGCTGATTGCTTGTAAATGTCTTCCATAATTCACAAGGAAAAGGCACCACTCATTCCAAAGGGAATGCTGTCATAAATTTAAATATTTGTCATTGCAATTTGGATTTCAATATCAAGTCATTAGTGCTAAGTTTATCACCTTTTTTGAATCATTGTGCCTTAATAATGCATGTATGTTTGTCATAATTATTATTAAAATAATGGGGATGATATATTACAGTCATACATTATTCTAATCAGTTTTAAGGTCAAATATTTGTTGTATTACAGCCAAATGTGATCAAATATATTTTGAGATAAAACTGTTGTGATGCACCAGGGTGAATCGCTCTTAAAATGTGTAGTTTAGATTCGGTTGCTATTAATAAATTACGAATAGGGATTTGTCCAGTAAAACTACTAGTGCCTTCCGCCTTCTGCCTTCCACCACTACCCCCCCCCCCCCCCCCCTGCTAATGCTCCCTGTCATTTCAGTCATCTGCAGGAAGTGCAGATATGTCTCATCTGTGAGACATTATGGAAGGATGACTGGTGCAACAAGGCAGTATCCAATAACTCCTGTCCACACGTTGAGGCCAAACTGGTACTGACAGTCTGCTGCCACCATATCATGGGGATTTTCCGTAGACTACAGGTTGGTGTTGTGAAGGTTGATGATACCACCCCTCTGTGGATAGGATGGATGACAGAAATCCCAGCACGATGGGGGCCTGTGTGACATAACTGTTTCCACAGAGCAAGGCCTGTACATGTTACAAGTGATGCAGAAAGTGGCAGTTCTCTTGGAGAATGTACTACACAGCTGCCTGGTTCACACTATGCTGGCAGGCCAGCTACCTGTTGTTGATACTGGGGTCACCTTCAAAGATACTTTACTCTCATCCTTCAACTTGGTATACCTATCTGGAAATGCCTTTCCAACCATATGACCTTTTTTATCCTTTTTCTCTCAGGGACCATTTTCTGCACATTGTCTCCCCCCCCCCCCTTTTCCACCACCTTCAGCAAATCACTCTGCATAATCTTTCACAATTTTAGCATGTCTCAGTTGGTTAAAACTGCAGCTTGGGCGACTAAAATCTCAGTACTGGTGGTCAGATACTTGAGAATAAATGTACAGGGTGAAACAAAATGGTACTTAAAATTATAAAAGGATTTTATGGGGTGCATTCAAGAACAAATTGAGGATAGGAAACCCCCTCTGGAAGTACCACTTACAGGTCACTGAAGTTAAAAGGGTTCAACATCTAATGCTAGCTCATACCTTCGGCAAAATATGTATGTACATTGATGGACAACAAGCGAAACTCCTCACAATGGGCCTGACAGCATTCAGGACATTTGGTGACATTTAATGTGGCCTGCCCATTATAACAACACTGTGTAGAGCATGTAACCAATGGGTGGCCTATCAGTGGCACTGGCCTCTGAAATTTTGATGCTTTGTAGTATTGTTGGGTGAGATTTTAAGAGAGAATTCTCTATTCTCAATTTCTTCTGCAGACACACTCTACAACATCTCATTGAAGTATGTCAGTATTGTTTTGTAACACCTGTAAACAGGTTGTGTATCTCTAAAAGATATTAAACACTCAAGTCATTACAACAACAAAAAAAGTTGGTTTGGAAAAACCCACCTAACCATAAGCCTGAAAAAACACATTTTTCAAAACCCAAAAAGTAGGTTTTTTCTTGTTTGTTGTGAAACCAGAGGCTTAAGCACATATTACAAGGAAAAAAGCAATTGCAACCCTCATCATAAGTCATGTGTCTACTGACCTGGTTAAAAATCACCTCTACACTTTCCCATCCAAGTTGTTTGTGTATGTTTTCTTATGCTATCTACACATCTTTCATTACCTCATCACCACTTGGAATCCAGCAAAGAACTACTACGGCTCACCTATCATCCATTCACTTGGTTGCTTCACTACTTCCTATCATCTGTTTATTTCTTTACACCCAGTCTAATTATGTCTTCATCTTGTGTGTGCCCTGGCCCTGATCCACTAGTTTGTTTTCATGTCTCACCTAATAATTCCCAACATAGCTTACTAACAAGACTTAGTTCTGAATCAGTTTCAAATTAAAAGTTAATGTCTCACTGTCGTAAGTCAAAAGAAGAAATAAACACTGCCTGCAAACTTTCAGTTCCATACTCATAAGAAGCTTATTTTAGAAAACTTAGTTTAGTTTGCCAAAAGCACTCCAGGAGAATTCTTCACTTTGGTTCTCTTAGTGCCCAATCAGTTGTTGTCTTCAATCAACAGAAATTCATCAACTGATTGTATCATGGCACAGATAATCTGTAGAGTTACATCTTTTATGGGTTAGCTGTACATTACTTAGTTTCACTGTAATTCGTTTTCAGGACAGGCTTCAAACTTGCCCTATTAAGTGCTTCCATTAGTTGTTGAAGTTTATTTACACTAAAAGCAAACAGTACAATGCCATCAACAAATTGAAAGCAGACAGTCATGTTCCTTCATCTTTTTTTCTAGTTCAGGGATCAGAAAATTCCCTCTAGGACGGTTAACAATAGTTTTGGTGACACAGAATCTCCTAACCCCTCTCAATTCTGAAATCCTGCCTAACCTAATGAAGTCTTTGGAAGCTGCTGATGAATATGTTCTTCAGTATACAAATAATCTGAGTCCTTGTCTTGTTTCACAAGAGCTGGAAGTACAGAGTTTGTTGATTCAAAAGCTTTCTTAAAATCTATGAATTCCAGAGAAAATGGTATTTCAAACTTGGTGCTCTATTTATAATCCATTCATATATTATAAATGGCCCACTGTGGTATATATTTGTAAAGGCTAATTCTACCTTTCTCAGATTAAAATCCAATCATTTTGCTGTGTAAATGGTGATAATTTAAAAGGTCCTCTGACAAGCATATGTCATTCATATATCTTTAACAAAGGTTATAGAGAAACATAATGAAAACTCTTATTAAAGTGATCTGGAACACATTTCTTGGTTGCAACATCCAGATTTCTTGTAGTAACAATCTTGTTCACATAATCAGTTTCCTCAAATAAAAAGATCATTTTGTGGCAGGCATTTTCAGAATGACAACAAGGTGATTTTTGAGGTGGAATGTTTTCTGAACAACTTAAATGCAGTCTTCTACAGCCAAGTCCTCTATCACTGGGGAAAATGTGTTGCATTGAAGGATGAATATATAGAGAAAGACTAACATCATCACCTAGATCATCACCTAATTTCATGGTTACAACTTGATGTTTTCAAGGCGATAATTAAAACTTTATGACTACCCCTCATATTGGAAAAAAGGTTTCTGATAAAAAAAAAAACCTTCACAAACTATGCAGATTGGTCTGGGGAAAAATCTTTTTGGACAGTTATATTACAAAGTATAAATTTATCAAGACGGTGTAGCAAATGATGGGATAGTGGTATGCAGATACACAGATGCAGTTATTATTTTGTATAGAAGGTATAAAAGGGCACTGCATTGACAGAGCTGTCATTTGTACTCAGTGATTCATGTGAAAAGGTGTCTGGCATGATAATGGCTGGATGACAGGAATTAACAGACTCTGAACGTGAAAAGCTAGTCGGAGCAACATGGGTGGGGCATTCCATTTCAAAAATCATTAGGTATTTTAATATTCTGACATCAACACTGTCAAGAGTTTGTCGAAAATAGAAAATTTCAATCATTACCTATCACAATGGAGAATGCAGCAGCCCCCTGCCTTCACTTAACAACAGAACTGCAGAGTTTGCATTGAGTTTTCAGTGCTAACAGACAAGCAACACTGCATGAAATAACCACTGAAGTCAATGTGAGACATACGACAAATGTATCCGTTAGGACAGTATAGCAAAATTTGGTGTTAATGGGTTACGGCAGCAGATGACGACATGAGTGTGTTTGCCAACAGCTGGTTGGTTGCTTGGTTTGGGGTATAAAGAGACCAAACTACAGAACCATCAATCCCCTTTTCCTCATGTAAACAAGGCTCAAGTTAAAATAGTTCCCAAAAGGCGTAAGGGAAAGGAAAATGGTGGAAAACTAATGGAGAATCACACGGAAAGAAAACACAAAAGAAGCTAGCCAAAAGGGGAAAATGTGCTCTAAAAGGAAAAGTAATAGAAGGTATTAAAACTATACAACAGTTGGCCAAGACTGGCTGATCACAAGAATAAAAATGGATGAGCCAGCCACTATGCAACACACTAAAATCTCCAGCCTAAAAGAGAAGGCAAGATGAACATACGTAGGAACAAGAACACCAAGGCAAACAAATAGTAAAGAAAGAGTGAAGAAGAGTTAAAATGGAGGAGGGGGTGGAGGTCTGGGAGAGAAGGCCAGACTCCCAACCTTAGATTGTGTTATAAAAACCCCCCTTACGAATAAAACGTAAAACAACTTCAGCCATTGAGGTGTTGTCGCCCAAAACCTGAGGCAGGGTGATGGGAAGGTTAAAAGTCGGTCACAGAGTGGTTAAAATTGGGCAGTCCAACAAGATGTCAATGACAGTCATATGGGAGCCACAGCGACACAAAGGAGGGTCCTCATGATGAAGGGGGTGACTATGTGTTAGCCAAGTATGGCCAATGCGGAGCTGGCAAAGGGCAATGGAGTCTCTGCGAGTGGCTTGCATGGATGATTGCCACATATTAGTTGTCTCCTTGATAACACATAGTTTATTTGGTGTACTGAGGGTGCACCATTCAGTATCCCAGATGCAAAACCTTTGCAGCCGAAGACCAATCAAAGATCAGTCGCCGGCAGGGCAATCTCCGGAGTTGGTTTATTGGTAGCCGGTTTGGCCAGGCAGTCAGCAAGTTCACTGTCCAGGATCCCAACATGTCCTGGGGTCCACAAATGAAGGTCACTGAACGTCCACTGTTGCTGAGGGCATGAAGAGACTCCTGGACAGTCATTACCAAAGGATGAAGAGGGAGGTGCTGGTCGAGAGATTGTAGGCTGCTTACAGAGTCACTGCCAATGACAAAGGACACCCCAGTGCAGCAGTGGATATGCTCAAGAGCGTGGTAGATGGCTATCAAATATGCAGCGAAAACACTGCAGCCAGCTGGCAAGGAGTGCTGTTCAATGTATCCAATATGAGTGTTGGTGAAACCAACAACATCTTCGAACATTGAGTGATCAGTGCAGACAATTTCTGAGCCCTTAAACATGCCAAGAATCAAGAAAAATTGCCGATGGAGAGCCTTAGGTGGAAGTGAGCCTTTTGGGTGTTGCAACAGGACCAGACGAAGCTGTGGTTGAGGTATGGACCATGGAGGGGTATGTAAGTGGACCCACATGTAAGGTGGTAGTGAGAAAGTGTCGAGTTCAGTAAGAAGCGACCAGACACAGACTGGAAGGGGGTGCCCTGTTCTGGGCCGCCATTGTGGGATATAGATCGCGATATTAGGAAAAAGGAGACGGTAATTGGGATGGTGAAGTGAACTATGAATATGGGCATTATGATCTGCAAGCAGTAGGTTCCATCAGAGTTGCAATGGAGGAACGCCAGCTTCCATGAGGAGGCTGTTCACTGGGCTCATTCAGATAGCTCCCATCGCAAGCCCAACTCCACAGTGGTGGATATGGTCTAGCACCTGCAGCAGAGAGGATGATGTTGAACCATACACCAGGCTCCCATAGTCAATACGGACTGCACAAAGGCTCTGTACAGCTGCAGCAGTGTAGGGCAATCAGTAACGCAGGCAGTGTGGCTCAGACATTGAATATTATTAAGATGCCACCAGCACTTTTCCTTAGGCTGACAAAGATGCAGGAGCCAAGTTAAGTGGGTATCGAAGACCAGTTCCAAAAAGCGGTAAGTCTCCACTACATCAAGTAGTTGCTCATCGACGTAAAGTTCTTGTTGTGGGTGGCCAGTACGATGACGACAGAAGTGCATGACGCAAGTCTTGGCGAAAGTCATGAGTGAGGGTCCATGACTCTGCCTTTTGTATGGCTACCTGCAACCAGCATTTAGCCACACCAATAGGTGAGGAGCAGAAAGAAATATGAAAACTGTCAGCATATAGGAGGAGAGATACTGAGGACCCTAATGCTAGTGTGAGACCATTAATAGCAATTAAAAAGAATGGGACACTCAGGACAGAGCCCTGTGGGACCCCATTCTCTTGCATATGGGGCGAACTGTAGGAAGCACCGACACGAACTTGAAAAATCAGTATAAATATCAGGGACAGGCCCCAGAGACCCCACTCATGAAGAGTAGCGAGGATGTGGTGTTGAAAAGTGGTCTCGTAGACCTTCCTCACATCAAAAAGGACGACAATAAGGTGCTGTCACCAGGAAAAGGCCAATTGAATGGCAGACTCCAGGAGAATCAGGTTTTCAGTGGTGGAGCACCCTTGACAAAAACCACCCTGGGACAGAGCCACAAGGCCCCAAGACTGCAGCAGCCAACACAATCAATGGTACACCAAATGTTCAAGCAGCTTGCACAGAATGTTGGTGAGGCTGATAAGACGATAGCTATCCACATCTACCAGGTTCTTACCAGGCTTTAGCACTGGAGTGGTGATACTTTCCCACCATAGCAACAGGAATTCGCCTTGATGCAAATGCGGTTGAAGAGGGCAAGGAGGTGGCACTGGTAATCTGCTGACAGATGCTTACTCATTTGGGAATGGATACGGTCTGGACCAGGGAATGTGTCAGGACAGACAGCAAGTCCACTGAGAAATTCCCACTCACTGAAGGGAGTATTATATGGCTCAGGGTGGCATGGACAGAAGATAGGTGTTGTCGTTTTACCCGCTGTTTGAGGATTCAAAAGGCGGTGAGGTTATTCTCAGACGCAGAGGTGCAATCATAATGCTTGGCAAGATGCTCTGCGATTACATCTAGATCAGCAGACACAGCTCCAAGTGTGGAAATTCCAGGTACACCTGCAGGGATCTGATAGCTGTAAGGTCATCGGAGCTTGGTCTAAACCCAATGATGGAGACGTATCGTTCCCAACACTCCTGTTTCCATCGTTTGATGAGTAGGTGGACTGGGCCAGAGCTGATTGAAGGCAATGAGGTTCTCCATGGACAGGTGGCCCTTGTGACATTGGAGGACCTGCCTATGGTCTCGAATGGCCACAGTGATTTACGATAACCACCAAGGCACTGACTTCTGCAGCAGGTAACATGAGGAATGAGGAATTGCCAATTCAGCTGCAGCAACAATGGTAGTAGTGACACTGTGGATCACTTTGTCTATGTTGCCATGCAACAGAAATTCAACAGTCATGGCAGCAGTGAAAGTGGTCCAATCAGCCTTTGTAAGAGCCCATATGTGCAAGTGTTCAGATGAGTGACGCTGGGAGAGGAACAGGAAGAGTGGAAAGCGGTCACTGCCACACAAGTCATCATGAGCTCTCCAGTGGACAAACAGGAGAAGGCCGAGACTGCAGATCAAGAGATCAATGGCCGAGTATGTGCCATGTGTCACACTGAAATGTTTGGAGGCACCTGTATTGAGGAGGCAAAGGTCGAGTTGAGTTAGTAGGCCCTCAACATCTTTACCATAGCCGGTAATCTTGGTACCACCTCATAAAGTGTTATGGGCATTAAAATCAACCAGAAATAGAAACGGTGGGGGGGAACTGGAAAATTATTCAGCCAATCTGGCTGCGTTGTCCGCACTCTGAGAGCCACAGCTTCTAAACGTGTTTGATGGGGCACAGGTTCGCTATAGACAGAGGTAATGACATAGATACAAATGCCACCTGACAGTCTGTCACAGTCAGTATGGTTTTTGTAGTTCCTCTGATGGCCACTAAGTGCAGGAGTCCACATCACAGGAAACCAGGTTTCCTGAACGGTATTGCAAAAAACAGATGTAATGCTTGAGTTGTCATAACTCAGACAGGTGGGAGAAGAAACCACTGCAATTCCATTG